>NC_134792.1:10495799-10510799 GCF_046742065.1 Oratosquilla oratoria
ATAATGCACTTTAAGGAGTCCTTTGTATCATTTGAGCTACTTGGACTACTTTCCCCCTTATACCCTGTACTCATTAGCTGTGATATACAATCATGGTCGACATCACACCAAAAAGAAAGCTGTCAAAATTGCTTAAACCTTCAAAAGCTGAGAGCCTCAAAAACTTTGGGTTTCACATGATAAAGTTTCATTGGAACACGTATTCTCACTCATGGCGTATTTTCTACTACTCTCCCAATTACACCCAGACACACTCCAGAAAGCTGGTACTATCCCATTCACAACAGACACTAGGAGATTTCTAAAAAAAAAATCTCTGACATTGACAAAGCAATCACGCAGATCTAGAGCCAGTCAGTACCCACTTCACCCACCCACACGGTCCACACCACATACAGGTCAAGACATACATTTCGCACTCGACATCGCTCACGTCAACACTCTCCCTCAAGAAAACAACTGGTTTGTACATAATATCACAAACCAGGACACCTTGTAAAACACATGCTACAACAGACAACCTTCACAAACAAACAGCCACGGAACATGTTTCTACACGAGTGATTGTTGCCATGTGCTGTTAGCACGGAGGCAACACAGACCAAACTCCCCAGATCCCTCTCCCGCAAGGCATTCACGTAACACATCTCCATTATGGCTACAGAATACCAATATTCAGAGCACATCAATACCAGTCACTCCATACCCTGAAGTTCCCTAATCAACCCTACTTGTACATACCCTGGATATCTCAGACATGTCTTCCCTTCCTTAACATTCAAAACAAGTTATAGTAACACCAAAATAAAAACCTTTCTCGACACGGGTTCCCCAGTCAACATAATGTCGATTCAGAGTTTCCATAAATTCCGTACTGCAAGAAAACGTGTCACCATTTTGGATCCCCCCCGACATCAACCTTTGTAATGTAGATTGTGTACTATTCCCGATCGTCGGTAAATTCTTCCTAGACATTAGCTTAAAAGATCAGTGTCCATCCATTCCAGTTACCGCCTACGTAGCTGACGTTCACTTTTCTGCTGATATTCTCATAGGTTTACAACTGATGAAGCAACATAACATAGTCATTTACCCTGCTCAAAATGGTCTTGCAAACCATTTCCTCCCTGCATTCCCATCAGCAACTCCTCATAATATAAATCATATTCACGTGGCTAAGCAGGCACAGGCGGACCAAAACCCCTCGTCAATTGCTTGTACTCCCTCCTTTCAAATTCACTCCGCTTCATCACACGAGGATGCACCGGCGGTTAGTACAAATTATTCCACCACTTTCATACAACAGAGTTCCTAGTGATCAACCACTGCAAACCCTCCTCGGGACTCTACATCTTCCACATTACTGACAGCTGTGAACATGCCATAAAAAGGTCAATATCGGAATCACTTCATTTTGTAGTCTCTGACTCGGAAAAAACACTCCCGTATGATCTTCTTGTTTTAGAACTACCTCCCATTTACAATTTCAATGGCTTTGTTAAAGTCAAACTAGCACATTTCAATAGTCTTTAAAAAATCCATAATACTCTTAATCTGGCTAAGGACGATATGGCCCGTCTGCATAACAAATCAGCCAGAGAACTTGGAGACATTGTTTACACCCTCAATCACACCCGACCTCAAAACTCTTCCCTCAATTCACTGGGTCTTTTCGTATCATTGGACACGAGTTAAGTAATAAAGTCAAAACACTCAGGTTGCACGATCTTACAGAGAATGTATTGCACAAAGATCATATCAAAAGAGTTCCCCGTGGCCTGTACATAGAGAACGTTCCTTAATCAGTGGGTACTGCACCTACTATAGAGGACCCTCACCATCCCTCTCAACTTCTCCACCCCTACTCCTCTCCTCCGTTACAACCTTCGCAGTTGAGTCACCCCTTCATAAGATTCCATCTTGTCTAGATGAACGAAAATAGTATCTACTTCCACATGTTCTTAAGATTAAGTCAATTTTATTTTAAACAGTAGTATTTTCCTATAAAGAAATTGCTCAAAATCTATGTACATTTATCTTATATGTCAAATTCTTTTATGGTTATGTTTTTTGAGCAGTAACTTCGCTCGTGCCGAGCATTTATTGCAAGAAATTCTGGTATGTTTTTGTACTTGCCCTTCAGAATTATCCATTCTATGTTAGTGTGCACACGCGCATGTATTGGCCACTATGTCAGACCTTGGTGGTAACAAGCTTTAATGGGACACCTATTGTGTAATCTGACCTGCGGTCAAGTTGGCTTGACCTAAGGTTCAACCGCCGAAAACACCTGCATTCTTAACCGGCAAATTCAACCACATAAATTATATTAGTTATTATAATTCATCACTCCTTGTATGTATAAATGTATATATAGTTAGAATTAATACTGAGTGTCCATACACAGTTCCATACTACATATATAGTTGTAAATAAACAGACAGATGTTTAGAATTATATGTTGTAAAATTGTGTTGACAATCGCCACCATTTTCTTCGCCTCCAACCAATGTAGAACAACACATGTCTACAAAAGGAAGAAAAAAAAAGTGTATACTGTATATATATATATATATATATATATATATATATATATATATATATATATATATATATATATAGATAGATAGATAGATAGATATGAAAAGACTAAGCTAAGGGTTTACAAAACAGTAACTCAAAACAGCAATCCTTTTGTACGCACCACCCCGTACATGGACGGGGTGGTGCGGGAGGTAAAGGTGAGGGCAATGGGCAAGGGAATGGAAATTGTTAAAAAAAAAAAAATGGAGAAAAGGGGGAGGTGAGCCAATAGTTGATTACTGACAACACTACGCTTTTGGCAGGGTCAGAGGAGGGATTAAGGGAGTGATGGAGATTGGAAAAGTATGCGATATGGGAAAGTTGAAGGTAAATGTGGGTAAAATTAAGGAGATGCGATGTACAAGAATAGAGGTTGGCAATGAGGTGGAAGTAAGTCTAAAAGGGGAGAGGCTGGAGGAAGTGGATAGCTTTAGGTATTTGGGGTCGCATGTGGCAGGAAAGGGAGGAACGGAGGTGGATGTAAATTTTAAATTGAGAGATACAAGTAAATATCTTGGAGGATTAAAAAGTGTTATGAGAAATAGGCAACTGGGAATGGATGCAAAGAAGAGATTGTATGAGTGGGTGATTGTGCCGACGGCAGTATATGGGGCAGAGACTTGGAATTTGAGAGAAGCAGAGAGTAAATGTTTAAATGCATTTGAGATTATATGTCTGACAAGTATGGTAGGGGGTTACTAGGTTGGATGGAGCGAGAAACGATGAGGTGAAGAAAAAAGCGGGAGATGACAATAGGGCTGATGAAAGATTACTGGGATGTTTTGGGCACATGGAAAGAATGAGTGATGAAAATTAGTGAAAGAGGTGTGGAAGGCAGAGGTGGAGGAAGTGAACTTGAAGGGACGACAGAGGATGAGATGAATGGATGGAGTGAAGAGGGCGTTAAGCAAGAAGGAAATGTCTGTTGAGCAATGAAGGGAGAAGGTAAGAGATAAGGGGTGAGTGGAAAATTACCGTGTGTGGATGATATTGTTATGCAAGGAAGGGAGGGAAGGGGGATGGGAGGTAGGGGGTGTTTGTGTGAATGATATTTTGACGCAGCCCGAAGGGATTTCTTCCCGCCGATTAAGTAAAGCGGCCTTGTTGTGGATGTACTGTGTCTTGCTGCATTGCGTTTGACCCAGGGTAGTTGGCGGATGCAGGGATGACCCGTCATCCATGGGGAGCTGAGATGGGAGGGGTGGAAAGGGTGGCGGAGGGGAGTGAAATGAGTGGGAATAGGTGCGACGTGCCTCTGACTTAGTTACCTCCCTTATAATGGGGTAAAGCTCTTGGTATACAGATTACTAGATAGTATCTGACAGTGAAGTGAGAATGGGTAATGAGACATAAGTGCGAGTTATGGGAGTAAACATATAACATATATCTATACACCAAGAACTCTTTCCCCTTAATAGGGAGGCAGCCAAGTCAAAAACACGTACATACTCCCACCCCTTCCACTCCTCTCCATCACCCTTTCCTCCCTCTCATCTTAGTTCCTCATGGATGACAGGTCATCCCTGCTTCCCGTCCCCTCTATCCGTCTCCTCGTGCAGAAAAAGAGATGATGGAGAGAAATTAATGCAACATACAACCTTTTAATTCTATTCATTATCTTATCAATTTTTTCTTGTATATTTGTTTATAAATTTATTTGTTTATCTATTAATTTTTTTTTCAATTAGGAGCAGCATTCGTAAGCAAAGATTAATTTGATCTCGATGGAATTACTGGCAATAAAAAGCTTCAGAAACGAATATTTTGATTTCTGAGCTTATAAACTGACACGTCCATACAGAGCGCACAATATCTATTTATTGATTTACTTACCTATTCCAATTATCTACTTTTTTATGTTGTTGTTGCACCCAAGATCCCTAAGCAAGTTTGTGAAAACGATAAACAACCCTTCTCCTCAATAAAAGTATGTTCTAGGTTAGGTTAGGTTAGGTTAGTTAGGCTACGTTAAGTTGGGTTATATAAAGTTAAGTATGGTTGGGCTGGGTTATTTATCTTCTTTAATCTCATAAAGGACAGAAAAAGAGATGTCGTGTGTTCTTAAGTTATTTGGAAAGTCGTTAACAAAAGTGGATAGTGAGGATCTCGGCGTAATTACCAGTGATGATCTCAAATCATCTAAGTAGTGTATTTCCGCCTCAGGCAAATAAAAATCTATGATTGCACGATCTTTTGATTTTAAAAGTTCATCTGTCATGAACAAGCTATATAAATTGTTAGTTCGTCCACATTTGGAATATGCTCTATTGACGGATTGGAAAAAGTACAATGACGAGCCACAAAACTGATTCCAAATATCAGAAACAAATCATACGAAAATCGACTAAAATATATTCATCTATTTAAATAAAATAATAAAATAAATTTCATTTGGCATTGAATCAATATACATGAAGTGCAGATAACGAAAAGAACACACAGTTCGAAATAACAATTACAAATGCCGAGTGTAACGTAATATTAGATATTACGTCATATGTGTAAATGTTATAGAATTGTGTTCCTTTGTAGTACATAACTATGTTCATATTTCTTGTCTATGTATGTATTGTAACAATGTTAAGCAGTAACGCCCGTCCACTATATGTAATCTTGCCTACGTGCGGAGAGGTGCGCACTCTTGTAGAACAAACAGACAAGCGAAATCCTGAATAGTTCGGAGCGCACAGATTTGACAGTTACTAAATAAATAGATTGTTCAAGCGAGTCGAGGGTCCTAAAACTACCCATGTTGACGTGTGTTAACTTACCCTCCTCCCCCCCCTTTCACTCACTCGCACACTCATCCGGAAGTATTCCGCTTCCGGTCCAATGGTATATAAGCGGTGGAAATCGCTGACTCCTTGTCATTTTCCCACATATTGATCTCTTGATAAAAACTAGAAGGTTTAGATTCATGAGACGATTGGTGTGAAGTGATCACCCTTTTTGCCTACATTACGTGTCTGATATACATTGCATTACTTTACTTATATTTGTACTTATTACTTATTCTGATGCATGTTCCTGATCTCTTTGTACTTAGATAGTACCATATTGTATACTTATCTTGTGTTTCTTATTTGAACGATAATTTCCATATTCTTATAATCATGTAACGGTCCCATTGACCCTACTGCCCATTCTCTTTTGTGTTGATTGCCTGTAAATATTTTCCATTAATAATTTCGTTTACTAGTTTTATCGCTAGTTTAATATTCCTTTCCTGGAATCTTCTTTGTTACCTTTACTTCTAGTCTTACGAATTATCTAGGCCCTGACCAGATAGTTCAGTCCTACAGTGGCTTCTAGAAGTGAGCTGGTTCTTAAGCACATATCCGTTATACGTAACGTATCTTCACATACCAGCCGCCCGTAACAAAGTGGCGACCTTGCCAGGATATTGGATCAGGTATTTAACACATTCTTATAGAGATGGATGATATAATTCAAGAATTCGTTCAAAATCCCAAGGTAAGTTTCTTAAAGAAACAAACTAAAGACACTTTGATAGAAATAGGCAAGCACTTTGGAGTAGACATTGATACAAGTTTGTGAAAGAAAAAAATACTTCAGGAACTCGTTGAAAATCTGATCGAAGATGAGATCTTATCTCCAGAAGAGATTACAGCTATACAAATTCCTTCAAATAGGTTAGAAATAGAGGCACGACTAACCGAACTTAAGATTAAGGAGATTGAATTAAAGGTCAGGAGAGTAGAAATTGAGGAGGAAGCTAAACTGAAACAAATGCAAATTGAGGCAGAATTTAAAGCTAAAGAGGAGGAAACTAAACTGAAACAAATGCAAATTGAGGCAGAATTTAGAGCTAGAGAAGAGGAAGCTAAGGTGAAACAAGTAGCTAAAGAGGAGGAAACTAAACTGAAACAAATGCAAATTGAGGCAGAATTTAGAGCTAGAGAAGAGGAAGCTAAAGTGAAACAAATAGAAAGAGAGGACGAAACTAAAATCAAATTGGCAGAATTTAAAGCTAGAGAAGAGGAAGCTAAAGTGAAACAAGTAGAGTTAGAATTAAAGAAGACAGAAGTAGAAGCTAGGATTGTTGATAGACAACCCGTAGTTCAGGAAGGTCATATAGATATTTCCAAGTATGTAAAACTTCTACCCATATTTTCAGAAGGAGAGCCAGAAATTTTCTTTCTTCAGTGGGAAAAATTGGCGCAACAGTTACAAATCCCTAAAGAAAATTGGCCATTAATCATTCAAACACAATTTAAGGGTAAGGCTCAGCAAACTTATACTTCTCTTTCAGAAGCAGAAAGCGAGTATGATAATATGAAAGCTTGTATTTTAAAAGCTTATGAACTAATACCAGAGGCCTATAGACAGAAATTCCGTAATTATAGGAAGACACCTCAGTTAACATACGTAGAATATGCGGCTCAACAAGAGAGGTTATTCAATAGGTGGTGTTTGGCTAGTGAAACGGACACCTTAGATAGACTTAAACAGTTGATTTTGTTGGAGCAGTTTAAGAATACCTTAGAGACAGATCTTAGGATTTTTATAGATGATCATGTTCCCGAAACTTTAACTAAAGCTGCTGTATTGGCTGATGAGTTCACACTAAATCATAAACCTAAGTCAAGACAAATGGAATCCCAAAAGTCAAAGTCATATATTCCAGATTCAACAAAATACTCTGATCCTTGGTCCCCAAAGAAACGCTTTGAAAATCAGTCTAGCCCATCACATTTCAGTTACAGGTCTGATTTCAATCAATATCCTCCAAACCAACCTTGGCAAAGAATGGAAAGGTTTAAGACTAATCCCCCTGTAACTTGTTCATATTGTAAACAGGTTGGCCATCACATTTCTAATTGCAGAAAGAGACTGACACCCTCATTCTCCAATAAGACACCAACTCTTGTAAGTAATATAAAATCAGACGATTCAAAATCCTCTATTCAGGATACACTACCAAAGAAGCCGGTATTGTCAAGTAATGTAGAACCCCCCTCATCAGATCATGATCCTTGTTTCAAACCATTTGTATCTTCAGGAACTATATCTCATAGTAGTAGTTCACAAAAATATCCTATTTCCATACTCCGAGACACAGGAGCGAAGCAAAGTCTGATTTTAAATTCTGTCTTGCAGAATCTGGGTGAGTCGTATACAGGTTATGATATATTGATAGAAGGAGTTGGAGGAATTGTAAAATGTCCATTACATAATGTTTTCTTGCGGTCTGATTTAACAACCGGAATGGTTAAAGTAGCAGTAGTAGACTCTCTTCCCATAGTAGGAATATCCTTATTGTTGGCCAATGACATCGCTGGAAGCAAAGTTATTTCTCCCTTAATAACAAATAACCCTAAGACCTCAGTAGAACCTTCAGATAACTTACAGTTGTTTCCCGCTTGTGCTGTAACCAGATCTCAGTACAAGAAATCTGAAGAGGAGACCTATAATTTAGAATCCCTATTCTCCCAAACTGACCCATCTTCTTCTTCACCAGTTTCTCTATCTAGAGCAGAATTAATCAAAGAACAGAAGTCAGATCATTCTCTTAAAAATTTGTACGAGATTGTTTCATCTCCAGAAGAAGTTGAAAATATGTCACGAGGTTTCTATATAGAAAACGGAGTCCTAATGCGAAAATGGAGAGCATCCACCGCAACCGCTGACCAGCCATGGCAAGTAAGGAATCAAATAGTCCTCCCTCTTGGTTTCAGGAATAATGTTCTAAGATTGGCTCATGATACTCCCTTAGCAGGTCACTTAGGGGTAAGAAAGACCTTGTTCAACATAACCCAACATTTCCATTGGCCCACGGTTGTCAAAGATGTTGCCCAATATTGTAAAACATGTCATACATGTCAACTTGTAGGTAAGCCCAACCAGAAAATTGTAGAAGCTCCACTCCATCCCATTCCTGTAATGGAAGAGCCATTTAAAAAAGTTCTTATTGACTGTGTAGGACCTTTACCTCCTTCAAGTAAAGGAAATCAGTACATTCTCACAATCATGTGTATGAGCACTCGTTTTCCAGAAGCCATTCCTTTGAAAAATATTAAAGCTCAAAACATAATCAGAGAAATGTTGAAATATTTCACTATGGTAGGATTTCCTAAGAACATTCAAAGTGATCAAGGAAGTAATTTTCTTTCCAACAAGTTTAGGGAAACTCTTGTAACACTAGGTATAAATCATGTAACTTCCTCCGCCTATCATCCTCAATCACAAGGTGCTCTAGAGCGCTTTCACCAAACGCTCAAGACAATGTTAAGAATCTTCTGTGCTGAGAACACTCGAAATTGGGAAGACGGACTCCCCTTTTTGTTGTTCGCCACCCGAACAACAATTCAAGAAAGCCTTGGATTCAGCCCGTCAGAATTAGTCTTCGGTCATGAAGTCCGTGGTCCCCTAAAGATACTTCATGAACAATGGATGAAAGAAGAACCACCTGTTCCTTCTTTGAAATACGTGTCCCAGGTCACCGAGAAGTTGTTAGAAGCTTGGAAGTTGGCAAGAGAGAACTTGGCGAATGCTCAACGAGTAATGAAAGGTCGGTATGATAAAAATTCTAAACTTAGAACTTTCTCTCCAGGAGATCAAGTGTTACTTTATCTTCCCATACCAGGAGATCCATTGCAGGCTAAATACAAAGGACCCTATGAAGTCTTGTCCAGAGCCAGTGATCTCAACTACATAATCAAAACTCCAGACAGAAGAAAGAGTTCCCGTCTCTGTCACATAAATACCTTAAAACCTTATCATTCCAGAGATCCAATTCCAATTTACAGCTCTACCACAATAGAATCGGAAGAGCCTCCTGATAACCTGCCTAATCCTCCTGAGATTCCCTTGGAAAACTCTCAGATACTACAAAATCTTCAGATAAAAGTAGGACACTTATCTGAGAAACAAGGTAAAGACATTCTTTTCCTCTTAAGAAGTTTTCCAAAATTATTTCTAGATTCCCCAAGATTCACTTCTTTGATAGAACACGAAATAATTCTAGACTCGCCAAGGGCTATCAAACAAGCCCCTTATAGAGTCAATCCAAAAAAGGAGTTCATAAAAGCAGAAATAAACACTCTGCTTCAACAGAGAATAATTGAACCCTCCAGTAGTCCTTGGGCATCTCCTTGCATTCTTGTCCCTAAATCTGACAATTCTTATCGCCTGTGCATTGACTACAGGAAAATCAATGCCCATACTAAGGCCGATGCTTTTCCTATCCCTAGGATAGATGATATCATAGACAGTCTAGGAACTGCCAAGTATGTATCCAAGTTGGATATGTTAAGGGGATACTATCAAATCCCTGTACACCCTCGCTCAAGAGAAGTTACCGCTTTCATTACGGAAGAGGGATTGTTCCAATTCAGAGCAATGCCATTTGGGCTTAAAAATGCCCCTGCCACTTACCAAAGAATGATAAGTAATCTTGTTGCAGGATTGCCAGGAGTAAAAACTTATCTAGATGATGTGATAATATTTAGTCAGTCTTGGACAGAACACATTGAACACCTAAATAATTTCTTTTATAGAGCAGACCAAGCAAACCTTACCATCAATTTGTCCAAATGTGATTTCGGACATACACAGGTCCCCTATTTGGGATTTAAAGTTGGAAATTCCCAAGTGTTTCCAATAGACGCCAAGATAAAAGCCATCAATGATGTACCAACACCCACTAATCATAGAGAGGTACGTCGATTCCTCGGAATGAGTGGCTATTATCGCCGTTTTTGTCCAAATTTTTCAGATGTAGCAGAACCATTGACTGACCTGTTGAGAAAAGACCACGACTTCGTGTGGACACCTACCTGTGAGACGGCCTTCAAAAACCTGAAGTCCCTTCTCACTAACGCACCAGTTCTAAGGGCACCCGATTTCCAACGACCCTTTCTTCTGCAAGTCGACGCCAGCGACACCGGTATCGGTGCCGCCCTCTTGCAAGAACACAATGAAGTTCTTCACGCTATCGCCTACTACAGCAAGAAGCTGTCCCCTGCGCAGAAGAACTACTCAACAATTGAGAAGGAGACGCTCGCTTTGGTCCAGGCCCTTATCCACTTCGAAGTCTACCTGGGTTCCTCAACTACCATTCAAGTATATTCGGATCACAACCCCTTAAAGTTCCTACAGACTATGAAAAACAAGAATCCGAGACTTACACGTTGGAGTTTATTTCTCCAACCCTTTAATCTAACAATTCATCATATAAAAGGCGTCTTTAATGTTTTAGCCGACGTCCTTTCTAGAACATAGCTTTTCAACAGAAAGTGAAAAGCTTTCCCAAACGGTGGAGGTGTAACGTAATATTAGATATTACGTCATATGTGTAAATGTTATAGAATTGTGTTCCTTTGTAGTACATAACTATGTTCATATTTCTTGTCTATGTATGTATTGTAACAATGTTAAGCAGTAACGCCCGTCCACTATATGTAATCTTGCCTACGTGCGGAGAGGTGCGCACTCTTGTAGAACAAACAGACAAGCGAAATCCTGAATAGTTCGGAGCGCACAGATTTGACAGTTACTAAATAAATAGATTGTTCAAGCGAGCCGAGGGTCCTAAAACTACCCATGTTGACGTGTGTTAACTTACCCTCCTCCCCCCCCCTTTCACTCACTCGCACACTCATCCGGAAGTATTCCGCTTCCGGTCCAATGGTATATAAGCGGTGGAAATCGCTGACTCCTTGTCATTTTCCCACATATTGATCTCTTGATAAAAACTAGAAGGTTTAGATTCATGAGACGATTGGTGTGAAGTGATCACCCTTTTTGCCTACATTACGTGTCTGATATACATTGCATTACTTTACTTATATTTGTACTTATTACTTATTCTGATGCATGTTCCTGATCTCTTTGTACTTAGTACCATATTGTATACTTATCTTGTGTTTCTTATTTGAACGATAATTTCCATATTCTTATAATCATGTAACGGTCCCATTGACCCTACTGCCCATTCTCTTTTGTGTTGATTGCCTGTAAATATTTTCCATTAATAATTTCGTTTACTAGTTTTATCGCTAGTTTAATATTCCTTTCCTGGAATCTTCTTTGTTACCTTTACTTCTAGTCTTACGAATTATCTAGGCCCTGACCAGATAGTTCAGTCCTACAGTGGCTTCTAGAAGTGAGCTGGTTCTTAAGCACATATCCGTTATACGTAACGTATCTTCACATACCAGCCGCCCGTAACACGAGGATAACACAAAAAGCATGTAAGCTTATTTCCACTGTGGTCCCTAAAAGCCGTAGGCTCAGTGGTGATTTGATACATGTCTTTAAGATTCTAAAGGGAACTGACATCAATAGTGACGAAACTTTCATATTGAATGCGAATCAGAAAAGAAATAATAGTCTCAAATTGTCGGGAAGTAAATGGGTAAAACAACTTTGACAACCGTGCAGTAAATTAATGGAATAAATTTCCTGGAGAAGCAGTGCAATGTAATATAGTTCGAAGTTCTAAGATTCGTTTAGACACGCACCTAAGAAATATCCTTTTTCTAATAATATTTTATCATTATTTATTTAGTTATCATTATCTATTTATGTTTGTTATTTATGTATCATTATAAATTATTTTCTATTTTTGTTTACTATTACTATATATTTATTTACTTTATTCACTTATTTACTTTATTTTTTCCGCATCCGACCTAGTTATGAACCAGAAGAATTTCGGCATGCTATTTCTTGTAAGTTAAAAACCAAGTAAATATCATTAGCACTTGTTTATGATTTTTCATTAAAATTTTTATGAAATAAATATATTTCTACAAATAATCAATAATACTTAAACTAAACACCGTGTAGTGACATTTTCAGAGGTGGGCATTCCGCATATGAAGTCCGCTAATCGCTAATCTGTTAATTAGCGGACTAAGAAAAAAGAGCGGATTAGCGAATTGAAAAAGTAGCGTATTAGCGATTAGCGGAATGCCAAAATTGTAAGTCTGCAAAGAGCTAACTTTTATTAAAAAAAGTTTTTATAATTTTGGTAAATACCAAAGTCCCTGATTTCTAAATAATTGTGCCATATATAAGATACGAAATGCTAGTTGAGATATGATTATATAAATGTATATAGTAAAGGTATGCTCCCATAATTTATATGTATACGCATATAGTAGTGCATATAGATGTTAATGATAAATGCATTTCATTTTTATTTGTATGTACGAATTTTTTTGTGTTCATTGTATAGAATTTGCGTAGGCTAATACGTGACTTTTTGCGTGAGTATTCTTTCGAATATTTTCTCGAACGTGAAGGAACCAGAACTCCTAGTGAACGCCGAATATGTTACGAATTGAAGGGATTATAGACCTAGTGTGATTGGGGAATTGTAATTTTAATTAAAAACCTTGAATATGTTCTAATGGAATTGTGTATATTTAAGTTTGTTTAATGTTACGAATAATTAAATATGAACGCTTATACGGAGTACATAAAATCTCGAATCTTCTGATATTTTCGTGAGATATGGTTCATATAAAAGGCGGCGAGACCCCCACATACTAAGTCCAAAAAGACTATAGACTAACCGAGCAAGTGGGTCTGCCCCACATCTATCATAACTCTTACTTCCTTCCATTTCACTCTTTCCTTTCACTAAATCCCGAATTCCCCCCTCCCTCCCTCTCCCCCATCTTATCTATCACGGCCTCTAACTAAGAGTGAGTCAGTGTGAATTTGTCGGCGATAGAGTGAAGTCAGTATGGCAGCGCTCCGAGTGAAAAGCACAAGTCGAAGGAAAGTGAAGGATTTGCGCCTCTCTTACAGAAGAATCAAAGTAAGTGAGATTGGTACGTGTGAGCAGTTTCTCTATCCATTATTTATTGGTCTGATCTGATTATCGGCAGTTATAAATGTGCTATACAGTAAAAGATTGTTAAAACGAACTTGGGGTGTAATGATCTGTAAGTAAAGACCCCTAGCTTATTACATACATACATACATACATACATATACCAAGGCTTTTTTCCCCCTTACCAGGGGGGTAGCCAAAAAGGACAAGGCACAAAAACATTCCCACCCATTTCATCCCCGAAAACACTCCACACCCCTCCACCCTCCCTCCCATCTTAGCACCTCCTAGATGACGGGTCATCCCTGCACCCTGTCCACTGCCCTGGGTCAGAAGCAGTGTCGCAGGACACAGCACATCCACAGCAAGGCCGCTTCATTAAATCGGCGACCCCCCCTCTCCGTTCCCCCATATAAAGGAGAGGACGGGGAGAAATCCCTTCGGGCTGCGTCAAAATTTTTTGCTCACACACTACCTCACCCCCATTCCCCCGTCCAATCCACCTCATGCATCACAACATTTTCCATATACAACCATTCTCCATTCACCCCTGTCTTCTGTCCTCTCCCGTCCTTCCTCAACCGACATTCCCCTCTTCCCCAAAGCCCCCTTCACCCCATCCATCCATCTCATCCTAGGACGTCCCCTCATGTTCACTCCCTCCACATCTGCCTTCCATACCTCCTTTACTAGTCTTTCATCACTCATTCTTTCCATGTGTCCAAACCATCCTAATACTCTTTCATCCACCCTATCTCCCAGCTCCCTTTCCACCCCTGTTCTCCTCCTCACTTCCTCATTTCTCACTCTATCTAGCCTAGTAACCCCCATCATACTTCTCAGACACTTCATCTCAAACACATTCAAGTTCCTTCTCTCTTCCTCTCTCATGTTCCATGTTTCTGCTCCATACAGTGCTGTTGGCACAATCACTCCTTCATACAATCTCCTCTTAGCATCCATTCCCAGATTCCTATTCCTCATTACACTTTTTAAACCACCAAGGCATTTACTCGCTTCTCTCAATCTACATTCTACCTCCACCTTGACTCCACCTTTTCCTGCCATATTTGCAGGAGGAGGAGGATGATGATGATGATGATGATGATGATGATGATGATGATGATGATGATGATGATGATGATGATGATGATGATGATGAGGATGATGATGATGAGGATGATGATGATGAGGATGATGATGATGATGATGAGGAGGAGGAGGAGGAGGAGGAGGAGGAGGAGGATGAGGAGGAGGAGGATGAGGAGGATGAGGAGGAGGATGAGGAGGATGAGGATGATGAGGAGGAGGATGAGGATGAGGAGGAGGATGATGATGAGGAGGATGAGGAGGAGGAGGATGAGGAGGAGGAGGATGAGGAGGAGGAGGAGGAGGAGGAAGAGGAGGAGGAGGATGAGGAGGAGGAGGAGGAGGAGGAGGAGGAGGAAGAGGAGGAGGATGAGGAGGAGGAGGATGAGGAGGAGGATGAGGAGGAGGAGGAGGATGAGGAGGAGGAGGATGATGATGATGATGAGGAGGAGGAGGATGATGAGGAGGAGGAGGATGATGATGAGGAGGATGATGATGAGGAGGAGGAGGAGGAGGATGAT
>NC_134792.1:10525799-10538299 GCF_046742065.1 Oratosquilla oratoria
AATAGTAGTAGTAATAGTAGTAGTAATAGTAGTAGTAATAGTAATAGTAGTAATAGTAGTAGTAGTAATAGTAGTAGTAGTAATAGTAGTAGTAGTAATAGTAGTAGTAATAGTAGTAGTAGTAATAGTAGTAGTAGTAATAGTAGTAGTAGTAATAGTAGTAGTAGTAATAGTAGTAGTAATAGTAGTAGTAGTAATAGTAGTAGTAATAGTAGTAGTAATAGTAGTAGTAGTAATAGTAGTAGTAGTAATAGTAGTAGTAGTAATAGTAGTAGTAGTAATAGTAGTAGTAGTAATAGTAGTAGTAGTAATAGTAGTAGTAGTAGTAGTAGTAGTAATAGTAGTAGTAGTAATAGTAGTAGTAATAGTAGTAGTAGTAATAGTAGTAGTAATAGTAGTAGTAGTAATAGTAGTAGTAGTAATAGTAGTAGTAGTAGTAGTAGTAGTAGTAGTAATAGTAGTAGTAATAGTAGTAGTAGTAATAGTAGTAGTAGTAATAGTAGTAGTAGTAATAATAGTAATAGTAGTAGTAGTAATAGTAGTAGTAATAGTAGTAGTAATAGTAGTAGTAGTAATAGTAGTAGTAGTAATAGTAGTAGTAATAGTAGTAATAGTAGTAGTAGTAGTAGTAGTAGTAATAGTAGTAGTAGTAATAGTAGTAGTAGTAATAGTAGTAGTAGTAGTAGTAATAGTAGTAGTAATAGTAGTAGTAATAGTAGTAGTAATAGTAGTAGTAATAGTAGTAGTAATAGTAGTAGTAATAGTAGTAGTAATAGTAGTAGTAGTAATAGTAGTAATAGTAATAGTAGTAGTAGTAACAGTAATAGTAACAGTAATAGTAGTAGTAACAGTAATAGTAGTAGTAACAGTAGTAGTAGTAGTAGTAACAGTAGTAGTAGTAACAGTAGTAGTAACAGTAGTAGTAGTAATAACAGTAGTAGTAGTAATAACAGTAGTAGTAGTAGTAACAGTAGTAGTAGTAGTAGTAGTAACAGTAGTAGTAGTAGTAACAGTAGTAGTAGTAGTAGTAGTAGTAACAGTAGTAGTAGTAGTAACAGTAGTAGTAGTAACAGTAGTAGTAGTAGTAACAGTAGTAGTAGTAGTAGTAACAGTAGTAGTAGTAGTAACAGTAGTAGTAGTAGTAACAGTAGTAGTAACAGTAGTAGTAGTAGTAACAGTAGTAGTAGTAGTAGTAGTAACAGTAGTAGTAGTAACAGTAGTAGTAGTAGTAACAGTAGTAGTAGTAGTAACAGTAGTAGTAGTAGTAACAGTAGTAGTAGTAGTAGTAGTAGTAACAGTAGTAGTAGTAGTAACAGTAGTAGTAGTAACAGTAGTAGTAGTAGTAACAGTAGCAGTAGTAGTAATTTTTTTTTTTTTTTTTTTCCCGAAGTTCGTGAGTGAAGAATCACTCCCACGGGCTTTGAGCCCGTGCGGTGTTTATGTAAGACACACCTTGTGGAGAGGTGGAATAGTATAGCTAGTCATAGGGTGATGGGGGGCAGTAGAAAAGAGAAGCTGCGGCTGCTAGAGCGGCGGTGGACACTCTAGCAGCTGACGGAGCTCATAGGGGCTTTGGAGGCGGCAGAGGCGGCTCACAAGACCTTCAGGGGGAGCCGGTGGTCTGAGGAAAGAGGTGGCGGGGCAATCGCTCAGGTAGTGGTGGAGGTCGGCATTTTCTTCACGGCAGTGGTTGCACCGGCGGTCTTCTATGGTGCTCTGAGGATTAAGTTGCCAGAAGCAACGGTCCTCAAGACGCAACCTGAAGAGCAGCTTTTCTAGCCTTCTGGGAGTGGAGCGGGGGAGGACTAGAGGTTCATAGGCTATCACTTTTATGTACCAACCCGCTCGGGAGTACAAGGAGAGTCGTTACCCGGTATGGTGGGAGAGGGGTAAAACCATAACTAACAGTCAGGTCCTACAGAACTGTGCCTCGCTGCATTACTTTGAACCCGAGCTGTGCGCCAGGAGATGGGGATGACCCCTCCTCCCATAGGCGTTGAGATGACTGGCAGCAGTAAATGGGTTTTATTTGTTTATTTTGTGGATAATTATGTGCTTGGCCATTCCCACTCATAACGGGGAAGAGGCACCTGGTATACATAAACTGATCCTATTATCATCATTATTATTATTATTATCATTGTTAGGCCCATCATGCACGCAGCTATCATCGTTATTAATATCAGTTATTATTACAATTACTATTACATACATATACCAAAGGCTTTTTCCCCCTACACGGGGGGTAGCCAAAAAGAAAAAGGCATAGAAACCACTCGCACCCATTCCATTTCCTATATATTCCACTCCCCTCCACCCTCCTCCCTCCCTCTTATCTAGGCACCTCCTGGATGACGGGTCATCCCTGCATCCTGTCCACTGCCCTGGGTCAGAAACAGTGTCGCAAGACACAGCACAACCACAGCAAGGCCGCTTCATAAATTCAATATTATTATTAGTTTTATTATCTACATTATCATTTATCTCGAACTACTAGCTCGCTACAGATAATAGAGAAACAAAGCAGAAGATACGGAAGTAGAAGCAAAAGCGGAAGAAAGAGAAGAAATTGAAAAAGACGACGACGACGACGACGACGACACGTGTCTGGAGCGGACAGTCTCCTGTATTTGAGGTCTCCCGAGCGACGAGAGAATGAAACATTAAATTGCAGATGACGAGGGTTCCAAAGACTACGAGAGTGGAAGGAAAGTGTGCCCTCACTGGCTGACCCTTGCCCATCCCCCTTTTTGTGTGTATTGCTTGTTGCAAGATGATTGCATGAAATATCCAATGCCTTAGATGTCCAGCATGCACACGCACGCATTTTAGCTATAGCACGTAATATCACGACCTCTCCAAAAACTCCCGCGGGACCCCCTATTGTGTCGGACCTCACCTGCGGCCAGTTGGGTTGAGCGCGAAAGAACACTTGTTCTCTCCATTGCCAACTTTAAGTCGTCATATGACTGATACCATTATGATTATTGTTTGTATGTATGAATACGGAGTGTCCATACACGGACATGCACGCATTTTAGGTATAGCACGTCAGATCACCTCTCCAGAAACTTCTGCAGGACCATCTATTGTGTCGGAGCTCACCTGCGCTCATCATTACCAACTTCAAGTCGTCATACGACGGTTTTATTAATACAGTTTTTACCATTTCTTGTATATAAGAACTATGTATGAATGCTAGTATCCATACTCAGTTCGTGTATTGTACATTGTAGAAATAAATTAAGCGGTAGATAACAGAGAATTAAATGTACATAACATTATAATTTGGCAACAGCTACCATCTGAATATTGTATGTAAAATTATACCATTGTGTACTGATTTGAGATGTAGATCAGTTGAATCACGGAGAGATTAAATAGGAAACCACAACTTTGTCTCAACGACTCTAAACCCAATGTAAACAAAAAAGTCTACATGCTACCTTATTACTAAAGTTTACAAACTATTTTGGCTAGCCCATGCCATTTATTGCCTAACACAAACAAGTGACGTCACTGTATCTGAAATAAGACAAAAAATCTGCTGTCTTGTGTGGTGTATTATACTTAGTGTTTATTTGTTCCTTATTTATATATTCTAGTTCATTTATTTTATTCTACTTGTCTTTTATTTATTAATTTGTTCATCTATTACTAATTTGTTTATATTTATCTTAATATTGGTTTATTTAGTTACTTAGTTGTTTTTGCAAAGAAAACAGGTGAACAGAAAGGCAATTTTGTGGGCTACAGAAGATACTTGAACCCCACTCCCCAAGAACACCTCCCCCCTAAAGACCTAGTGTGGGAAATGATGATGATGATGATGATGATGATGATGATGATGATGATGATGATGATGATGATGGTAGTAGTAGTGGTGGTAGTAGTGGTAGTAGTAGTAGTAGTAGTAGTAGTAGTAGTAGTAGTAGTAGTAGTAGTAATAATAATAATAATAATAATAATAATAATAATAATAATAATAATAAATAAATAATAATAATAATGTACCGGGTGGCTACAAGAAATGAAAGTCAAATCAGTGGGAAGTACACTGTAATCTCTTGTAACACTGACGACTAATGCGTGTGAAGACAAAGAGAGCTGGTTCCCAACTGACGCCAAGCCAGTGTTGCCACTTAGCGCGAAAACGTGCATCGCATTTGCGATATCCAATATAATTACAAATATACACAATGATTACACATAATTACAATAAACAATAAAACAACAAACAACAAAACATATGACAATTTTATAAAGAGGGGGAGACTTATAATTCCCCAAATAAGCAACACACAATTACAATGTACGATAATAATGGTATGATATACGACATACCACACTAACACATCGCTCGGCCAGCACCACTCGGTGACCCACCGAGCAAACAAGAAAAAGACTGACCGAGGCAAAGAGAATCCAAAATACACAAGGACAAACCACACACACACCACATATGCAACAGTGGCAGACAAAAGTGTGGGAAAAATGGATACAATAGCACACCCAATACATTAAATAAACACATACATAATTAATTACATAAAGACAATACATACAAACACATAAAGGAACATAAGACTGGCGCCAGTTAACAAAAATACAAATACAGCAATTGCCGGACGTCCGGGACATGATACTTAATATCTAAACACGACAAAATACAATTCAAAACAGTACACTTAAGAGCTAAACAATAGTTACACATTATAACCAAGAAAGGGACACACACAAAAAAGGTAAACATCACAAAGAATACATAACAATACACAATGAAAGTTTAGGTAATTACAGGACCCCTTGACCTAAGGTCATAATTATGAGGGGTAGATAAACAAGGCATAGTTCTTACAGTGGGCCCTGGAGGAGGCCGGGTAAAGGCAGGGATAGGCACTTGAGTCTTCTTGAGCCTACAAGAGTGTGAAATCTCGCCAAGGCCTGAACTTGTTAGGGTGTAGGCGTTCAGTCAACAAAAGGGGGCCCTCAAATCTACAATTCAATTTCGACTGGCGATCAGGTATGCTTTTGAAGACATGATCAACACCGATGGTCACAGGTTTTGCACGAGCATGTTGTTTTTTCAACATGTCGGCCTTTGAAACATCCAGTTTATCTCTTACAGAATTATAAATGGCATGCATCACATGACTCTGGCTTTTACTATAGTCATCTAAATTGTAAAGGGGACGAGCAGGGGTGTCAAGCACATCATATGGGCGCCGTTTCTCAACTCCAAAGATAACATAATGAGGCGTTTTGCCCGTAGAAACATTAACAGTGCTATTGATACAAGCACTGACATGGGGAAGCCAATCCTCCCAAGACTCATGAAAATTACTAGCAAGGTGACGAAGGATCTCTAAAATTTTCCTGTTCGTCCTCTCAACAAGACCATTGGACGCCGGATGATAAGCAGTCACGAACGTCTGTTTGATGCCGTAACGTTCGCAAATACCTGCCAAAACCTCGTTCCTAAATTCAGTCCCATTATCACTAAGGAGCACCGAAGTAGTGGTGTATGGACACAACACATGGGAAACTAAAGCATGTGCTACAACTGGTGCAGATTTGTTACGTAAGGGAGCTAAGACTACAAAACGACTAAAGTGGTCCACACACACAAGGACATACACAGAGCCTTGAGTGCTACGAGGCAGTTGCAAAAGGTCTATAGCCACAGTCTGAAAAGGGCGAGAAGGAGTAGGGTACTCTAAAATGGGAGCAGTGCTCGTAGAACCTTTGTTCTGGGCACAAGAACTACACCGGGCTACATGAGAGGTAATGTCTAGTCGCATTTTAGGCCAATAATACTTCTTCCGTACCATAGCCAGAGTTTTGTCACGACCTGGGTGACCAGCCTGAGGGGCATCATGAGCAAGGGACAAAACAACGGGAACTAGAGACTCAGGGATCACTAGCTGTGCCACATCCTGCTCAAACACTTCCACATTACGAATGAGAACCTTGTCCTGCAGGGAAAATTGGGACAGAGGTACTGGTAAAGCTGGTAAGGTGGAATCATCACCAGTCTCCAAAGCATAAATGACTGCAGACCAAACAGGGTCTTCACGCTGAGCTTTGGCCAGATCTTGCAGGGAAAAGTTATGAATCACTGTAACAGCAGCAACAGGGATATTACGTGAAAGTGCATCAGCAACGTGGTTCGCACGCCCCGGGATATGTTTAAGGGTTGGATTGAATTCCTCGATCGTGAGGAACCATCTGGCTAGACGGCCTGAAAGATTTTTGCCCTTGAAAAGCTGAGTGACAGCAGTGTGGTCCGTGTAGACTGTAATAGGATATCCAAAAATGATATCACGGAAGTGCTTTAAAGCCCACACCACTGCCAGGGCCTCTAAATGAGTAACAGAGTAACGGGACTCAGGCTTATTAAGAATGCGACTAGCATATGCAATGACATGAGGTCTACATCCATCTACTTGTTGCATGAGTACAGCTCCAATGCCTGTACCAGAAGCATCTGTACAAATGGTAAAGGGGATACTATAATCAGGGAAGGCCAACACAGGCGCTTCAGTAAGAGCACGCTTAAAGGAATCAAAACTTTTCTGATGAACATCACGCCACTGGAAGGAAGAGTCCTTCTTGAGGAGGCGAGTGAGAGGAGAAGCAATTGAATCAAAGTCTTTAATGAATGCACGATAGTATCCCGCAAGTCCAAGGAAGGAACGGACATTTTCAACTGACTTCGGTATAGGGAAGTCCTTCACTCCCTTGATTTTATCACCTGTGGTGTGGATACCATGTTTGTCTACAACATGACCTAGGAACTGGATACTAGCCTTGAAAAACGAACACTTGGGCAAATTGAGTTTCAACCCAGCTTCAGAAAAACGTTGCAAGACCATGGACAACTTAGTAAAGTGGCTTTCCACATCTTTGGAAACTAGAATCAAATCATCCAGGTAAACAAAAAGTCCATTCCCAACTAAGCCATGAAAAATGGAGTTAACTAAGCACTGGCAAGTCAAAGGAGCATTCCGCAAACCCATGGGGCAACGAAGCCATTCATAGTGCCCACTGGGAGTCAAGAAGGCCGTGACTTTACGAGACTTCTCCTCCAGGGGTATCTGCCAAAAACCTGCTTTTAAATCTAAGGTGGTGAACACCGTATTACCAGTGCCAATGGACTGAAGAATCTCGCTTAAGAGAGGCAGAGGATAATGGTCTGGAATAGTGACCTCGTTAACTCTCCTGTAATCAACAACAGGACGAAAAGATCCATCTTTCTTAGGCACCAGGAGAAGAGGCGAGTTCCACTCTGAGTGGGACTCCTGTACAACACCTTCACGCAATAAATCGTCAACCAAAGACTGGGCTATAAGCCGACGAGAGTGAGGTAGCCTGTAAGAGGGGACGTAAACAGGACGAGCCCCTGGCTGAAGATCAATTCTATGAAGCACACGGTCCGTAACCCCTAACGGATCACCTGGTAAAGCCAAAGCCTGACGGTGAGTAACTAACAGGTCAAGGAGACGAGGCGTCTCTTCAGGAAAATCAATCTCGCCTACAAATGTGGCAAACTCAGAAGCTAAGTGAGCAGGGTCACGTGTTGGAGGAGACTGTAGTACAGAAGCTGATATGATAGGCGAGTCCTGGAAAGTAGCAACGTGTACCACCTCAAAGGAGCCTAAGCGACTGCCAGGAGAGAGAGGAATTGGAGCACCCATGACGTTGGTTACCATCGCCGTGGTGACATGATCTCGCGAACAGTGGAGAGTTCCTTCTAATGCAAGCCGACGAATACGAATAGAGTCAGGCAAAGAGAGAACGTCAGACCCTATCGGGGCACCTGAGACGCGCACCGGAACTCGAACAGAACTTGAAGGTTCAATAAAATGCTCTCCTATAACAACAGCAGCACAATGAGAAACAGGGTTAGAGCGCTTAGAAGTTGGTACAGGCACATGTGCGGACTGATCAAGCACAGTAGAATCACAAACAGAAACTGGCCTATCCGATGCAGAGATAGTGCAGAAAGTCACTACACGACGACTAGGAGAAATATTTATACCATGAGCTGTAAGAGCATCAATACCCAAGAGACAGTCACACTTAAGGGCAATACCAGAAACAACAACGAAAGTGACTTGGAATACTGTAGCATGTGAGGGAAACTGCAAGGGAAGACAAACAGATCCAAGAACAAGTAAGGGCACATAATGCAAATTATCACAAAAGGGAGATAAAGGGAGACTATACAATTCCCGTAGAGCAAAATAAGCCTTTCTACTTAAGAGACTACATTCTGCACCAGTATCTACAGTGACAGAAAGAGGCGTATCCCTAGTAAGAAACTGAAAGGTAAGTAATTGTGAAGACTCAACAGCCACAAAGGGAATTATTTGAGACCGAACATTACTGGTCAACTCTTTGGGGTGTGAAACAAGCGCTGGGGAAAATGGGATTGACGAGGCTGTTGAGAAGTCTCATCCTTAAGTTTCAAAACCTTGAAACATTGATCAGTCGAGTGTTTACAATGACCATGGATATGGCAATAACTGAGTCTACCTTGAGGTTCTACTCTAGAAAGGTCATGCGACATATTAAAAGAAACAGTAGGTACACTCCTGCGAACAGGGGACTGTCTGGACTTGTGTACCTGGCGCCTATGGCGGTAACAAAATTCGCTTGAATGACCAGACTTGTTACAAAAGGTATATAACAGGGGAGGGGGGGGGTAACTGTAGATTGAGGAGAGCTATGACTAGGATATGTAGACTGAGAGGGCTGAGGAGATCAAAGGACATGGGCATGTTGAAGAGCATTGCTAATACACAAGGAACTAGAAGGCACTTCCCCTAGTTTACAGGAAAGCCTTGTCGCAAAAGACAATAGAGTCTCATCAGTCGTATACTCGAGAGAAGATGCAGCTCTTCTCTCAGAAGGCACCAAAAAAGAATATACATCTAAAATTCCAAAATAAGACGAAATCTATCTAAAGTGATATTGCCATTATCTACCCAATCTGAATGTGAAAGTGACTCTAAAGCATCAACAACAATTATACTGGCCTGAGCTTGCGCCCGTCTATAATCAAGAGTGCCCAGTCGGGATACGAGAGTATCAGCCAGTTTGAAACACCAATGGAACAAACCACCACCAGAGGTATCTGAAAAAAAAGTTTAAGGAAGTTAGACCTAAAGATGTCATAATCATAATCCAGAGATTTGGGATCTAAACACGACGCAGAAAGTAACTGCGATGCCAGAGAATTTGGCACAAGCTGGGACCTCACAACGGAGATCTTTTCAGGCCCCGTCGAAACATTAGAGTGCACAATTGAGTCCTCACATTGGCGGATAAAATCAATCGCCTTATAATGGGGATTTTGACCAGAGAATTTCATAACCGACGGTTCTTGATGCAATAATGTCAATGTGTGGGCCATTGTCTCAGATGAGTTTTTTGAACTGATAAACGAAGGCATCTTTGACTTAGACATGATAGGATTTGACAACTGTAACCCACTGCGTAATAACATACAGCAGGAATAGAAAACACTGACACTGAGCAAGAAATAATGTAAATATAACACACTTGCACAAAGCATGAAATAATGTAAAAAAAAAAATATATAGAGAAATCACATGGACATGGTACACGAACGTAAGATAATGATATAAATCAAGAATGAAGAAAAAAAATTATATTAAGACCGTAATTAGCAAAAATTACGTAAAAAAATATAATGCACTGATAAGTAAGTATACGCAAGACGTCACTGGCGAAAGAAAATCTAACCACTGAGGGGTAAAATTTCAAAAAGTAAACAACGAGTGACGTCATAAAAATGGCCGCCCAGGGCACGACCGGTAGATATGAAATATGTATATACAACAGTATGTCCACAAAATCTCATAAAGGACAATACAGGTATGCCTAAGGCAAGGAAATATACAATACTGGTAAGTAACGTAAATAACTAACGTCTTCGGACGCGATGTATGAGCCGGCGTGGTAAACATATACCGGCAGGGACGCCGACCAATGCTTTTATGCAATCCAAGCACGAATCCGTCCTCATCCAATCACAAATTCAAACTGCAATCCTCACAGCAACCATAAAAGAGCGTCCCGCCAAAGCAGACGGCGATATCAGTCCAAAAGAAGGCCGAACACGAAGATTCTCGGGGGAAACGTCTCCCAATAAAATCACTTGGTGCTCTATGCAACGACAATGCTCCTGAACACCGCCTTTTAAATAAAAAGTCACAGGTCCAAAGTGAGAAAGCACTACTACTTCTCCCAAATAAGCAAATCCTGTAGCCTGTGGAATGAAAATGGGAGAAAAGAACGGACATAGACATGCAGCTATTACGTCCGGCTATAATCCAGCGCTGCAATTTAGTCTTTTCTGAACGTTCACAATAGAAAAAAAAAAAAAAAAAACTGAAAAGATTGTTTTTACGCTGCCACCATAAATGTACCGGGTGGCTACAAGAAATGAAAGTCAAATCAGTGGGAAGTACACTGTAATCTCTGGTACCACTGACAACTAATGCGTGTGAATACAAAGAGAGCTGGTTCCCAACTGACGCCAAGCCAGTGTTGCCACTTAGCGCGAAAACGTGCATCGCATTTGCGATATCCAATATAATTACAAATATACACAATGATTACACATAATTACAATAGATAATAAAACAACAAACAACAAAACATATGACAATTTTATAAAGAGGGGGAGACATATAATTCCCCAAATAAGCAATACACAATTACAATGTACGATAATAATGGTATGATATACGACATACCACGCTAACACAATAATAATAATAATAATAATAATAATAATAATAATAATGATAATAATGATAATAATGATAATAATGATAATAATGATAATAATGATAATAATAATAATAATAATAATAATAATAATAATAATAATAATAATAATAATAATAATAATAATAATAATAATAATAATAATAATAATAATAATAATAATAATAATAATAATAATAATAATAATAATAATAATAAAATAATAATAAAATAATAATAATAATAATAATAATAATAATAATAATAATAATAATAATAATAATAATAATAATAATAATAAATAAGAATAAGAATAAGAATAAGAATAAGAATGATAATGATAATAATGATAATAATAATAAATTCCAGGTTTACGACCTTTTCATTTGCTGACGATTGGTCACAGAATTTACATACGAAAATGTGACGAAACGTCATGAAATTGAAAAATCCATTAACGTATAATCGTCTACTTTTCCTCTGCCTTCAATCTAAATGAATAATTCATTCTGAAGGGAACTGACAACATAAAAAATCACGAAATTTTCACACTGAATGCGAATCAGACAAGAAATAAGTCTCAAACTCCGTAGATTTAATTTGGAAGTAGGTAAAAACAACTTCGCCAACCGTGTAGTAAAATAATGGCAGTGCATAGTAGTACAGTTCGAAGTTTTAAGATTCAATAAAACAAACACCTAAGCAATACGCTGTTATGCCTGCCATTTTATTGATCAATGTATTATTTATTTCTAATTATCTATCTAAATTACTATTATCTATCTGTTTATCTATTATCATTTATAATTTATATATTTATTATTTATCATTACTTATTTTTTCGCATCCAACCTAGTTATAGACCCAAAGGTCTCCTGTTGGCATGCTCTTCCTTTGTAAACTCTTTGTAATATATGACCAGTCTACAGTCCCTTTCGTGCGATACTATCGATAGAAGCGCCGGTGAACTATGGGCGGCGGAAAGGAACACCCCCCCTCCCTCTTTTCTTGACTCCTGAATGACAGGTCATCCCTATATCTCGCCCATTGTCCTGGGCCAGAAGCAATGCAGCAAGACAAAGCACATCTACAGCAAGACCATTTCATTTGATCGGCGACCCCCACCCCCTCCAGTCCCCTCATGCAGAAAAAGAGAATACACATACCAGAGGCTTTTCCCCCCTTACAAGGGAGGTAGCAAAAAAAAAAAAAAAAAAAAAAAGGGCATAGAAACCACTCCCACCCATTCCATCCCCTACATACTCCACTCCCCTCTACCCTCTTCACCTCCCTCTTATCTTGGCACCTCCTGGATGACGGGTCATCCCTGCATCTCGCCCACTGCCCTGGGTCAGAAGCAGTGTCGCAAGACACAATATATCCACAGCAAGGCCACTTCATTAATTCGGCGGCCCCCGCCCTCTCCGTCCCCTCGTTCAGAAAAGGAGACGGGGAGAAATCCCTTCGGGCTGCGTCAATTTATTTCTCATACATACTCCCCCACCCATTCCCCCTCATGCATCACAGCATCATCCATACACAACCATTCTCCATTCACCCCTATCTTCTGTCCTCTCCCGCCCTTCCTCAACAGACATTTCCCTCTTTCCCAATGCCCATTTTACCCCATCCATCCATCTCATCCTAGGACGCCCCCTCATATTCACTCCTTCCACCTCTGCCTTCCACACCTCTTTTAC
>NC_134792.1:10543299-10550799 GCF_046742065.1 Oratosquilla oratoria
GCGACACTCATTTACCATAATGTTGTAACTAACCACATTAGTCTCTACAATCTTTAGCCTCCCTGCACCTTTTATTATACCAACAGTTTATATAAATCTCTTTTTACTTCTTCTTTGGTACATATTTATCAATTCCTTCCTAGTGACTTAACCGATTGATCCAAGATAGAGCAGTCGGTTAAGTCACTACAGCACTTGTCACGTGCTAGCGCAGGTTCGAGTCCTTGGCTGTACCACGTTTCAATTTTTGCATGTTGGCCTCCTCGAGTCTCTCGATATAGATGGCTTAGAATTAAAGTGAATTGTGGTTGATAAAAATGTATAGCTGTTCACTGGGACCCATTCAGTGGTGTACATATATATTTCAAATAAGCAACTAGATAGTAAACAAAGAAACAAATAAATCGCACAGGTCCTAGCAGATTGTTTTGTCGTATTTCATATAGCGACGTCACTTGGCGTGAGCGACCAAGAATTGATAGAAAATGGGGAAATAAACTGAATCAAAGATTGGATTGGGTACGCGGGCGTCGTCTGTGGCATGGAACTATGAAGTCAACTAGGAGGTCAGTTCAAATGACGTCAGAGTAGAGTAGCGATGTTCGACCCCTCCACCGATTGATGACGTCAGAGTTGACCTGGAATCGATAGCTATTTGAGGAATGATTATGAAATCCTTCCCGTTGCAGTCGTCTTCCATTATTTCCTTGTCTCAAAAGATTTGGGAAGAAACGGTGACCCAATTGCCAGCTTTTTTTTTTTTTTTTTTTTTTTTTTTTTTTGGGGGGGGGGAACTTTTCGATCCGGTCGTAGGAAAACATCCGTTCAAAAGTGGGTGAAACAAAAGTTGGTAAAATACTTACGAGAGCGCAACAAAAGAAACACTCAAGAATACTTGCCATAGATAACTTCGTCACTGGAAGTAAACATCAACATGATTGCCGGTGAGACCAACAATCAGCTGACAAACACAAATTTAACTTTTTACTTCGTGTGCGAAGAGGAATGAAATAACTAGCTATACCAATGTAGAAAAAGAGACGGGTCCGCGAGTGTAGCTCCTTTCTTGTGTACTGCAATTAGATAAGTGCAGTGATGAATCAGAGAATTTTATATATATATAGATATATATATATATATATATATATATATATACTGTATATATATATATTATATATACACTATATTATATATATATATATATATATATATATATATACACACATACACACCAATTGTACTATCATAGGTGGAGATGGGTTGAACGCAAAATTTCGTGTACTTGTAACTCGAGCATACAAATATACAAGAAAAGCTCCGCTCAATTTATATCTCTCTCGATGACGCAATCGGTTAAGTCACTAACACCTGTCACGTGCTACCGCAGGTTCGAGTCCTTGGCCGTACCACGTTTCAACTTCTGCAAGTTGGCCTCCTCGAGTCTCGCGATGTTGATGGCTTAGAATTAAATTGTATTGTGGTTGATAAAAATGTATATCTGTTCATTGGAACCCATTCAGTGTTGCACAAATACTTTCCCGCGTTCGTATACTTACCAACTGTACTATCGTAGCGGAGATGGATTGAACGCAAAATTTCGTGTATGTGTAACTCGAGCATACATATATATAAGAAAAGTTGCGCTCAACTTATATCTCTCTTGATGGTGCAATCGGCTAAGTTACTAACACTCGTCACGTGCTAGCCCAGGTTCGAGTTCTTGGCCGTACATTTCAATTTCTGCATGTTGGTCTCCTCGAGTCTCTCGATGTTGATGGCTGAGAATTAAAGTGTATTGTGGTTGATAAAAATGTATATCTGTTCACTGGGACCTATTCAGTGTTGTGTATACATACGCATATATATATATATATATATATATATATATATATATATATATATAATATATATATATATATAATGTATTATATTATATATATATATATATATATATATATATATATACATATATACATACATCAGAAATAAACCCATTAAATGCCCCTTCTTATCTCACAACAATGAGGATAAAAGGCTAGCCGCTATATTCCCTGTAAAGTTCAAAGACAGTGCTGAGAAGCATCTGGTATAGCCCAATATTATGGCGACCCCTATACTCAGTCACTCAAAATGATATATGAGGATTTGAATAGCGTCCACTCGGGGTGCATCATCCCTTCATCTATTCACAAAATCTTCCTTTTTCCCTTCCGTTTGAGAAGTAAAATGTTGTATGAACATAGATACAAAATATTTTAACTAATATACACATGTATGTAAATAAATAAATAAATATACACATAATGAAGTAAGTGTATAGAAAATTCAAATTCAGTATCATGTTCCGGTGCAACCACCAACGAGACGAAGATACTGATATAATTGGACAGATGAGGACTAAGTACGCGATGTAGCATTCGGTACTAATCATGGGAGTGTCAAACATATCTATCACTGTCAATAGTCGCATAACACCTATATCAACACTGATCATATATAGCAACCAAAAGAAGAAATTAGCAACTACAATGACGCTAGTTGTGTACCTAAAGTTACAAAGGAAGTAGAATTTGCTCTAAAAAATTGAACGAGAAAAAGCACCTGGAGAAGATGGTATATCAACAGATCTTCTGAAAAACGCAGGGAAAGACGTTCATGTTAAAATTCGCTTAGTTGTATACCCAGTGTTCACGTCAAGAAAACGTTCCTGAATCATGGTGTAATGCTATAGTGGTTTTGGTTCATACAATAGGGAGATCAGAAAGAATTTAGTAACTATTGATTGATCAGCTTATCAAATGTATATAAACTATTCTCCACAAACCTTACAAATACATACATACATACATATACCAAGGCTTTTTCCCCCTTTCAAGGGAGGTAGCCAAAAAGGGAAAGGCATAAAAACACTCCCACCCATTTCATCCCTAAATACACTCCACACCCCTCCCTCTCATCTGAGCACCTCCTGGATGACGGGTCATCCCTGCACCTTGCCCACCGCCCTGGGCCAGAAGCAGTGTCGCAAGACACAGCACATCCACAGCAAGGCCGCTTCATTTAATCGGTGACCCCCCCTCTCCGTCCCCCCTTGCATATAAGGAGAGGACGGGGAGAAATCCCTTCGGGCTGCGTCAAAATTTGCTTACACATACTACCTCACCCCCACCCCCCCGCCCATTCCTCCTCATGCAATCACAACATCATCCATATACAACCATTCTCCACTCACCTCTGTCTTCCGTCCTCTCCCTTCCTTCCTCAACAGACATTCCCCTCTTCCCCAAAGCCCCCTTCACCCCATCCATCCACCTCATCCTAGGACGTCCCCTCATGTTCACTCCCTCCACATCTGCCTTCCATACCTCCTTTACTAGTCTTTCTTCACTCATTCTTTCCATGTGTCCAAACCATCCCAATATTCTTTCATCAACCCTATCTCCCAGCTCCTTTTTCACCCCTGTTCTCCTCCTCATCTCCTCATTTCTCACTCTATCTAGCCTAGTAACCCCCACCATACTTCTCAGACACCTCATTTCAAACACATTCAAGTTCCTTCTCTCTTCTTCTCTTATGTTCCACGTTTCTGCCCCATACAGTGCTGTTGGCACAATCACTCCTTCATACAGTCTCCTCTTCGCATCCATTCCTAAATGTCTATTCCTCATTACACTCTTTAATCCACCAAGGCATTTACTCGCTTCTCTCAATCTACATTCTACCTCCACCTTCACTCCACCTTTTCCTGCTACACTTGCACCCAAGTATCTAAAACTATCCACTTCCTCCAGTCGCTCTCCCTTAATGTTCACTTCCAGTCTACTGCCACTTTCCTCATCACCTTACTTTTACCCACATTTATCTTTAGCTTTCTTCTATCACATACTCTCCCAAACTCTGCCACCAGCTTCCTCAATCCCTCCTCCGATGCTGCCACAAGCGCAGTGTCGTCCGCAAACAACAGCTGCCTTACAAATAGAATAAGTAAATTTTAAGACAGAAACCAAGAGAACAGGCAGGCTTTAGAAGCGGATATTCGACTCGACCATTTGCAGGCGATAAATCAACTAATCAAGAAAACGACAGAATTTAATATCTAATACACATCTTTATTTAGCTTTCGTAGAAGATGGTCTTTGACTCAGCAGAACAAATAGTAATACTAAACTCGTTACACATGCAGGCTGCAGACGAGCAGACCGTAAGGGTTCTAGAAAATACCTTGACCTTTACCATACACCAGGTAGGGCCAGTGCCCTGTCAGTTGTGATGCCTCACGAAACTTCTCCACCAGGTACGATCCTCGTAAAGTTCCTCTTCTTCCACACTCTCTATTGTTGATCCTCTCGCTTCAATTGCTTCCCTCACTCCATCTCTCCATCTCTTTCTGGGTCTTCCTACCGGCCTCTTCCCTCTTGGATTCCATCGATAATATTTAGCAGGGTACCTTTCTTGACTTATCCTCATGATGTGTCCATACCATCTCAGTTTACTTCTTTCTACAAATTCTAATATTGATTCGATGTCCAGTTCATCTCTGATATCCTCATTTCTTAAGCGATCTCTTCTTGTTACTCCCTTTATTAATCGCAACATTCTCATCTCTGCTGCCTGTATCTTGCTCTTTAATCTCATTGTTAGTGTCCAGGTCTCTGAGCCATATTTTAATATTGGTCTTAGTATCGTTTTATATATGATGACTTTAACTTTTGATGGTATGAGTCTGTCTTTTAGTAGTGGATACATTAATCTTAGATTATTTGTATATTTTTCGATTCTGCTTGTTATTTCTTTCTCCATATAACACCTCTCGTGTATTTGAACTCCCAAGTACTGAAAGTCTTCCACTTGTTTCAATTGTATTCCATCTAGAAAATATTCATCCTAAAGGTACCGCTGTAATTCGACTACATAAACACAGAAAACAAATAAAATAAAGATCGAGAAAGAGTATGGCATGGCCATACAATTTCGCCTAAATTATTTCCAGCTTGCTTGGAAGAGATCTTGAGAAGTTTGAGTTGAGAAGAGAAAGTTTTGAAGATTAATGGCGAATATATTAATAACCTAAGATTTGCGGAAGATATTATTCTTATTTCGGATAGAGCAAAAGACTTGCAAGAAAAGTCTCAAAGTAGGTTTAAAAGTGAATGAGTAAATCCAAAATAATGCTCAACACGAAAGTTCAAAGTAAAGAGATCATAATCGATTATGACTTTTGAAGAAGTTAAAGAGTAAAAATATTTAGGCCAGATGGTGAAAGCGACTAAAAATCATGGTAATGAAATAAAGAGGCGTATTACAATTGGTTGGAAAATGTTTGGTAAGTATAAGATCATGAGAGACTATGCTTGAAAAGCAAATTTTACAACCAATGTATATTGCCTGCAATAATCGTCGGATAGACTTGGAAACTGACGAAGGCGATGAAGACAAAGCTAAGGAATGCACAGAGGAGAATGGAGATATCAATGATGGGAATAACGCTGAGAGACCGAAAGAGAACAAGTTGGGTGAAAGACCAGACTGGAGTGAAAGATATTGTGGAGGCGGCAAAAGAGAGGAAGTTGAATTAGGCAGGTGGAGCAAGTGTGTTCCTGAAAGGAAGGCCGCGAGACGGGAAGCGTGCAAAAGGGAGACCAGACAGTAGGTGGAGAGACGAGATAGAGAAGTTTGCGGGAGTGACATGGCAGAGGTTTGCGCAGTAGCGTATTTCATGGAATGCTATAAAAGGGGCCTTTCTTCAGCAGTGGACTCAGGATGACTGATTGATTGACAATCATAGATGTAAAAATCAACTGATAAAGCGACCAATCACAAGAAGGAATTGGAGTATAAAAAAACGCTAATAACACTAGACGAACAAACACTATACAAAGATGTGCGCCACTTCACTTGTTTATGGCAATTGTCATGGGGTTCTCAATACCGGAAACAAATTAACCTTAGACTTTATAGACAGTGGATGGTAATACAGAAGGATGAAGGAGCATTACGATCATGTCGAATATAATTTAGGCCGTAGAAGAGCGAGGCAACAGGGAAAACGACAAATCAGTCTTGCTGATTATAGCCTACAAATCCACTACTCAGAGGAATCACCTAAACCAATCATGACAATTTCAAGACCTTGCCAGACGAAATAATAATTCTCTCCAACTAGAAAAAAAAAATATATATATATATATATCCCCTATTATAAATAAAATTAAGGACCCTTCCAACCTGTTTATTTCGCTGTTCTGTTTGGAAACGTTAGGCAGGAAAGACAATATTGCAGGAAAAATAAATAATAAAAGTAAAAATGGTTCGGTTTTCGATCAGTACATCAAATATAATAAACCTGCTGAGTTTCTAAGTCTGATAGCAAGGGTGTATAGAAATTCTAAAATTCAAAACGGATGTCAACACGGAGGGCTAATATGAAAAATAGAGTTACATAAGTTGGTGGACTACAATATTAGATGGAAGACTTCCAAGATCAAAGAATAACGAGAACAATGATGATGTAAATAATCAGGAAGTTATGTATCTTCACATGTTTGCTGATGATATAAAGGAACGAGAGAAAGACAATATGTAGTTGTAGAGAAAAGACGTTACACAAATGAAGCGGTGGAGGGGAGGGTGAGGAGAAGATAGAAAGCAGACAAGGGTGGATGGATAAAAATAATAAGACAAAGGAATACAGAATAGGAAATGAAAGAAAATTGGAAATATCTAATACCACGCTCTTTTTACTTCATGTTAGGTACGGGATGGCGAAAATAGTCTCATCGTTTGGTTAGACAATGGAGTGAAAATAACCTCATTCTTAGTTAGGTAACACACCAGTATCGAGTGGGTTGGCAATTCCTATATAAGCGTGCGTGCGCGTGTATGAGTGTGATTCACCATCATGGTCTTGGACTCGTGATCGACAATGTTTGTATATTTGTGTGATATCATGGTCTTTGATAAGGTGTTGGACAAGCTTAGTGGTCGAGAGCTATCACCTCATCTCGTACATGGTCCGATATATGAGTAATGTGACCACACACACACGCACACACACACACACACACACACACACACACACACACACACACACACACACACACACACACACACACACACACACACACACACAGATTCGGGGTTCGATTCCCCGGCCGGGCGGAGATAATTTGGGTTTGTCTCCTTTCACGTGTAACCCCTGTTCACCTAGCAGTGAGTAGGTACGGGATGTTAGTCAAGGAGTTGTGACCTTGCTGTCCCGGTGTGTGGTGTGTGAGTGGTCTCAGACCTACCCAAAAATCGGCAAATAATGAGCTCTGAGCTCGCTGCCGTAGGGTGGTGTCTGGCTGTCTCGACAGAGGCTGCAGCAGATCCGAGGTGAATACACACACACACACACACACACACAGTTGGTAGAGCGCTGAACTGGGAAGTAGAAGTGCTCCCAGTACCAAGTTCGAATCCTGCCCAGGGCCGAAATTATTTCGGTATCGCTGTGCCTCG
>NC_134792.1:10555799-10945799 GCF_046742065.1 Oratosquilla oratoria
AACTTGTGACGTCACTACTACCTCACGAATCTTTTACCGGTAAACTGTCGGTAATTTCGGTAACTGTATTGTTGTTCACCAATAATTTCGATATTGAAATTAGCGGTATTTGTCCAGCACTACCAATCAGCTCAGATGATGTCTGTAAATCAAATGTCAGATTTACACATCTACAAGACTTTATTTCTATGAATAACGGTCAAAAAAACTTATACAAAAAAATGTTTCTCAAAGTCGTAGCTACGAAAAAAAAAATGCACACACGCACGCACACACATATACCACAATGCATCTTCCCCCTTATAGTCGAGGTGACCAGCCAAGGCACGCACCCATCCCACATCCATTTGCTTTCCTTTTCATTTTAGCTCCCTGTGGGTCAAAGCCCCCCCCCCCCCCACACACACACAGCAGCACATCTCGACACACGGTGGCAAGGGCCCGAGCGCCGATGTTGGCTTACCCCCACCGCTTCAATGACATGGCGAAAATACTGGATAATGTTATTTGAATTTTATCATATACATCATATTAACAATATTTCCCATCTCTTTATACCAAAAATTGACTTAAACGTTTAGCTCCGACCTACCCAACACCAACCTAACCAACCTTAACTATCCAATCTTATTCTGACCTAACAGTACAGCAATTTTCTTTTGGAACGTATTAATACTACTACTGTTGTTGTTGTTAATATCATCAATAATAACAATATTGTTACTGTAATCACTATTACTATCATTATCATCACTGTCTAAGTAATATGAGACGATTTACTCTTTACGGATTAATTTGTAACAATAATAACCAAATAAAGAAAACATTAAAGATCTATACCGTATATGGTAAAACAAACTAGCAAGCAAAAAATGAATAAATAAAAACGGATAAACAAATAAATTAATAAATAATTCCGATAACCCATTCCAGATTGTAAAATGTACAACGGCGAGCCACAAAACTGATTCCAAATATCAAAAATAAATCATACGAAAATCGACTAAAACATATGAATCTATTTTCCTTAAAAAAGCGTAGACTCAGAGGTGACTTGATACAGGTCTTTAAGATTATAAAGGGAAATGACATCAAAAGAGACAAAACTTTCACATTGAATGAGAATCAGACGAGAAACAGTGGTCTCAAACTGCCAAGAAATAGATTTAATTTGGAAGTGAGTAGACACAACTTTGCCGATCGTGAATAAACTTCCTGCAATGTAGTTCAGTTTGAAGTCTTAAGAATCATTTAGATAAACATCTAAGCAAGATGCTGTAATGACTATCATTCATTTCATATTATTTGTTTTGTTATCATTTGTCTGTTTGTTTATTATTATTTGCTTGATTCTCATTTATTATTAGTTATATGTCAATTCATTATCATTTACTATTTACCTTTTATTATTTAACTATACCTATGCATTTATTTATTTTATTTATTATTTACATTAATATATTTTTTCTTTATTCATTTATTTATTTTTTATCATTATTATGATTTTTTCGCATCTGACCTAGATATGGACCAAAAGGCCTCCTGTTGGTATGTTCCGCCTTTGTAATCCTTTGTAATCCCTTACTACCAAGAAAGTGGAAGGGAGACGGGGGAAAGGGGTGAGGACACGGAGATGAAGGGGGCAGCATGCAGACATCAGACACAATGAAGGGTGAAGTGTCACTGCTCGGTACTACTGAAGGGCGCTTATTGAAAGACCCTCTCACTACCGAGGGAAAACCACAGACATGATGGCAGAAAAAAGTCCCCCCTCCGTCCCCCCCCCATCCTTTTCTGCATGGGGTGACGGAGAGGGGGTGGTGGCCGATTTAATGAAGCGCCCTTGCTGTGGTTGTGCTGTGTTTTGCGACACTGCTTCTGACCCAGGACAATGGACAAGATGCAGGGATGACCCGTCATCTAGGAGGTCCACGATACGAGGGAGGGTAGAGAATTAAGGGAAGTGGAGTGTATTGGGGGTGGAATGGGTGGGAATGGTTTTTATGCCTTTTTCTTTTTGGCTACCTCCCTTGTGAGGGGAAAAAATCCTTGGTGATATATATATATATATATATATATATATATATATATATATATATATATATATATATATATATATATATATATATATATATGAGAGAAATACGCTAATAGCAGCGACATCAATCCGATAATTTTTATGACAGTTGTATGCAGGATTCGAACCCACTGCACTCGGCCATCCGTAGATTACCGTAACAGAGCCTTAGACCACTACATCACAGAAGCTATAAAATCCTTGAAACCTGGAATCGAACTGATTCCCGAGGGAAGGAAGATCACTTATTTCGGCGATCCGAATTCCTGTTTTACTCAAGGACCAAGCTCACCAGTGGTAAGGGTTAAGGACCGGAACGAATCCCTTTCACGCTAATCGCCATTGTCACTACGCGATTAGCGTGAAAGGGATTCGTTCCGGTCCTTACCTCTTACCACTGGTGAGCTTGGTCCTTGAGTAAAACAGGAATTCGGATCGCCGAAATAAATGATCTTCCTTCCCTCGGGAATCAGTTCGATTCCAGGTTTCAAGGATTTTATAGCTTCTGTGATGTAGTGGTCTAAGGCTCTGTTACGGTAATCTACGGATGGCCGAGTGCAGTGGGTTCGAATCCTGCATGCAACTGTCATAAAAATTATCGGATTGATGTCGCTGCTATTAGCGTATTCCTCTCATAGTGACAATGGCGATTATCGTGAAAGGGATTCGTTCCGGTCCTTAACCCTTACCACTGGTGAGCTTGGTCCTTGAGTAAAACAGGAATTCGGATCGCCGAAATAAGTGATCTTTCTTCCCTCGGGAATCAGTTCGATTCCAGGTTTCAAGGATTTTATAGCTTCTGTGATGTAGTGGTCTAAGGCTCTGTTACGGTAATCTACGGATGGCCGATTGCAGTGGGTTCGAATCCTGCATGCAACTGTCATAAAAATTATCGGATTGATGTCGCTGCTATTAGCGTATTTCTCTTACCACTGGTGAGCTTGGTCCTTGAGTAAAAAAGGAATTCGATTCCAGGTTTCTAGGATTTGATAGCTTCTGTGATGTAGTGGTCTAAGGCTCTGTTACGGTAATCTACGGATGGCCGATTGCAGTGGGTTCGAATCCTGCATGCAACTGTCATAAAATTTATCGATATATATATACATATACATACACACACACACACACACACACACACACACATATATATATATATATATGTATATATATATAATATATATATACATATATATACATACATACACACACACACACACACACATACACACACACACACACACACACACACACACACAATACGTTTATATATATATATATGTATATATATATAAATATATACATATATATATTTATATATATATATTTGTAAATATATATTTATTTATATATTATATATTTATATATATATATATATATATATATATACATATATATATATATATATATATGATTTGGATGATGAAGAACATAAACACTGGGGAAGGCTCGGAACCCTAAACATTCTAACGTTTCGTTCGCGTAGAACTTCTTCAGCGAGTGTACAGCTGCACAGAAAACTATCGTTAGTAAATCACGCTAATCATTTTGACACAAAACAACGAAACTATTTGAGACAAGTTGAAGTCTCCATCGGAAATAAGATTATCATGTCATAGTGAATCCATATGAACTCCGGAACTATTATTCGATTCATATTCATTCAGAAGGAATTCGAACAATTCGAACCCCAGAAATACCAACCCTTCGGTATCATAAGGTTATGTTCATTAGCTTATGTTTCGACACCCCTACTAACGATAGTTTTCTGTGTAGCTGTACGTAGAACTGCAATTGAAGTTTATGTACTAAATCTAATTACCTTTTCGGACACTTGGGAAAGGTCTTTTTTTGTGCTCTAGAATTAAAATACTAGTTTGTTTAGCTAAATTGATAAACCCTCCTCGGTGATTCGATGAATTATTAGTTGAAATATATGCTGATTCAACAATTCTTCTAGTGAATTTATCAAAACCTTTATGTAGCACTTTAGCTCCTCTCCAGTTTGGTAAATGATCGAATTTTTCCGCATGAACTACTAAAGAATTAGATGTCCTATGTGCTTTTATATCGTTTTTATATTCATAAATTATTTTTTCTAATCCCCTTCATGATTCGCGAGTCATGAAGGGGATTAGAAAAAAGAATTTATGAACATAAAAACGATATAAAATATTTCTTTGTCGCGGCTCGTGCCGCTTAAATTCTTCTTATCGGCTTAAGAAACCTGCACAGCGAAGCTATAGCGATAATCCCATACCACACTCCTGGTCATATGGCCATTTCCCGAAGGTTGAGTGTGGTTTGAATTTTCCGCCAAAATCATCGGAAATTTTAAATTCCCGGCTCTGTGCAGGCATGCGCATTGTCGACCCCACCTCCCCCTCCCTTCTTACCCGGCTAGCTCGAGCCGGGCGTCGCGTCACTTCAATGAGAAATGAAGGCTTCGCCTGTGGGAGGAGGGAGGGACCCTAAATCTGTGCAGGTTTCTTAAGCCGATAAGAAGAATTTAAGCGGCACGAGCCGCGACAAAGAAATATTATCGGCTGAAAGAAACCTGCACAGCGAAGCTATGCATGAGACGAGGACAGGTGGGAGGAGAGGTGAAGCCTGAATCAAACCGTTATTACGTGTGTCTTTCCTATGGGAGACTTATTCATTTTATCACTCAGTAGAGGGGAGAAAGAAACGTCAAGTACCCACGCCGAAGAATGTGACATGCACAACATTGCACTGTTCACACAATGCGTAAATTATACGAAATTTTTGTATCCTGTTCAACGGTTCCTGGCCCCTCCCCACTCCTCGGTCGCCCTTTGCACCCTCCACTTTTTTGAGATGAGAGGGGTGGAGCCGTTTCCATGGCGACACATGGGACAGGGGCGACCGAGTGGTAGAGACACCGTGTCCCCAAGGGAGTCGTCGATGTCCAGTCCCTAGGTCCCGCACCCGCTCCACAGAGTGGGTGCGGAGAAACTCCAGCGATGCCACAAAGTCCCTGATGCTGTGGGCGTGCGGGGCATGGCCCGGGTCGGCTCTCTCCCAAAAAGCGGAAGGGCAGGTGCGCCCGGGACCTCGGGGTTAGGGGAATCCTAAATTTCGAGTTATAGAAGAGATGATCCTCAGAAATCTCTTCCGTGTGGTCCACGTAGTCTTCGAACGCACGGACCGGGCGCAGTGGATGTGGGCGTCCTCCCTCCCGGAAGGATTGTATTCTGAGAGGGCCGATCATGTCGTCCGCTCAGCCGTTCCTGGCCAGGAATGTTGGTGATGGAGAGAGGGTTAGGGCCGAGCTGTCCTCCTCCAGTTTGGAGACGGACGGGTGGCGGGTGATTGCCGCCAGCTGTGAAGCCCTGTAGTCCGTAGTCAAGGCGAGCAGAAAGGCGACGCGTCGAGGGAAGTGTTCTTCCTCCATAATGGCCCTTTCGAACGCCAGGTACTGCAGAACACAATGCAAGGACCAGGCCAGGACCGGTTGATGTCTCGGCTCTCTCGAGGCGCTGATCCCCTTCATTAGGAGGGTTCACGCCCTCTGTGGCACTCGGATGTTCATGCCAAAGCGTAGCGGATCAGTGAGGGCTGTATAGTGAGGCAAGATAGTCGCCGGTGCCCTGTTGGTGGAGGTAGCCAGCCAAGTCAGGAAGTCCGGGACCATGCTGGCGGAGATGATCACCATCGCGCGTCTCCGAAGGCAGTTCCGGAATCTCCGTCAGCAGGACCCACACTGCCGCACTGAGGACGGAAGGTGAGCTTTGAGCATCTTGTCTGCTGCCTCTGTAGAGAAGAGTTGGCTGAGAGCTCCCCGTAGAAACTCCAATTATCAAGTTGGAGTGACGCTTGGAGAGGCGCGGTAAGGCTGTTGGCTAGGCAGGCTGACCCCAGTAGAAAGGGAGAAGGGCCCCATCTCATTAGCTCCCCGAACCACGGCTGGGTTGGCCAGTAGGGAGCTATCAGGAGGACCTGACCCTTGAAGGATCTGAGGGTCTGCATCACCTTCAGGAGGACTAGTGTCGCTGGAGGAGGAAAATGAATACGTACCTCCAGCTGTTCCAGTCCTCCGTGAAGGCGTCTGGGCCTCCTGTGCGTGTCCTTTGGATGCAGGTGAGGTAAAGGGGGAGCTGGGTCGTGTTTGGGGAGGCAAACAGGTCCACCTCTGGGGTGCCGTAGCGGAGGGAGAACGACTCGAACACTTGTGGGCGTAGTTGCTACACTACGTAGATCTCTTGAAACCTGGATAGAGCGACCGGCGTAGGGCCCCCGACCGAAGCCAGGGACGCAACAACCTGTGGAGTGCTGAGGGTATCGGCCCGGGCAGGTCACGCGGGAGAAGCAGTATGCTCCTGTCGACCTCCCGTACCAGCCGTCGGCGCCCCAAGCGGCTCAGTGGAAGGGCCGGGGTCGCGAAGTTGAGGCAACCCCCCCCCCCCCGCCACCGAAGGAGGGAGGACGTGTGAGAAAAGCACGCTCTTTTGGCGCAGGGGAGCACCCGAAGGACGCTGACTGTGTCCCACTCAATCCCGAGCCAATAAAGTCTCTGTGTGGGAGCAAGGGCAGACCCGTCCCAGTCCACCCCGAACTCCACGTCCGCCAACACACTCAGAGCCACTCAGATGTCGGCCGATGCACCCTCCCCGGTGGGCAAATGCATCAACTAGCCGTCTAGGAACATGAGTGTGGAGACGCTTGCTTCCGTCCAACGTACGCCTACCACTCTCACTAGTTTCGTGAAGATCCTCGGGGTAAGCGAGAAACCGAAAGGGAGTATGCGAGGCCAAGTTCGTTTCCGAGCGACATCGTCCGTGGGCGTTAGTCAAGAGGCTTCGTCCTGGGTGAAGACGTTCCCTGAGCGTCTCCCACGAAGACGGGCCTGGACCCTCGGTATGTATCCAACTCACCCCAAGTCTTCCCGCGGGAAGTCCTCGAAGACCGTGGCGAGCGTCTTCATCCAATAGTGTGCTATGGCAATTTGTGACGTCTCATCACCCACAAGCGGACTTCTATATGTAAAATTCTGGACCATCATGACTGTAGATTAAATTAAGTTGAATAGGAAAAGTCATGTTCATTTCGACCTAAGTCACAGTGAGCGTCGAAATTAATTTTAACATGGTAAAATTCTCGACCATCATGACTGTAGATTAAATTAAGTTGAATAGGAAACGTCATGTTCATGTTGACCTGAGTCACAGTGGGCGTTGAATCATGGTAAAATTCTTGACCATCATGACTACAGATTAGCTTAAGTTGAATAGGAAAAGTCATGTTCATTTCGACCTAAGTCACAGTGAGCGTCGAAATTAATTTTAACATGGTAAAATTCTCGACCATCATGACTGTAGATTAAATTAAGTTGAATAGGAAAAGTCATGTTCATGTTGACCTGAGTCACAGTGGGCGTTGAATTAGTTTAACATGGTAAAATTCTTGACCATCATGACTACAGATTAGCTTAAGTTGAATAGGAAAAGTCATGGTCATTTCGACCTAAGTCACAGTGAGCGTCGAAATTAATTTTAACATGGTAAAATTCTCGACCATCATGACTGTAGATTAAATTAAGTTGAATAGAAAAAGTCATGTTCATGTCGACCTGAGTCACAGTGGGCGTTGAATTAATTTAACATGGTAAAATTCTTGACCATCATGACTACAGATTAGCTTAAGTTGAATAGGAAAAGTCATGGTCATTTCGACCTAAGTCACAGTGAGCGTCGAAATCAATTTTAACATGGTAAAATTCTCGACCATCATGACTGTAGATTAGCTCAAGTTGAATAGGAAAAGTCATGTCCATTTCCACCCGAGTCACGGTGAGCGTCGAAATTAATTTTAACATGGTAAAATTCTCGACCATCATGACTGTAGATTAGCTCAAGTTGAATAGGAAAAATCATGGTCATTTCGATCTGAGTTACAGTGAGCGTTGAAATTAATTTCAACATGGTAAAATTCTTGACCATCATGACTATATATTAGCTTAAGTTGAATAGGAGAAGTCATGTCCATTTCGACCTGTGTTTTTTTTTTCAAGGTCAAGGCATTTTATTTATGTAATACCTAGCACTTTGCGCCAACTTAAACTGTACTATTTAAAACTGATTTTCCTCTTCTCATTACACTAAATGATTGTAGTTTCTTTGAACTAATCTATACTCATTTTAACTAACACTAGACTCCCTAAGTCTAAAGTTCTTTTGTGTTTTACTTGGGGGTGGAACATCAGGTAAGTCATCTTTAAACTCAAGCCAAGTGAAGTTGATAAGAGGTTGGCTGTGGCTCATGAGAAGGGCTAGGTGGTGATTTTTTTTTTTTTTTCTTAAGAAACTTGGAAGGAGGGTGGTGCTGTGAGGCGTTAGAAGACCATTGAAGCTCGGAGGTATGGGGCTGCCGAGGCCTGATGATCCTCGGGGAGCCACCCTCCGTATCATAAGACACGTCCCCTTGTCCTCCAAGAGGCCCGGGTTCTTACCACGGACGACTTGAGGACGTATGGGGAACGGAGTACGAGTGGAAAAGGTCAAAGTCTACGCCTAGGGCCTGACAAAGAAAGTTATAAGGCGTTAAAGGACCATTATTGGTCGAAGGTATGGGGCTGCCGAGGCCTGATGACCCTCGGGGCGTCACCCTCCGTATCATAGGACACGTCCCCTTGTCCTCCGAGAGGCCCGGATTCTTACCACGTACGACTCGAAGACGTATGGGGAACGGATTACGAGTGGAAAAGGTTAAAGTCTACGCCTAGGGCCTCACAAAGGGAGCCATTAAGGCGTTAGAGGACCATTATTGGTCGGATGTATGGGGCTGCCGAGAGGCCTGATGATCCTCGGGGGCACCCCCTCCGTACCATAGGACACGTCCCCCTGTCTTCCGAGAGGCCCGGGTTCTTACCGCGGACGACTCGAAGACGTATGGGGAACGGATTACGATCGTATAAGGTCAAAGTCTACGCCTAGGGCCTGACGAAGCAAGCTATGAGGCTGTTAGAGGACCATTGATGACCGGAGGTTTGGGGCTGCCGAGAGGCCTGATGACCCTGGGGTGCGCCACACTCCGTACCATAAGACACGTCCCCCTGTCTTCAAAGAGGCCCGGGTTCTTACCACGGACGGCCTGGAGACGGGGACGTATTGCGATCGTATATGGTCAAAGTCTACAACTGGGGCCTGATACAAACCGTGAGGCAATAGAGGACCGATGATGGTCGGAGGTATGGCGCTGCCGAGAGGCCTGATGACCCTGGGGGGCGCCACACTCCGTACCATAAGACACGTCCCCCTGTCTTCAAAGAGGCCCGGGTTCTTACCACGGACGGCCTGGAGACGGGGACGTATTGCGATCGTATATGGTCAAAGTCTACGCCTAGGGCCTGATACAAACCGTGAGGCAATAGAGGACCGATGATGGTCGGAGGTATGGCGCTGCCGAGAGGCCCGATGACCCTGGGGGGCGCCACACTCCGTACCATAAGACACGTCCCCCTGTCTTCCGAGAGGCCCGGGTTCTTACCACGGACGGCCTGGAGACGGACGTATTGCGATCGTATATGGTCAAAGTCTACGCCTAGGGCCTGAAACAAACCGTGAGGCAATAGAGGACCGATGATGGTCGGAGGTATGGCGCTAAATTCACTAGAAGAATTGTTGAATCAGCATATATTTCAACTAATAATTCATCGAATCACCGAGGAGGGTTTATCAATTTAGCTAAACAAACTAGTATTTTAATTCTAGAGCATACAAAAAGACCTTTCCCAAGTGTCCGAAAAGGTAATTAGATTTAGTACATAAACTTCAATTGCAGTTCTACGTACACTCGCTGAAGAAGTTCTACGCGAACGAAACGTTAGAATGTTTTCGGGTTCCGAGCCTTCCCCAGTGTTTATGTTCTTCATCATCCAAATAATTTGTCAAAAATACTTATCAATATATATATATATATATATATATATATATATATATATATATATATATATATATATATATATATATATATATTATATATATATATATATATATATATATATATATATATATATATATATATAATCAATGTAGCATAATATTATAAAAAATAGAACAAAATAAAACAAACTACGGCAAAACCTATATATCAGTCCTTTTTCCCTTTTACAAAGGAGGTAGCCAAAGTCAGGGGGCATATACCCACTCCCACCAACCTTGCAACTTACCATACTTCTCTGACGTTTTATCTCAAAATAGAATAAATAGAAAATAGTCTGACGGCACTTCGCCTCCCTCCCCACATCCTCCAAGGACGGCGAGCGGCGGAGACGAATAAAATCGCTTGGCGGCAGCCTCAATGAAAGGAAAAGTGCAGCAGTCAAGGGCTGAAGGGGCCCGCAGAGTACTAGTGTTGAATGTTCCTGCCATTAAATTGCACTGGCTTCATAACTAATTTGATCATATAGTTCAGCCTGTCGCCAGGTGATTGTATTCATTTGTGCATACCCTCTGCCACTCAAATTATTACATCTTGAACGGGACAGGGTCTTCTTGATGCCGTTGGGTGATTTCATTGGGCAGACAGGATGTGACCCCGTTTGTCATGAGCTTCGTGCTTTTACGGATAGCAAATTCCATTAAAATACACGCTTATTTCTACGAAAAACTAACGGATATTTCAATAAAATCCGTTTAGAATATCAAATCAAATGTCTGTACAATGAAATGGAAATTAAAAACAAAGAGAATAACTTACTCGTGAGGAGGAATTCTGGTCCGAAAAATCACCGATTACATATATTTTTTCTAATATTAATTACCACTATATAAAAAATTAACTTAGTTCTTTCAAGGTAGCACTGCAATGTTCACCTCAATGTTCTAATGCATCAATACAAAGATTTTCATTACAATGTTGACTTTTCATATATACAACGGGCTAACTACATAAATTTTTCTCTCCGCCGTTTTCTCTACCTTCCTTATCTGACGCCCAGGCACTTACTGTGGGGGTACAAGTCGGCAGAGCTAACCCAGGCACGTGACTTATGACGTCACAAGTGTCCTCCAGCGAAGCTCTCCCAGTTGTTTACATCACGCATCGCCGTCAGTGACTTCAATCTAATGTTGATCAAACGCCTTATACCGAGATTCTAAAGCAAAAATTTGTTTAACATGCAGTTGTTAAATAATAAAAAATTACCCTAAACATTGCGTTCCTAAGATATAAGACAATATGTAGGGATCCAGAATGATCAAACCATGCCGACATATATTATATGAATAGGAAGAATCAAGTGAAATTAATTTTCATCGCCTTGCATAAATCACACTGGCGAGTAATCGATTGCTGCTGCAAGGCAAGTCTCGGGACACGTGAGCTAGCACACGTGTGTTCGACACGTGAATACGCAAGTCAAGTATCAGAAAATGTAAGTATGCAGCCCTGACTATCGTTTTCTCTATTTTATCGTATTAAAAGGATGGAGTGTAATTATTTTTTGTTTTGATGTTCTAGAAACATTTTAACTTTAGATTAGAAAATATTAATAAATATTAGGACGACAGGGATTCGGACAAAGCCATATTAGGGGCTTAGGAGGTGGCGGTAGAGTTGTCGGAGAAGCGAGTACTAGTAAAGAAATGCGCTATATAGGCCTTACGCCTAACCGCCCTATAAACGCCCCCCGCTCTCCTCCATCAACCCCCTGGTCAACTACTACGTCCTTGACACGTATTTGACTGTTTTCTTACTTTTACTTGTTTCGCACGCTTCCTCTTTGTATTTGTCCCCATGACAATGATTTTGTCAGTCCCTTCAAGGAACGTCATTTCACAATTCCCATAACCTCTGGCTAGCGAATGGGTACCATAAATTTGGCGTTAGCCAGAATAAAGTATTATGTCTTAGTGCAAAATGAATATGCTATTCTAAACCCTTTCCCTGTCAAAAGCTTACTACGTTGTATGACACTATACAGAATTAAACAATTGACTAGTATGGAGTTAGGATTAAAAGACCTGGCGAATACCAGAACACACAAATAGACGGGGTCAATGTCCGACCTACTTCACCAAAAATAAACAACAAATTCTTATTTGTTAAGAGGCATATATATATATATATATATATATATATATATATATATATATATATATATATATATATATATATATATATATATATATATATATATATATATATATAATGACCATACATGAAATTAGAATGTTTTTCATCACAAATCCGTTCATATATGTAGTAATAAAAATATTGATAAGTATTAAGGCGACAAAGATTCGGATAAGGCCGTAATAGTTTTGAGGGGATGTGTGAAGCCATCTTTTGGGTACGGAAAGGTATTTGAACTACCAGCGGATAATAGTAAGTTTTATACAGTCAGTATTCAATAAAGGGACTTTACTGACACCCCAACGGACCAAGGCCACGCAGCATTCTGTTGCAACTTGGAGGAGTCCGATAGTCTCCACTCAGAAATGAATGACTATCAATTTTCGCTACTACTATCCTTCCTTTCTGCCACTTCCCTCGTAGAACCTTTCCCTTACCATCCTGAATGATTCTACTTTTTTGGTGTGATACTGCATCCAAGGATAGAAGATCTGACTATTTCCAACAAAATACTAAATAACAAGAATATTTAGATAAATTACAGCAATGGTCTGAAAAGTGGCTAATGAAATTTAACACAAGTAAATGCAAGGTAATGCACATAGGTAAAAATAACAGTAAGTACGATTACAAGTTATTTGGAAATTCGTTAACAAAAGTGAATGAAAAGGATCTCTGCGTAATTATCAGTAACGATCTCAAATCATCTAAGCAGTATATTTCAGCCTCTGAGAAAACAAATAAGATTCTAGGACTGATTGCGCAATATTTTGACTTCAAAAGTCCATCACTCATTAACACATTTGGAATATGCTGTTTCCATATGGTCACCGAATCTCATTAAAGACATTGGCAGATTGGAAAGAGTACAACGGCGAGCCACAAAACAGATTCCAAATATCAAAAATAAATCATACGAAAATTGACTAAAACATATGAAGCTGTTTTCCTTAAAAAAGTGTAGACTCAGAGTTGACTAGATACAGGTCTTTAAGATTATAAAGGGAAATGACAACATCAAAAAGGACAAAATTTTCACATTGAATGAGAATCAGACAAGAAACAATGGTCTCAAACTGTCAGGAAATAGATTTAACATGGAAGTGGGTAGCAACAACTTTGGGTAGCAACAACTTTGCCAACCGTGTAGTGGAATAAACTTCCTGCAAAGGCAGTGCAATGTAGTTCAGTTTGAAGTTTTAAGAATCATTTAGATAAACACCTAAGCAAGATGCTGTAATGACTATAATTTATTTCATAATATTTTTTTTTTTTTATAATTTGTCTGTTTGTTTATTATTATTTGCTTCTCATTTATTATTAGTTACAAATCAATTTATTATTATTTACTATTTATCTTTTATTATTTAACTATACCTATGCATTTATTTATTATTTACATTCTTATAGCTTTTTATCAATTAATTATTTTATTTATCATTATTATGATTTACCCCGTCTCGGGTATTGGCTGCATGTTGCTATGGCAAAGTAGCATGCAGTCTATATAGGGCGCCCCTACGGACCAGACCCACACATTATTTTGTTTGTTATAGAGGAGGACTCTGCTCACAGAGAAATGATGAAACTTTTATTATACTGCTACTGTCCCTCCGTTATGCTGTCCCCCAACCCCTTGTTACTGTCCTGTACCATTTCTCTGAATTTCATTTCCTCGTTTCGCCTACCCTATGGTGGGGGGAAAAGAATACTGCCACCAAGTATTCCCACTTGGATCGTAAGAGGCGAGAAAAAAGGGACGGGGATTGGGACCAGGCATCCTTCTCCCTGTAGCCCCACAAGGAACATTCCTAAAAAAAGTAAAGGCATAAGAGGGTCTTCTAGGAGTTTTCCAACCAGCACCCTAAGATTTGGGTCTTTTAATGTGTGTGGATGTGGTACAGATGAGAGTAAAAGGGAAGAGGTAGGTAGTATGTTTGTGTGAAGAAAGATGGATGTATTGGCTTTGAGTGAAACTAAGTTGAAAGGGAAGGGCGAGTGTGAGTTTGGGAGTATAGTTGGGAGGTTCTCAGGAGTGAAGAGAGGGCGAGAGAAAGAAAGGGTGGCTATACTAGGAAGTGAAGGGATAGGTAAACGTGTAGTGGAGTGGAAGGAGGTTTCTTCTAGGATGATGTGGATGAAGGTGAAAATGGGAAAGGAGATGTGGGTTATTGTAAGTGCATATGGGCCTGGTACTGAGAAGAGTGTAGTACAGGGGTTCCCAAACTTTTCAGGTCATCGACCTCCTAGTAAAGTTTAAGATTTTCTATAGACCCCCAAACTATTAATTCACGAATTATGTCAGTTTATTATTATTATTGGTGTTGTTATTGTTATTAATGCTAGTAATATTATTATTATCATTATAGTTGTTATTATCATTATTATTATCATTATTATTATTATTATTATTATTATTATTATTATTATTATTATTATTATTATTATTATTATTATTATTATTATTATTATTATTATTATTATTATTATTATTATTATTATTATCATTATAGTTTTAGTTATCAATTGTGTTATTATCATAATTTTGATCCGTTATAAAAGGGATAAATGGCAACATTCATCAAGGCGACGCGACGGCGCGGCGTTCCGATAAAGATACAGACACTTTCACATATACATAAACATAAGTGTTTTAAAATAAGTATTTATAATTTACCAATAGCTTTAAGAGTGATATTATATATTCTTTATTATATTACTATAAGTAATATTCAAGCCTATAATATTACACAAGCTCGTCATCTTGATGTTCATTCACGATGTGGTTGTGTGTATAGATGCAAAAAAAAAAAAAAAAAAAAAAAAAAAAAATTAATAGCGTTTTTTTTCGTTTTTTTTTTTTTAATAAAAAACAAGGGGCTTGGCCTGCGGCGCTGCTCGCTCTTCTTTTTCTTCTTCTTCTTCTTCTTCTTCTTCTTCGAGTTCTTCTTCTTCGAGTTCTTCTTCTTCTTCTTCGAGTTCTTCTTCTTCTTCTTCTTCGAGTTCTTCTTCTTCTTCTTCGAATTCTTCTTCTTCTTCGAGTTCTTCGAGTTCTTCGAGTTCTTCTTCGAGTTCTTCTTCTTCTTCTTCGAATTCTTCTTCGAGTTCTTCTTCAAAGTTCTTCTTCTTCTTCGAGTTCTTCTTCTTCTTCTTCTTCTTCTTCTTCTTCTTCGAGTTCTTCGAGTTCTTCTACTTCTTCTTCGAGTTCTTCTTCTTCTTCTTCGAATTCTTCTTCGAGTTTTTCGAGTTCTTCTTCTTCTTCGAGTTCTTCTTCTTCTTCTTCGAGTTCTTCTTCTTCTTCTTCGAGTTCTTCTTCTTCTTCTTCGAGTTTTTCTTCGAGTTTTTCTTCGAGTTATTCTTCTTTTTCGAGTTCTTCGAGTTCTTCTTCTTCGAGTTCTTCTTCTTCTTCGAGTTCTTCTTCTTCGAGTTCTTCTTCGAGTTCTTCTTCGAGTTCTTCTTCTTCTTCGAATTCTTCTTCGAGTTCTTTTTCTTATTCCAAATAATACCTTTGGTAATCCCCATGATCCGATTTTCCCCCATGTTTTGTAAAATTCTTATAACCCGCAAAGTAATGTTTTTCGAACTCACACGTACTCTCTCGCGAAATTTCTCCGTCAAACAACTCGAGTTTTTCAAAAGTTTCGTCACTGTACTTGTACAATAACAATTTCCGAAAAAAAAAAAATCATAATATTAATAAATGAACAACGTGAATCAGATCAGTTCCAGTTGAAAACGTGAAACGAACTGAATAAACCCTTACACCTGCCCAGGGTCCGGTGCGACCGTTTTGCCGGGTCTCGAGAAAAACTCGCAAACCGGAGAATTCTTTTTTTGTCTATTTTTTTTTTTTATAAAAAAAATTATCTAGTCCAAATTTGTTCAGGTATTAATTATTTAGTATATAAAAACAGGTGCAAGTATGTTATTCATCCCTCCACATATGTGCATCTATCTTATTCAAAGAGGCATTAGACAGAGTATAAAAATAAACAAGTAATTGACCATATAAAGTCACTATCAGATGCTGCAAGCCTGCAACAAGTGTAGATACTGTATATGGGCCAGTATGGCTATTGGCTGGCTCTTACCCTCTTACCATCCGCCTGGTAGGATTATCTCCTGTCAGCCAGTGGTCCTCGTTTCCTAATTTCTTTCCATCTTTATCTCTGTAGACTTCATTTTGCAGTATCTCTGTAAGGTCTTCTCCTCGAATCGCCAAAGCTTCCTTAACTCCTTCCATCCATCTTTTTCTAGGCCTGCCCACTGGTCTTCTACCTTCCGGCCGCATATGAAGTGCAGCCCTGGGCAGTCTCCCATCCTCCATCCTCTGCACATGTCCATACCATCTCAGGCGATTTTCTTCTATATGTTCTAGTATATTCTTTACATTCAATTCTGCTCTTATGTCCATGTTTCTCAATCGGTCCAGTCTAGACACTCTTTTGATTTTCCTCAGAACTTTCATTTCTGCAGCAACGATTTTACTCTTTGTTTTGCTTGTCATTGTCCATGTTTCTGATCCATAAAGCAAAATTGGTCTTAATACTGTTGTATACATCAGCACCTTACATTTTCTAGGGACATTGCGGTCTCTGAACAACACCGAAAGCATACCAAAGTTCTTATTAAATTTATTAATTCTGTTATTTATTTCGATTTCCTGATCATTCTGTTCATTAACTTTCACCCCAAGATATTCAAATTCGCTTACTTGTTTCAACTGGGCCTCTCCTATTCTTATTTCTATCTTCCTCTCATTCCTCGTGATACTCATGACTTCCGTTTTATTAATGTTAATTTTCATATCATTATCATTCATAACTTTATTCCATCTTCCTGTCATCTCTTGTAGTTCCTCTTCGCTGCTGCATATCACGGCAACATCATCTGCATATGCCAGCGTTATCGTGTTGTTGCCATGGTTTATTTCTTTCATACATCTGTCCATGAAAATTATGAACAGCAGTGGGGAAATCACTCCTCCTAGTCCTGACCTGGAACCATGGTGTATCTCCATCCCTTAGCTTCACTTTATTTTCACATTTCCTATATATACTCTTAATTGCCCTCTTCAGGTTTGCTGGAACATCGTATTCTTGATGCTCCAGTGCTCTCCAGATTTCTTCCCTAGGTACCTTATCAAATGCTTTCTCCATATCTATGAAGATAGCAAACTTGTCGATGTTCCACTCCCTGTTCTTTTCCAAAACCATTTTCAATGTAAAAATCATATCCACTGTGCTTCTTTGTGGTCTAAAACCATGCTGCCATTCCCCAAATCTTTCCTCTACAGCCATTCTCAGTCTTCTCTCTATGACTCTCTCATATACTTTGCCCACATGCGATAGCAACGATATGCCTCTGTAATTATTGCAATTTGTGCGGTCATCTTTTTTGAAAATTGGGCATACGACCGCTTTACTCCAGTCATCTGGTATTTCAGCATTTTTCCACGCGACATTCATAATTCTGGTCAACCAGTTCGCACCCAACTCACCCATTGCTTTAATGAATTCTATATGTATCTCATCCTCACCACATGCTTTTCCATTTTTCATTCTTTGGATAGCCACCTGAACCTCCGCAACTGTAATTTCATCATTTTCACCTTCTAAGAACTCCATCTGATTTTCTTCCTGCATTTCCATATTTTCTTGTCCAGCATTGAGTAGGTTCTCAAAATAAATTTTCTATCTTTCTGTAATTTGATTTGTTTCCACCAACATCACTCCATTTTCATCCTTTACTGCATAGGCACCTTCGTTTTTCTCTTTTCCATAGTTTCTTGCCATATTCTCCTCTGCCACTTCCTTAATAACTACTGTTTTCATCTGCTCCCATTCCTCATTTATATTTTCTCCTGTTTGCAGGTTTGTCTCCTTTCCTCTGATTTTTTCTTTAAAACTTTCTTTCTTTTCAGGATTCTTAAGTCCTCCACCTTGAATCTCCTCCTTATTTTCCCTGGCACAACTCTCCACTTTCTCGCGTTTATTTTTGCAACCACCAGTCTATGATCTGAGTCTAGTGACACTGATGGTATAGCTTTAACATCACGAAAGATCTTTTTATTATTTGTAATGACAAGGTCAATTTGGGATTTGTCATTATAGCTTTGTAGGTTGTCGTTCCATCGATACCAAGTCCATTGGTGACTTGGTCTATGTTTATAGAAAGTGTTCATAATTGACAGATTATTCATAGTACAAAAGTCAATTACTCTTTCACCCTCACGATTTCGATTCCCTATTCCATGCGCTCCTATTATATTTTCTACACCTCCACGATCACTTCCAACATGACCATTCACATCTCCAATGACTACCATGTTTTCTGCATTACCTCTTTGATCGTATACTTCTTGTAGTTTCACATAGAATTCTTCCTTTTCTTCGCTGTTCTTCCCTGCTGAGGAGCATAAACTTGTACAAATGTTATTCTAATGTCTTTTAATTTCACAGTCACTTTAATTATTCTTTCATTTACAAAAACAACATCCTCAACATAGTCCGCAATCCTTGGTGTCATCATTATCGCCACTCCATGCATTCTTTCATTTGGCATTCCGCTCCATATCAGTTGATAGTTGTCATGTATTGTTTTTCTGCCATTTGCCTCTCTCCTTGTTTCACACATTCCTAAAATATCTATTTTCCTGTCTTTGATGATGGCAATAATCTCTTCTTCTTTATCTTTCAAAGTGCAGACGTTTATTGTTCCAATTCCAAGTTTCTTATCCTTTTTTGATTGCCGGGCCGTCAACTGCTTAATCCATAGGGTCCGAGGCTCACTTTGCGTGTCTTGAGCAGTTAAATGAGTCTTAGTGGGTTGATAGCCCTATCCTAAGTCTTTCGGGATCACTAATTAGTAACTTCCATATGATTATCGCCCTCCATACGGATTACAGGGTATTCTAGACATACCCCGGGCAGTCATTTTGGTCGCTCGAGCCGCTGCACCTCTTCAAGGTTACATGATCCCTTGTCCTGGTAGGTCTAGACTCCAGAACCGCAGCGGCTGGCTACCTTACAAAATTTACCTTTTATCTTAGCATACTCTTCAAAGATTAAACACTCCAATTTCCCATAATGACCCTGGACGTTGCCTAAACACAGATCCGCCACTTGGACAGTGGAAAAGAGGTTAACATAGTAATGGGGGAAAACTGTTGTACTCCCCGCCACCCATCAAAGCTCAGAGCTTACTTTCTACCTGACTTTTTGCTCGCTATCCCTTAACTTTAACCTACAATCATACATAAGTCCTTGGGATACAACTCAGAAAAACAGTGCTTTTTTTTTTTTTTTTTTTAAGGTATTTTCGTTTTTTTATATATTCTATTCTAAAATAACTCAGCAAGGAAAATAACCATATTATAATAATTTGTCTATGTTAGAATATCAAATAAATCAGTATACCCCTCACTTAAGGTTTTCTATGGTGTTAGGGCACTTCCATTTTCTGTGGTTTCATGTTTTGATGTGTTTTATTTATTTTACAATGTACAGTTGCCCCACTTAGTTTTGGCACAGTTTTAAAAATGTTTCGGACAAGAATAGCAACTCGCCCGGTATTCTTTTTTATTACATTTTCGTGTCTGTTCATTTACATTTTTTTTTTTTTTTTTTTTTTTTTTTTTTGCTAAATAGTAACTACCTTAAAAATGTGACAAACAGCGAAATACTCAAAATGGTGTAGCAGACGACACATTTTTCTTGACTTACTAATGACATCTATCACTCTTATTTGACAAGTAATACAATTAATATACGTTGCAGAGGAGAGAGAGAGAGAGAGAGAGAGAGAGAGAGAGAGAGAGAGAGAGAACGCAGGAATCCGTTCACGTAGTGGTCGATGGTAGACTAACAACCAGCTTCAAGCTGTGAGTGGTGTTGAGTGCAGTGACAAACTAACCAAAACTAACTCGTATATTTATAAGTTATGTTATAACCCTATTATTAAATCAATTATTTTAATTTATTTATTCAGCAGAGGGCTTGTGATCCAATTATGTTATGTATGATTGTAGGTTAAAGTTAAGGGATAGCGAGCAAAAAGTCAGGTAGAAAGTAAGCTCTGAGCCTTGATGGGTGGCGGGGAGTACAACAGTTTCCCCCCATTACTATGTTAACCCCTTTTCCACTGTCCAAGTGGCGGATCTGTGTTTAGGCAACGTCCAGGGTCACTATGGGAAATTGGAGTGTTTAATCTTTGAAGAGTATGCTAAGATAAAAGGTAAATTTTGTAAGGTAGCCAGCTAATAGCCATATTGGCCCATATACAGTATCTACACTTGTTACAGGCTTGCAACATCTGACAATGACTTTATATGGTCAATTACTTGTTTATTTTTTTACTCTGTCTAATGCCTCTTTGCATAAGATAGATGCACATATGTGGAGGGATGAATAACATATTTGCACCTGTTTTTATATACTTAATATTTAATATCTGAACAAATTTGGACGAGATAAAAAAAAAACTCATAAAAAACAATTTTTTTTTTATAAAAAACGCGATTTTTTTTTTTTGCATCACAATTAACATAACATAATTGGATCACAAGCCCTCTGCTGAATAAATAAATTAAAATAATTGATTTAATAATAGGGTTATAACATAACTTATAAGTATACGAATTAGTTTTGGTTAGTTTGTCACTGCACTCAACACCACTCACAGCTTGAAGCTAGTTGTTAGTCTACCATTTACCACTACGTCAACGGATTCCTGCGTTCTCTCTCTCTCTCCTCTGCAACGTATATTAATCGCATTACTTGTCAAATAAGAGTGATAGATGTCATTAGTAAGTCAAGAAAAAAAAAGCATGTAAATAAATAGACACGGAAAAAAAAAACCGGGCGAGTTGCTATTCTTGTCCGAATTTCTTTTTTGATTGTGCCAAAACTATGTGGGGCAACTGTACATTGTAAAATAAATGAAACACATCAAAACATGAAACCACAGAAAATGGAAGTGCCCTAACACCACAGAAAACCTTAAGTGAGGGGTATACTGATTTATTTGATATTCTAACATAGACAAATTATTGTAATTTGGTTATTTTCCTTGCTGAGTTATTTTAAAACAAAATATATATACCAAAAAAAAACAACGAAAATATCCATGCTTTTTTTGTCAATTTTTTTTTTTTTTTTTTTTTTTTTTTACAGCACGATTTTTTTTTAGCTGCATCTCTAGTTGTGTGCATGTGAGATTCTCCCTACATACACAGAATGGGGAGGATTTTCGACTCAGAATGAATTGACATGGTTTTTCTTTAAGTTTAGATATTGGTTGGTTGATTATTCTCACTCTTTCAGTACGGGAAGAGGACAGGATCATTTCATGCTAACCATTTGATTTTAAAGACCCCTTTCGACCCCCTGGCAATCTACTGACCCCCTTTCGACCCCTTGGATGGTTTCATCGCACCCTGGGGGTCGATATCGACCCCCTAGCAATCTACTGACCCCCTTTCTTCGACCCCTTGGCTATTTGTCGATCCCTTGGATGGTCTCATCGACCACTGAGGGTCGAAATCGACCACTTTGGGAACCCCTGGTGAAGAAGAAAGGGAGGCTTTTAGGATAAAATTAAATGAGTGCATAAAGGGATTAGAGAGGAACGTTAATGTAGTAGTATTGGGAGGCCTTAATGCAAGGGTAGGAAATGAACCAATTGATGGAGTGGTTGGGAAATGTGGAGTTCCAGGAAAAAATCGTAGAGGAGAGTTGATGGTGGAAATATGTTTAGTGAGTTGATGATAGCAAATACAGTGTTTCGAAAGAGAGTCAAGCATAAGTACATATGGGAGCGGGTGCTGGATGGAAGGGTGGCAGATAGAGCATTAATGGACTATGTAGTGGTAGATAGGAGTATAATAGGAAGAGTTAAGGATGTACATGTGCTAAGGGGAGAGAGTGGGGGGAATATCGGAACATTTTTTGGTGTAAGGTGAGTTGAGAGTGGAGGATAGATGGAGAAAGAGGAAAAGAACAAAAGGTAGGGAGGTGCTTAAAGTGAACTCTTTAAATGAAAAGGAAAAGGAGAAGTACAAGAAGAAGCTGAGAGAGGAGTGGGAGGGAGTGAAGAATAGAGTTGAGCTAGGAGTGGAGGAGGAATGGGGATGGTTCAAGGAGGGAGTCACAAAGTGTGCAAAGATGGTGTGTGGAACAAGAAGGACAGGAGGAAATAGAAGGAAGGGTAGTGAATGGTGGGATGAGGAAACAAAGAAGGTTGTAGAAGAGAAGAAACGAGCTTTCACAGATTGGTTACAAAATAGGATGAGAGAGTCATATGAGAGGTACAAAGAAAATAGAAGAGAAGTAAAGCACAAGGTAAAGGTTGGGGTAAGAGTGTGACAGAAAATCTTGAAAGTAATAAAAAGATGTTTTGGAAAGAAATTAAGAGAGGAAGAGGAGGCGAATCAAGTGGAGAAGAAAAGGTAAAAGGTGCAGATGGAGAGATGATAATGGAAGAGAAGGCAGTGAGGGGAAGATGGGCAGAGTATTTTAAGGAGTTACTAAATGTGAAGGAGGATAGGTTGGGAAAGATAGTTGCCGTGGGAAGTGTTAAGAAAATGACCGTGGTGAGTGAAGAAAATGGAGGAGAAATACGGAAGGATGATGAGAACAGGTAAAGCACCTGGTCTGGATGGATGCCATGCAGAATGTCTAAAAAAAGGAGGTACAGTGATGGTGGACTGGCTGGTGAGATTATTTAATGTTTGCTGGAGAGAGGGTAGAGTGCCGGAGGACTGGAGAAGTGCCTGTATAGTTCCACTCTACAAGAGAAAAGGGGACAACTGTGAGTGTAGTGGTTTCAGAGGGATTAGCTTGTTAAGTGTAGTTGGGAAGGCTTATGGGAGGATCTTGATTGAGAGGATTAGGAGAGGAAGAGAGGGAGTAATTGGTGAGGAACAGTGTAGACTTAGGACAGGTAGAGGTTGCGTAGTTCAGATTTTTGTGGTAAGACAGATATGTGAGAAAGCTATAGGAAAAGGTAAGGATGTATTTTGGGCTTTTATGGATCTGGAAAAGGCTTATGACAGGGTAGACAGGAAGGCACTGTGGGAGGTTTTGCAGATATACGGGATAGGAGGAAAGCTTTTAGGAGCTGTCAAGAGTTTTTACGAGAGTAGTAGAGCATGTGTCAGGATTAGAAATGGAGTGAGTGGTTTGAGGTAAAGGTGAGACTTCATCAGGGATGTGTTATGTCGCCCTGGCTGTTCAATTTATACATGGTTGGGGTGGTGCGAGAGATAAGTGCAAGGGTGGTGGGACAGGGATTGGAGATGTTTAAAGAAAATGGAGAAAAGTGGGAGGTGAGCCACCTGTTGTTTGCGGATGACACTGCGCTTGTAGCAGGATCAGAGTAGCGATTGAGGAAGTTGGTGACAGAGTTTGGGAGAGTGTGTGAAAAGAAGAAAGTTAAAGATAAATGTTGATAAAAGTAAGGTGATGAGATGTACAAGGGGTGAAAGTGGCAGTAGTCTGGAAGTGAGCATTAAGGGAGAGTGACTGGAGGAAGTGGATAGTTTTAGATACTTGGGTGCAAATGTGGCAGGAAATGGTGGAGTGGAGGTGGAGGTAGAATGTAGATTGAAAGAAGAGAGTAAATGCCTTGGTGGATTAAAAAATGTAATGAGGAACAGACATTTGGGAATGGAGGCTAAGAGGAGACTGTATGAAGGAGTGATTGTGCCAACAGAACTGTATGGGTCAGAAACGTGGAACCTATGAGAGGAAGAGAGGAGTTTGAATGAGTTTTAGATGAGGTGTCTGAGAAGTATGATGGGGGTTACTAGGCTGTATAGAGTGAGAAATGAGGTGAGGATGAGAACAGGGGTGGTAAGGGAGTTGTTGTCGTTCCCTAGACTGTCTGTCCGAGCAGTCCCGTCTCCCCAAGGAATGCCACAGCTGAAACTGGGTTTTCCCACAAATCCTTTATAGAGTGTATGTTGTGTTGTTTGCATGCATGATTGTGTAAAATGCAGTCTTCCATTATGTGTTGTATGGTATGGGGTGAAATGTTACATCCTGGGCAGCTGTTCACAATGCGGTCATCCAGTCTCTTCTGATAGCTTAGAAGTGCTGGGTGGTGGCCGCACCGCAGTCTGGCCAGGTGGACTCTGTCCTTTCGTGGGAGAGAGGATTCAGAAGGGTGGATATCAGGGGGTCTGGCATGCAGCAGTGTTTTGTCTTTCAGTGTGTTAATGGAGCGGTGAGTGATATGATTATGAATATGTTTCCGGAGGCTGGTATTTGGTGGATGTGGAGGAAGAGAAGAGAGTATCTGTGTGTGATACAGGTCTTTGGGTGTTGTTTTAATGTTTCTTGGTGTGTGTGGGTGTTCTGCTATGTAGTGTAGCTGTGGCAAGTTGGTTTTGGCGCGTATAGTGACCCAAAGAGTAGCGTGGCTTGGACCTGGTTTGGCGCCAAAGAATAGCGTGGCTTGGACCTGGTTTGGCACCAAAGAGTAGCGTGGCTTGGTCAGTGCCCACGCGGAGTGCCCATGCAGACAATGAACGCACCCTTGTCCGGGCTGACTCCACCCACCGTAGACCGCGTGGGGCAGGCCTGGAAGATGATTGGACGACGCATGGCACCTTTGGGCAGCGTGGGCAGGCCTGGAAGGTAATTGGACCACGCATGGCATCTGGCCGCTGGGCATCTTTAAGAGCAAGCACTCCAAGCACTCAAGGGCAGTTCATACGCTTAGGTCCTTGAGAGCAGACGCGACACGGTGCCAGCTGACGACGACGAAGCAGTCCATACGCCACGTGTAAGGTCACTTTCAGAGTAAGTACTTGCCACAGTTCAGTGTCCCCTTATAGTCAGACTCCGAAACATTTGAGACATAATAAAGAGAGCCAACCCACCTGTGTTTAATATAGCCCAGCTCTGTGCCAGTCCTAGTCCGAGTGGTATATCAACTTACCACATAGCGGGTGTGATGTGTTTGTGATGGCTGCGGCAAGTGTTTGTGTGCCTCTCATGATGAGGTGGTCCTTGACTTTGAGGACTTTTGTTTCATGGTGTAAATGGTCTGTAGGTGTATTTGTGCAGCCTGTAATTGTTTTTAGGGCTTTGTTTTGTATGATTTGAAGGGTGTTGTGGTGTGTCTCACTGAGATTAGGAGCCCATGCAGGACTCGCATAATTCATCACTGAGCGTATGCATTGTTTGTATATTGTTGTATTAGTTTCTTTGTTTTGTCCAAATGTTGTTCCAGCGATTGACTTAAGTGCATTAAGTCTAGGTGTGCATTTGTTTTTTAAGTTTGTGATGTGTTGTTTGAAAGACATGGATGTATCATATCATGTTACACCAAGAATTTTCGGTGTGTTTGTGTGTGGTATTAGTGTTGTTGATGTAGAGATGAGGTATGTATTTGTGTTCTTTTGTCCAGTTGGTTTGTATATTGTTGTATTAGTTTCTTTTTGTCCAAATGTTGTTCCAGCGATTGACTTAAGTGCATTACGTCTAGGTGTGCATTTGTTTTTTATGTTTGTGATGTGTTGTTTGAAAGACATGGATGTATCGTATGTTACACCAAGAATTTTTAGTGTGTTTGTGTGTGGTATTAGAGTGTTGTTGATGTAGAGATGAGGTATGTATTTGTGTTCTTTTGTCCAGTTGGTGAGAAGTGTTGCTGTAGATTTGGTTGGAGCTATTTGTGATGAACCATGTGTTGAGTGTATCAAGGTATGGCTGGATTATTTCTGCAGCTTTGTCTGTGTTACGAAGTGTGCATGTGATTGTTATGTCGTCTGCATAGGAAGAGATTTGTATTTCTGAGGTGTCTGGTGTGGGTAAGTCATGCATGTATAGATTAAAGAGCGTGGGGGATAGAACAGAGCCCTGTGGTACTCCATTCTTAATGTTTCTGATGTGCGATGATTGGCCATTATATGACACTTGCCAGATAATTGGCCAGCCATCTTTTGGTGTTATTGTGCATGTCTGTGTTATATATTTTATTTGTTAGGTTGTGGTGGTGGATAGCATCAAAAGCTTTACTAATGTCTAATGTTATAAGAAGTGTTCTGTGGTGGGGCCTATCTGAATTGATGCCATCTAAAATTCTTTGTGTGAGGTTTATCAGAAGAGCGTTTGTGGAGTGTAGTGACCTAAAACCGTGTTGTGAGTCGGCAAGGGGAATATGTGGTGTGACAAGTTGAAGCATTAGGCGTTCAATGACTTTAGATGGGGTGCAGAGAAGTGTGATTGGGTGGTGCGATGTTGGGATTGTTGGGTCTTTGTTCGGTTTTGGAATGGTGATTATTTTACCATGCTTCCAGATGTCGGGTATAATGTTGTGTGAATAGCTGTAGTTTGCAATGTTTGTGAGTGCGTGTATACCTTGTGGTCCAATGTGTTTTTGGTGGATGTTACTTATGTTATCAGGGCCAGAGGCAGATGAGTGCTTGAGGTTATGTATTATGTGTTTTGTCTGACTGTCTATGAAGGGTGTATAGTCCGAGTCTGTGGGAAAGTCTTTCTTATGACGAATAGTGCGTCGGTCGTCAGGGTGAGAAGTGAGATGGCTTGTCTGTGCAAAATGATATACGAGTGTGTTTGCTTGTTGTCTATTTGAGGGTAGATTGTCTGTTGTTGTGATTATTGCTGCGTGAGAGCGTGTAGTGTTACTGTTGGATAGTGTAATGCTGTTGAGTGTTTTGTACAATTTGCTGGTGTTTGTTTTGTGATCAAGTGTATTGATAAAGTTTTGCCAATTTTGTGTTTTTTGTTCATGTATTTTATTGGCAACCACAGTGTTTAGTGTTTGTATTTGGTCTGCTATGTTTTGAGGGATAGGTGTGGGGGTATTGTGTTTAAGTGTGTCTCGTTGTCTGATGAGGCCTTGGATTTCTGGTGTGAAGTTGGGGTTGTGTGATTTTCTGTTGCCTCTAGGGATGTATCTCTTGTCTGCATTTAGTATGATTGTATTAAAAGTGTGCACAGCATTGTTTATGTTTGTGATTGGTGTACTCTTAAGTGTTTCAAAATGTTGTTCTGTCTCTTCAGTAAAAGATTCTCAGTTAGCTCTCTTGTAATTGGTGTATGTGTGTCTGTGGCCAACTGGGGTGCATCTTGTTTTGGTGGTGATGATTGGAAGGTGGTCAGAACCAAGGGTTCCGACCACTCTCCATGATGTTGATGAGGTTAGGCAGGGGGAGCAGAAGGTGATATCAGGAGATGAGGGAGTGTATAGGGCTTGGTGTGGGATATGTGTATGATAATGTGTGTTGTTCATGATAGTCAATGAGTCAAACTGAGTCTGTATATCAAGCCCTCTGTCTATGTCAGGGTTGTCAACATACCAGGCAGACGACTTGGCGTTGAAGTCACCACCCATGATCAGGTTGGGGATTGAGGCTAGTTGGCTAAATTGAGGCCTGAAGGTGTTTGGAACTGTGGGGGATGATTGGAGGGCAATGTACATGTTAACTATTGTCAGTGTTGATTTGTTGCCTGTGCGGATTCGAATAGATTGGATTTCTGTAGTGTTATCTGTGGTAGGGAGGAGAATTTTGGTTGTGGCACTTGTGTCCACAAAACAGATGGAGTGGTGGATCAGGGTGGTGAGTCCACAGCCATTGCCGTTGGTCTGGTCTTATCTGATGGTGGTGTAATTATGAACTGATGGTGTTTTGTGCGAGTGTCTTAGTTTTGTTTCTTGTATAATTGCAATGTGTATGTTGTGTTGTTTAAGAAAGTGTTCGAGTTCATGTTTTTTCGTGTTAATACCGTCAATGTTGTGTTGTAATATGTTGATGTGTGTTTTGTATGTGTTGTATGTTGCTGTTTGGGGTTGAGGTTGGGGTGTTAATGGGGAAGGTATAGGATCTGGGTTAGAGGGGGGGAAAGGAGAGATTGGGGACAAAGGAAGGGGAGTACTGATTGGGGATAAGGGCAAAGGGATATTGGGAGTGGGGAAGGGTGCTGGCTGTGGTTGGGGAGGTGGGAGTGGGGTTACTGGAGGGCAGGTAGAACATGTCCAAGTGTTTGTGTATTGGTTTGTGTCAGCAAGTGTTGTACAAGTGAGGTGGGCCCAGTTTTTGCACATATTGCATTGAACTGAGCCCTTTGTCTGTCTGCTCGAGGTAATGGATTTAGAGCATGTTGGGCATGTGTATTTTGTGGTGGGCCCAGGATTGCTCTCAACATCTCCGGCTAAAAGTAGAAGAGGGGTGATCACCGGAAAATCACCCCTCAGTGCAGAAAAAACGTAATATTGTATGTTGAGAAAAAGGATTGTGGTACTCCCCAAGGCAGTCATAGCTCCTCTTGGGGATCGGTGCCACCAGCGTAGAGCCGGTGGCCAGGGCTGGTTGCCGCCGTTTGGCCTCCAACTCTTGGGGTTGCGGGGTGGTCCCATAACGTAGACGCTGCGGCTCCAGGATTAGAGTTGGGAGATACGATTGATGAAAGAGTATTAGGATGGTTTGGACACATGGAAAGAATGAGTGAAGAAAGACTAGTAAAAGAGGTGTGGAAGGCAGAGGTGGAAGGAGTGAACATGAGGAGGCATCCTAGGATGAGATGGATGGATGGGGTGAAGGGGGCTTTGGGGAAGAGGGGAATGTCTGTTGAGGAAGGACGGGAGAGGACAGAAGACAGGGGTGAATGGAGAATGGTTGTATATGGATGATGTTGTGATGCATGAGGTGGAATGAGTGGGGGGGATGGGGGGTGAGGTGGTATGTGAGGAAAATTTGACGCAGCCCGAAGGGATTTCTCTCCGTCTTCTCCTTTTCTGGATGGGGGGACGGAGAGGGGGGTCGTCGAGTTAATGAAGCAGCCTTGCTGTGGATGTGCTGTATCTTGTGACACTGCCTCTGACCCAGGGCAGTGGACAAGGTGTAGGGATGACCCGTCATCCAGGAGGTGCCAAAATAAGAGGGAGGGTGGAGTGGAGTGGAGTGTATTTAGAGATGGAATGGGTGAGAATGGTTTTTATGCCTTTTTCTTTTTGGCTACCTCCCTTGTAAGGGGTAAAAGCCTTTGGTATATGTATGATTTTTTTCGCATCTGACCTAGATATGGACCAAAAGGTCTCCTGTTGGCATGCTCCGCCTTTGTTATCCTCCTTTGTAAACAACCATCTTTTCCTGAAAATGACAATCCTGTTTCTCATATCTATTTTTCCTACCATTTTTGTGTTCCTCATAAAATTTGTCTTTTTATTCTTATTATAACCTTGTGAGAAGTAGTTCTTTCAACCAAATTAATTTACTCATGATGGCTCAACCTTTTTGAATAAAATTGTCACATGTGGTGTTGTCATTTTGCCCTGCAAGAGATCTGGAGTAACAGTTGATTCATGGACTCAAAAGTAATTCCTATTAAATCACAACATTTGTTTTTTCTCCCTTCTCCTTCAATAGCAGTATTAAACATGTACAAGGATAAGATAATGACAAGTCACATTTATCTATTGTATTTCACTGCTTTACAGAACATAACATTTAATCTACAATACTTATTCTAATTTCTTTAATTGCACATTTGGGCAAATCCCTCTAACAAGATTTGGTAAGTTGATTACAGTTCTTTATCATTACTCTAAGCAACCAGTACACATGAGTATTATAATCCCACATGCCAAGATACCCTGAAGGATTTTGGAATGCATGACATCCGTTTAACCATGTATTTACACATGGAATAGATCATTTCTATACGAAGATGAGCAACAAAATATAATGTATCCTGACATGATATGATCAGAACAAAAGACAAGAAAAGAGGATAAACTGATAATGATTTATAAAGTTCTAGAGACTAAAGGAACATTTTCAATAAGCACTTGTGTTTTTTAAGGAAGACACAGCAATACAAATGAAGGCTTCTACATTACACAAAAATACGTTAACAATCACATTTTCCCAGACTCATGTCTATTTTTACTTACATTACTTCAAAGGCACAGAAACAAATAATAATGAAGACTAAGCTGAAACTTGATGAGAAAAATACAATGAAAGAAAAACCAGAATCCATCATGATGAAATGAAACTCAAAAAGAATGAAACAAGAAACAATGACTGGAGTAGTTACATTATATCAATGAATAAGGCAATAAGGATTACAACAACACAAGAGCACATGATGACAAGCACAATGTGAAGTTTTAAGGAACAAGATCACAAAACATAGTCACCAATGTGCTACAGAAAATAAACAAATTCTACACTTAAGGAAATGGATTTAATTTTTGGTTAATAAGGGGATGAGTTAAAAAAAAATTCTAAGGCAATAAGAATAAAAAAAAAAAAAAAAAAAAACGTGTTGGAGATCAATCAGTTGCCTTGGGTCTATCTTAAAAGTAGACCTGTTGTCCCAAGGTATCAGGCAGAAGCACCTTGGTTGGCCTCTTAAGTCACTCAAAAAAGGAAATTTTGTACTAATGTGTGTACTGTGTCAGTCTTGGGTTGTGAAAATCAGGTATTCTGCATCTTCAGCACGGTGAGGCTGGAGATGACAAAGCAATAAAATAATCAACACATCTTAGGAAATAAAACATGTCACCCACAAGGTTCATGGATTCCAAGCAGTAATCTCCTAGATGCAAGGTATCAAATATTGATTGGCAAAGTGAAAGACAATGTGATATGAAGGAATGAGTTAAAATATTAACAACGAATTCTACTACTACTACACCAAAAAGCCATGATCCCATCTCCCTCGAGGCCAGGAAATAGATTTTCTATTTTGCTATCATTCCATATAAGAAATACACAACATTGGAGAAAACTACTATATATTTACAACACATACATATACAATCTAGTCGGTGGACAAACTGCTTCCCCGTCACATACATTATAGAGTATTTTTCTGTGATACACATGTACGTTCATATTTTTCTTTTCTTAAACAACACTGTCATAAAAGGATTAGCAGTAACAGAATTAACCAACCATATCCACTTGTATATACAACTATGTAACATCTATATATATATTATCAGAATAAACAATACAAAAAAAAAAAAAGGTAATAATGACTAGGTGATATTCCTATTTCACACCTTAATCACAACAAACATGTTATATCAAAGACAGTAAATGGAATGTGAAGGAAAAAAATATCTTTGATACACATGAGGGCACTTCTTCAAAAGAAGAAATTGAAATAATTAAGTTTCAAATTATACTAAATAAATAATCTTTTATAATACTGTATAAAAACATAACATCCACTTCATTGCTATACATTTCATGTCAGTGGGAACATTAGTAAACTGTTGAGACATAGTTGTCTTTACACGTTTTACATGCAAGAGTCAAGCAGCTACAGTAGTACACATTTCATGGACTAATGAAGATCCTCTTGTCATTCAAATTCACTTACGTGGAGGGACAGGAGGGAGGTTGCGAGCAGGTACTGGCGGGAGGGTGCGACTGGGTATGGGAGGGGGAGGTCCTGAGGGTGGGGGCCCACTTCCTCCTCTGCTTGGAACTGGGGGTAAATCTCGCCGTGGAAGGGCAGGAGGAGGCCCAGAGGGTTGACTAATTGGAGGAGTTGGGGGAGAAGCAGCAGAGGGTGGAAGACTTGGTGGTGGAGCTGAAGGGGGAAGACTTGGTGGTGGAGCTGAGGGAGGATGACTCTGTTGTGGAGCTGTGGGAGGTTGACTTGGTGGTGGAGCAGATGGGGGAGGGCTTGGTGCAGATGTATGTGGAAGCTGACTAGAATCCACTTGTGACATTTCAGAGGTTGGCGATGTCTCCTCTAAGGATGGTGTCCATGGAGGAATTGGTGGATGACCTTGATGTGAGGAGGTGGTTGAAGAGAGACTCTGAGTTGAACTGCTCTCGTTCAAAGCTTGATGAGTATCACTAGCACTACCTGTTGCCACTTGGGTTGGTCGTATGGGTTTTGTGATTACCATCACCTGAAACACAAGTTATTGGAAATGAGGTGATGATCTACTCCCACTACCATCTTCAACAGACTTTCTCCTATTCCATGTCTGCAACACACTCCACAATGGTTCCCTCCCAACCCTATTACACACCTTATCCAAATCCATGAAAGCCCAAAAGACATCCTTACCATTTGCCAAGAACTTCATGTACCTCCGTCTTACTACTGCTTGATCTAATCACCCTCTTCCTCTCTAAACTCACACTGTTGTTCCCAAATTACTCCCCGTTTCCCTTCTAATCCTCTAAATGCCCTCCTTATTACAAGAAAGGAGCTACAATCAATGGGATCAGGTCTCTTCTCCATTTATTATACCTCATTTGAAATTCACTACAAAAGATACATTCCTCATTGATTATGGCACAAAAAGTGGAAAGGCAGTCACCTTAGGTCCTTGCTGTTTTTGACTTCGTGCTGTTGCTGGGGAACTTGGAGCTGAAGAAGGTGGTGTAGGGCGGGGAGGGGGAGGCCTCGAAGGAATTGGCCGTGGAGGAGTTGGCCTTGGGGGCTGTGGTGATGCTCGTTGATGCTCCACCTCTCCATCATTGATTTGATTGTCGTGTTCAGAATATAAGCTCTCCAAAGCACCTAAAACATGAAAAATATCTTTCAAGCTATGCACAATACATAAGCCTTCCAAAAACATCAACAATTCCCCAAACCAATCAATCAGTCTGTTGCCCCAGGTCTCTCTTGCAGGAAACCCACAGCTCTCCAAGTATAAAGTAATATGGGACCAGCAGCAGCTGCAAGAGAAGATGGCCTTCCAAGATTGTCAGAGAGAATCATCTTCCTGATGGCCATCTTGAAAACCTGTCAACAACCTCATCTCCATCTGGAAGTACAACCCTGATGGGCTGACAGTCCCCAGACCAGGCACAAGATCTCTATCAATTTCAACTGCATTTCCTTTACATTTCACAGAAAAACTGACAACCAGCAACTGTTCCCCTCCTACTTCTATAAGCTGGTGAGACACAAACAGTCCCACACTACTACAGCAATACAACTGCCCAACGATTCTCTCTGGGGAGATCTATGGGAGGGCTCAAGGACCATCACCAGTTGTTGTTGGGCAGCAGATTTCCAGTCAGTGAAATTTGGGCTAAAGACTAATACTACTACTGTTGAAGAGAAAAGAAAGACTATAGAATAATTGTTCTATATACTGCAGTCATAGCTGGTAGTTCTTTTCAGCAGACTATGGTTGCAATATACAGAAAACTATCTTGCCGTCTTTCTTTACTAAGATGGCCTTTTGATTCATGATAAAAAATTGAAACAAGACATCCTGTAGTCATTAATATAGTATTCCTGCACCCTGATATTTCAAGTAATATTTAGTAATATCAACCTACCTTGCATATTCCTGAGAGTATGCACCACATCCTGCTGTTCTTGCACCTGTACAACCTCGTCCGTTAAAGGCATGGTTGAATCACCACAGAGGGCCAACTCTTCTTCCAGCTGATTCCTCCACTCTGGTGTCTTAAGCTGCACTTCTAGTGTATGCCCACCAATCTGCAATGCATATCACTTTAGAATGTCTCTGTATACCAAAAGACTTCTTCCCCCATATAAGGAAGGTAGCCAGTCAAGGCATGAACAGTATCTATATACAAACAGTAAGATATCCACTTAAAACCAATTTCATATACACTGAAACCTAACTGTTAAAGGACTGGACTGAACAGCCTGCAGCGCCATGCGGGAGTCAGCAAATGTAAACCATATCTTGTTGTCCACGAAGCGCACAAGGACAACTGACCCAACTGCACCCATTGCCTCCTGGACAGCAGTCAGCAGATCATCATCAAATACTGCACCTGCATCGCATCCCTCTTCAAGGTTATGTATCTGTCAAAAAACATACATACCAGTTGTGAGACTTATGGGAAATGTTGCATCATCTCATTTCTGTATGTTGCCTAATTTTTATAAATCAAACCTTAACATTCAGTGTGGTATGTGTTACCTCCTCAAATTCTATGAAACATTAATCTTACAAAAATCACAATTATTTTATAAGGATTTTTCACTTACCAATAAGTATAATACTGTATAATGTACACAATTACCTTAGTATATGTGTCTATATGTGAGCATCTATCATATATGCTAAATCAAATCAAACACCCACTACACACACACACACACACACAAGACCCATTTAACCACCCCTCCCATCTCTACACCTCTGTGATGAAAGGTCATCCCTGCTCCCCCACCCCCATCAAATGACATGTAAATGGATACAGAGTAAGAGTGTGAAGGTGAGGAGTACAGGTACTGTGGTTTCCGTCTGTGCAGAGATGTAAACGGGGTAAAGGAATTTGGGAAATAAATCCTGGTTGTAGCAAAAAAAAAAATTTACATTGTGATGATCTGTCGAGATGTACTGAATTTTACAGGGATGAAGGTTTTGTATGGTGGTGGTACTGTATAGTGTACTTATCCCACTATGGAAACATGTTATGAAAATACATAAATATGTGAAAAAATTAAAACAAAGAAAATACAACTTAACATGTAGTCAGTGTGACAAATATATTGATGCAAAATTGTGGTAAAAAGGTAATCATGTGACAGATCAAGATATGACACATCATCATATCTACAAAACTTCCACAGAAGAGTGACACAACTGCTATGGTTTTACACATAATGGATAAAGATAAACTTAATCAACCAATACATAAACTGTACAAGACAATATTTACAAATGAGACTGCCCAATTTGGCGAAACATTTCTTTCAGTGACAGGTGATGACCTGAGCACCAGTTATTTTTTTATGAATTTGGATGTGGTTTTCTCTCTCTCTCCTTTTGAAAATCTGTGGGAGTGGCTTCTATGCCTTTTTCTCTTTGGCTACCCCCCCAATGTAAGGGGGGAAAAAGCCTTTGGTATATGTATGTATATGAAAATCTGTGGATTAGAAATGGCCAAAGAGTGATGCAGATTGGAGCTTGATACCAACATACAAGTTCCTTGCTAAATGATATATTACACCTTTCTGGTATAGTTGTCAAGAGTTAAAGATCCAAGTTACTAAAACTAGTCCAGTCATTGCAAACCAGTGTTTATTTGGATGAATCAACCAATATCAGTTCTAGCATTCAGATGTTGGTATCAGTGTAGAAATAGGACAAGAAATATGAAACATAAAAGGTGGGGGAAAAATCAATTGATGCATCCAACCTTCCAAATGTTTCCTCGTAAAAGATGGGGCAATTCTCAAGGAATGGGAAGGGTGTCAATCTGTACTGATGAAATTCCTGCCATGCTAAGCAATAAAAACTTGGCTTTCCTGTCCATATCAACACAGGGTGTCCTATTTGACCATCATGCACTGTATTGTTTTATCATGCACTTCCTACAAAGAGTTTCACCTGTAAAGGACTCATGGACAACTATCAGCATTGAGAAATAGCTCAAATAGATCCTACACTCCTATCATATGCCTTTTACTGATCCACACAAGGGTTACAATTGCTTCCTTTCCTTGTATGTTTTCTGAGTGGTCTCAGTAATCTGCACAAGCCTTTTCTTTTATGTGAACTAGTGTTACTCTCCTTCATGGTGCTAAGGCAGTTGTGATATGTGGTACCACAAAGAGGTGAAATGACACTATAAATGGGAATGTGAAGAGAAGGAGTATAAGAGGAAGCTGAGAGAGGAGTGGAGGATAGAGTAGAGCTAGTAGTGGAGGAGGAATGGGGATGGTTCAAGGAGGGAGTAATAAGGAGTGTAAAGATGGTGTGTGGAACAAGGTGGACAGGAGGAAATAGAAGGAAGGTAGTGAGTGGTGGGATGAGGAAGCAAAGAAGGGTGTAGAAGAAGCAGGCTTTCATGGACTGGTTACAAATTAGGACGAGGGAATCAAAGGAGAGGTACAAAGTAAAGAGAAGAGAAGTAAAGCACAAGGTAAAGGAGGCAAAGAGGAGAGCAAATGTGGAATGGGGTAAGAGTATGACAGAAAATCTTGAAAGTAATAAAAAGATGTTTTGGAAAGAAATTAAGAGTGGAAGAGGAGGTAAATCAAGTAGAGAAGAAAGGTAATAGCTGCAGATGGAGAGATGATAATGGAAGAGAAGGCAGTGAGAGGAAGGTGGGCAGAGTATTTTAGGGAGCTGCTAAATGTGAAGAAGGATAGGGAGGGAAAGGTAGCTGCAGTGGGAAGCACTAAGAAAATTATTGTGATGAGTGAGGAAAATGGAGCAGAAATAAGGAAAGATGAAGTGAAGGCAGCTGTTAAGATGATGAGAGCAGGTGCACCTGGGTTGGATGAATCTCATGGTGAACTGGCTGGTGAGGTTATTTAGTGTTTGTTTAAGAGAGAGTAGAATGCTGGAGGACTGGAGGAATGCCTGGATAATTCCACTTTACAAGGGAAAGGGGGGGCAAGTGTGAGTGGAGTAGTTTCAGAGGGATCAGCTTGTTAAGTGTAGTTGGGAAAGGTTATGGGAGGGTCTTGATTGAGCAGATTAGGAGAAGAACAGAGGGAGTAATTGGTGAGGAACAGTGGATTTAGGACAGGTAGGGGTTGTGTAGATCAGATTTTTGTGGTAAGACATATGTGAAAAAGCTATAGGAAAAGGTAAGGATGTTTTTTTGGCTTTTATGGATCTGGAAAAGGCTTATGATAGGGTAGACAGGAAGGTACTGTGGGAGGTTTTGCAGATATACGGGATAGGAGGAAAGATGTTAAGAGCAATTAAGAGTTTCTACGAGAGTAGTTGAGCTTGTGTTAGGATAATGGAGAGAGCGAGTGGTTTGAGGTAAAGGTGGGACTTCGTCAGGGATGTGTTATGTCGCCCTGGCTGTTCAATTTATACATGGATGGGGTGGTGCGAGAGGTGAATGCAAGGGCAGTGGGTCAAGGATTGGAGATGGTTAAAGAAAATGGAGAAAAGTGGGAGATAGGCCAGTTGTTGTTTCCTGATGACACTGTACTTGTAGCAGGATCAGAGGAGGGATTGAGGAAGTTATTGAGAGCTTGGGAAGGTGTTCAATAGAAGGAAGTTGAAGATAAATGTGGGTAAAAGTAAGGTGATGAGATGTACAAGGGGAGAGAGTGGCAGCAGACTGGAAATGAGTATTAAGGGAGAGAGACTGGATGAAGTGGATAGTTTTAGATACTTGGGTGCAAATGTGGCAGGAAAGGGGGGAGTGGGGGGTGGAGGTAGAATGTAGATTGAGAGAAGGGAGTATATGCCTTGGTGGATTAAAAAGTGTAATGAGAAATAGACATTTGGGAATGGATGGTAAGAGGAGACTGTATGAAGGAGTGATTGTGCTGACAGCACTGTATGGGGCAGAAACATGGAACATAAGAGAGGAAGAGAGGAGTTTGAATGTGTTTCAGATGAAATGTCTGAGAATTATGATAGGAATTACTAGGCTAGAGTGAGAAATAAGGAGGTGAGGAGGAGAAAAGGGTGGAAAGGGAGCTGGGAGATAGGGCTGATGAAAGAGCGTTGGGATGCTTTGGAAACATGGGAAGAATGAGTGAAAAAAGATTAATAAAAGAGGTGTGGAAGGCAGAGTCGTGGAAGGAGTGAATATGGGGGGGGGGCGACTTAGGATGAGACAGACGGGGTAAAAGGGGCATTGGGAAAGAAGGGAATGTCTGTTGAGGAAGGACGGGAGAAGACAGAAGACAGTGGTGAATGGAGAAGGGTTGTTTAAGGATGATGCTGTGATATATGAACGGGAGTGGGTGGGGGATGGGGGTGGGTGGGAGTATATATGAGTAATAAATTGATGCAGCCCAAAGGGATTTCTCCCAGTCTTCTCCATTTCTGCATGAGGGGATGGAGAGGGGGGGGGGGGCGCCGAATTAATGAATCGGCCTTGCTGTGTCTTGCGACACTGCTTCTGACCCAGGGCAGTGGACATCATGCAGGGATGACCCGTCATCCAAGAGGTGCTAAGATAAGAGGAAAGGAAGAGGGTTGAGGGGAGTGGATGTGGAGAATGGAATGGGTAGGAGTGGTTTCTATGCCTTTGTCTTTTGGCTACCTCTTGTGTAAGGGGGAAAAGCCTTTAGTGTATATGTATGTGTATGTATGTATGTATATATATATATATATATATATATATATAAATATATCACTTAGACAAAATGTGGCACATTTGTAAAAAATAATCACGAAGAACCCACAGTCGGAATAAAAGGAAACTTTAGAAGAATGTGTAACTTCTATATTTCGGCTAATAGCTATAGCCCTCTTCAGGAAAAAAAGGGGGCTATAGCTATTAGCCGAAATATAGAAGTTACACATTCTTCTAAAGTTTCCTTTTATTCCGACTGTGGGTTCTTTGTGATTATATATAGAGTAGAAGCCCGATTTAACGAACTAATTCAGCCAAGGTCCAGTCCGCTAAATTGAATTTTCAGTTAAATTGTGCGAGTGAGCGTTGGTGTAACAGTGTTGCCAGAGCGGATTACAAAAATGATACATACCTAAAAATTCCCTAGTGTACACACACACATACAGTATATATATTATTGTAAGTGAATTATAGGCAGCACAATCGTGAATTGCAAACGAACAGCAACGTGCAGTAATTTGTTGCAACATGTGTGTGTGGTGTAACAATGATACAAGCTGTCTGTGAATTTCGTGGAATATTAGTCATAGCTTCGTGTTTGGTTCGATGTACATAATTCTAGCGATTAATAGGACTGGGCAGTTGGTTTTTGGATAGTGAGCATTATTGTTGTGTTGTTGAAGAAAACGTAGTTCGTTGTTATAGAAGTGTTTTTCGTGGTGATTACTCTCGCGTACTGATTTTGAATTTTCCCATCAACTTACCGTTTCATTATTTTGTTTTCCTATTATACCGTCTATTTCTACTTGAATATATTTCTGCTACAATTATACTTTATACATATACTGAATTATATATTATTGTATATATATATTATAGTACGTATATATATATATATTTATATACCTCCAAAGTACTAAATTATACATTTTTCCTTGCCTCCACCACCACAATCTGGTAACATCTGGTAACATTGAACTCTGAGACACGCATGTGGTCAGTTGACGGAAAATGCTCAACTTAGCTTACCGTTCCCGCTAAATTGAGCTATTTCCGTAGGCGCGCGTCTGGCCAGCTAGCGGAAAATGGTTAACTTAGCGGACCATTTCCGCTAAGTTGAGCATTTTCGTTATTACTATTTGCAGTTCGCTAATTTGAGCTTCCGCTAAATTGAGATTCGTTAAATTGGGCTTCTACTGTATATATATATATATACACACACACACCAGTAATGTGCACAGACATTGCAAGGGGCAGGTGCTTTGGGCTGGAAATTGGGCCCTTCACTCTTTTGTATTATTGGTATTTGGCAACTATCCGGTAGGGTGCAACACCATTTTCCACATTATAATTTCTGAATGGCAAGAAAATGGAAAAAGCCTGAGAGAAAAAAAATCTTTTATTTTTATATATTTTAGTGAAGTGCACTTTTGGGGCACAGGGCAAAGGGGCAGGTGCTCGGGCAGCCCCCCTCTGCAGGGGCCTGATAGACACCGTATATAACACCGCTAGTTTGTGGTTGTCAAAGTAGAAAGGGGCAGGTGCTTGGGCACCCTGCCTCTGCAGGGGCCTGATAGACACCGTATATAGCACCGCTAGTTTGTGGTTGTCAAAGTAGTTATTTACGTCTGACCTGCGGATAGGTCGCACTGTAATCTGGCGATTTACAAGACCCATTGAAACATAAAGAATATCAGATATTTACCTTTATTTAAAAAATTTACTCACAAAATTTTAATATCAGAACACATGTAGATTGTCCGACTGTCACGCGTGCGCATAATGCAAACTTACATAAACAACGGTTGCGTTTCTAAAACTATAATCGTAAACAAATGCACTTGCGTAAAAAACGTTATAGTCAACTTGACTAAATCAATAGAGTTTAACTGTCAACTGGACACTATACAACAGTATGGAAGTTTCTTTAATCTGATCTTTCTGCTTTCTCCATCCCCTCACTACCTTTCCTGAAACCCCAACTCCCTTTCTGCAGATATGTTTTCACGTTCTTCTGCGTAATCCACCACTTTCAGCTTAAAACCTACTTCATACCTCTTTCTCTTACCGATACTCCTGATTAAGGTTTGCAGTTACTTTATACCTCTTTCTCTTACCGATACTCCTGATTAAGGTTTGCAGTTATTAGGCCTACAACTCCGCGTGATCTGCCGTAGATCTAACATATAAACGCAGCCACGAGTGAAACAGGTGATGTACAGTAACGTACGGTAAACAAAGGGCCAAGGTTGCATTGCTTATAAACACTATAAAACATACGAAAGAGAATATTTTACTATTGTATTGTAATTGATATATGATTTTGTAGCAGCAATAGTTCAGTTTAGAGCAGCGAGTCGGTAGGAACCTTTGATATATAGGCCTATATATATATATATATATATTATGCATACAAAAGACTTGAAAGGCTTTCAGATGCATATTGTGCGAACACCACCGAAATTCCGTGTTATTGTCACATTGAAATCGCCAATTGTTGCGACTTCGGTGACAGAGTAGTGCTGTCCCTCATTAATGTCGAGTGGATAGGTCGCACCCCTGATTTTAGCGAAACATTTAGTTAAAAAAAAGTGTGACTTATACGCAAGTATATACGGTACACACACACACTACATGGATGAAGAAATGGTAAAGAAAATAGTGGTTACACTAATAAGACCTAATCTAGAGTATGCTGCAACACTATGGGCACCTAGCAAAAAAAGAGCAGCGACAAAAATGGCACCTACACTATAAAATTTGACATACGAACAAAGATTGGAGAAATTACATCTATCAATACTGGAACAGAGAAGAGGAAGAGGTGATTTGTTGACCATTTACAGAATTATGAAAGGGATGGAAATTCTTGATAGAGATGACTTATTAAAATGGGACAGAAGAGAAACAAGAGGACACGAAAAGAAGCTAAAGAAGGGCAGTTACAGAAGAGATTTGAAAAGGAATAGCTTCCCACATTGAGTGATTGATGTCTGGAACAAATTAACAGAGACAGTGAGTGCCAAAACTATACAAGATTTTAAGAATAAACTGGATGCGGAGAGATACGAAAACGGGTCATTACGAGCATAGCTCTCATCCCATAAAATACAACTAGGTGAATATGCGCACACACACACACACACACACACACACAACACCTTTCCCCACAGGGTCATAGACGTTTGGAACAAGTTAGATGAAAATGTGGTGTGTGCAAGAACGATACACGAATTTAAAAACAGTCTAGATAAAACGAGATAATTATGATGACGGGATACCACAAGCATAGCTTCCCTTCCCGTAAAATACAACTAGGTAAACACACACACACACACAATATATATATATATTTATTTGACAAGAGAAAAGACATATGTATAGAAAGAGTGGTGTTGATAAAAGTCCAGGAAGGAGCAGAGGTACTTTATTCTCTAACGTTTCGACAGAGTCTTCTTCAGAGAGATAATGGTACAGGCAAATTGAGATACATGTTTATACTAAGCGGATCATCTCACAGGTGGCCTTGGGATAGAGTTCGCTGTGTGTCCCCTAGATGATCAATTTTGCTGTTGCATGTGATAAGTTTACAAACCCTTCTCTATGATTGGTTGAATTAAATGTGTTGATATATGCAACTTTGATAGTTTATCTTGTTGTCTTTTTCATACCGGTGTGTAAGATTTTGGTCCTGTTCCATTTAGGCATATGCGTTGTGTATTCTCTGTCGAAACGTTAGAGAATACTTTAGTACCTCTGCTCCTTCCTGGACTTTTACCTACACCACCCTTTCCATATATATATACATACATATACCAAGGCTTTTTCCCCCTTACAAGGGGGGTAGCCAAAAAGAAAAAGGCATAAAATCATTCCCACCCATTCCATCCCTGAAAACACTCCACACCCCTCCACCCTCCCTCTTATCTTAGCACCTCCTGAATGACGGGCCACCCTATCATTAAGGTCTCCCAGTACTATCACATTGACATTTCTTCCCAAATCCTCTATGCACTCATTTAGACCTATCCAAAAGGCCTCCCTTTCTTCTACACTCTTCTCACTGCCAGGCCCATATGCACTTACAAAGACCCACATCTCCTTCCCCAGTTTCACCTTCATCCACATTATCCTTGAGGAAACCTCCTTCCACTCCACTACCCGTTTACCTATCTCTTCACTTACTAGAATAGCCACCCCTTCCCTCCCTCGCCCTCTCTTCACTCCTGATAACTTCCCACTTACACTCCCAAACTTACACTCACCCTTCCCTTTCAACTTAGTTTCACTCAAAGCCAACACATCCATCTTTCTTCTCACAAACATACTACCTATCTCTTCCCTTTTACTCTCATCTGTACCACATCCACGCACATTAAAAGACCCAAACCTTAGGGTGCTGGTCCGAGGCTTTCCAGCCCCTCTTATGCCTTCTTTTTTTTTTTTTTTTTTTAGGAATTTCCCCTGTGGGGCTACAAGGAGAAGGATGCCTAGTCCCAATCCCCGTCCCTTTCTTCTCGCCTCTTACGATCCAAGTGGGAATACTTGGTGGTAGTATTCTTTTCCCCCACCACAGGGAATTCCCCCATCACAGAAAAGGAATACTCAGAGAAATGGTACAGGACAACAACAAGGGGTTGGAGGACAGCATAACGGAGGGACAGTCGTAGTATAAAAGTGTAATAATTTCTCTATGAACAGAGTTTTCCTCTATCATAGACAAAATGATGTGTGGCTCTGGTCCGTAGGTGCACCCCATATAGACCCTAAAGTATCAACTGCATGCTACTTTGCCACAATAACAAGCAGCCAATACAATATACACTTATATATACAATATACACTTATAAAATTCTGATAATCTTGTTTGTCATCTTGCTTGCTTGCTTGAAACCGTCACCCAGCCAATGAGAAGAGATATGACATCACGGATGAGGACCAGCCAATGAGAAGATATATGACGTCACGACTGAGGACCAGCCAACGAAAAGAAGAGATCAGAAGAGATATGACGTCACGACTGAGGACTAGCCAATCAGAAGAGACATAACATCACATCAGCAGCTCTGTGGGTCCTAAGGAACCCCAGCTCTGAGCGCGTGACATCACGACTGCTAATTTTCCAATTTGCCAATTTCTTAATTTCCAATTTTCAGATTGCATATTTTCTGACCATTAATATTTAAAATTTTCATATCCATTATTTAAAAGTATAGCCAACTCCTGAATTAGCATCTATGAGGCATAATGAGTATATTAGAATATTACATAGTGTTCCAAGCAACGACATGACGTCACAATTTTCCGATTACACATTTTCTGACCAATAATATCTAAGATTTTCATATTCGGTATTTAAAAGTATAGTTAACTCCAGAATTAGCTTCTATGAGGCATAATGAGTTTTATTAAAATATTATGAGCCGTATGAATCATATGATGCATAGTTTTCCAAGCAACGACATGACGTCACAATCTTCTGCATTTCACTTCTTATAACTAATCAAGTCACTGCCTTCGTCTACTGAATAGAGGTAAGAGCTCTAAATTATACTCAATTTGATATAGAAACTTATTTTCTGTGATACGGTGACAGTGACATAGTATATCTATCATAAAGTTTATATTTATAAACGTTGCTACTCGCTCAAGTCCCATGGGACTCCCTGAATGATAATGAGTGGGAGTGAGATAGGGAGTGGGATGACGAGACGTGACATAACATAAGCTTACTTAAGGAGGCTCTCTTTATTTAATTTCTTGAGAACGCCTGTATCTAGTTTACTTTCCTTCGAGAGAGCACGAGGACCGCACAAAACTGGTAAGTCTTAAGCTAATAACATGCTTTAAAAAGATCGTGATATGACATGTTAACAATGGGTTGAAGACACACTTCCAGAGCAGAATGAATGCATATTTTGGTAGACAGAAAGATACACTATGGTACAGCATGGGCAAGTATATGTTGCGCTGAGTCGAGTTAAGCAAAGGGGAAAATATAAAGTGGTTTTAAATCATTAAAATTTTACAAAGAATGTTGTAAATATAAGAGCACTGTCTTAATAGAGATTTTATTGACAATTTTATTAACAATGTATTATTTAAAATTTTATTTGACCCAACGGGTCACGGGTTGTCTAGTATATATATATATACAGGTAAACGTCGACTTACGATGGCATTAGGTTTCGATAGATCCATCGTAAGATGATTTCATCATAAGTCGATCCCCAATTTGTGTATCACTCTGTTCCGTGGTCACTGTACCTAGCCTACCTGTATATTAACCACCAGAGATACTGAATATAGCCTATTAAACATGTACAGTATTTTAATTAATTATTTTTATCCTTTTTACCATATTCAAACACTATAATATGTATTTTCAGTACGGTACTTAAATCTCGCGGGCAGCAGCCAATGCCAGCCGTACGACGTGTCGTAATAATACTCGCATCATAAAATATAGTCACCGCTTATATCGATCGTTCTCTCTTTCACCCGCGAATTTTGAAAACCACAGAGAATGGGATTCAGGGCACATTTGAGAGAATGTAAAAACACAGGGGCGACTACAATAAATATAATCAAGACGTCGAAATGGCAGCGTCGCGAATCCACTTGCTCCTCATGACGCCTACGTGTGCGGCACCGTATGGAAGGGGTTAAATATATCATATCGTCGTCGTCGTCATCGTAAAGTCGAACAATCGTAAGTCGCGGCCATCGTAAGTCGACGTTTACCTGTATATATATATATATATATATATATATATATATACAGACGCTCCTCAACTTACGTTTTAGTTACGTTCCGAAAGGCCAAACGTAAGTTGAAAATGAACGTAAGTTGTTACTGTACTATACATCCGTGAATTCTATTACTGTATCTTATAAAACACCCCGAAATCATTAATTATACACATAACATTGTAAAATAATAACATTTCAAATAAATTAAATTCAAGCAACATAAATTGAGATGGTGGAGGAGGAGGGGGAGGAGGAGGGGGAGGAGGAGGGGGGGGAGGAGGAGGAGGAGGAGGAGGAGGCAACGCATGATTAGTTTGTCGTTTGTACAATGTAAACAATGGACACAGCGTCATGTGCAAGTATTGTTTGAACTACGGAGAGTGCGTTAAACTAAAAAATTCACTCAAAAATGTTTTTTTTTTTTTTTTTTTTTTTACAGTCAGTTCAAACGTAAAATCGAAAAAACGTAAAACGAATGAACGTAAGTAGAGGAACGTCTGTATATATATATATATATATATATATATACATACAAATTGGATGAAACAATAGTGTGTGCAAACATTATATGAATTTAAGAAACCATTTTTTGCAAAAGATGCAAAAACGGGTCACCACGAGCATAGATCCCCTTTCTGTATAATACAACTAGGTAAATACACACATACAAAGAAGAGAATGAGGGGACCTACTAACCATCTGCAGAATTGAGATAATCACTCCCAGGTCCCTTTCTGAGTCAACTTTTTGACTTCCTTGTTGCCAATTTTATATTGAGCCGATATTCTATTTTTGCTTTTTCCAAATTCCATTATACTACATTTCTTAAGGTAAAGTTCACTTCACACCTCTAACTCCATTCCCATATTTTGTCCAGGTCTTCTTGTAGCGATCTGCAGTCTTCTTCTGTGCTTACTCTCGAGTAATTTGGCATCCTTAGCAAAGAAGTTCATTTAACACTTCACTCCCTCATCCCTATCATTTACATATATGGCAAACATTAAAGGAGCCAATACAGAACCTTGTGGGATGCCACATATCACATCTTCCCAGTTTAAGTTTTTGTCTCTAGGTACCACTCATTTTTCTCCCACTTAAGAAATATTTCATCCATTCCAGTAACTTATCTTGTATTCCTATTATTTCAATTTTTCTTATTAGCTTTTTATGTGTATGTGTGTATTTACATAGTTATATAACCTAGTTCTATCATATGGTATGGGAGCTATGATTGTGGTGACCCATCTTTGTATCTTTCAGCATCAAGTTTTTTCTTAAAATCTTGAATAGTGTTTGCACACACTATTTCTTCATCTAAATTATTCCAGGTACCCAGCACTCTTGTGTGGGAAACTTTTTTTTTTTTTTTCTCCTCTCCAGACCTCTTCTATCGTTATCCTTTTCGAGTTTCTTTTCGTGTCCTCTCGTTTTTCCATCGTCTCATTTTAGTAAATCATTCCTATCAAGGATTTCCATTCCTTTCATGATTCTTTAGTCAGTAGATCTCCTCTTTCTCTTCTCTGCTCCAGTGTTGGTAGTTCCAATATGGATAATCTTTGTTCATATGTTGATTTGGAAAGAGCAGGTGCCAACTTTGTGATTGCTCTCTGTATTCTTTCTAATTTCCTTATATTCCTTTAAATACTGGGTGTCCATAGTGTTGTTGTGTATTCCAGTTTTGGTCTTATTAATGTAACTAATACTTTTTTAATCATTTCTTCATCCAAATAGTCAAATGCCACTTTCATTGACCTTAATAGGTTGAAGGTTTCTCCGACTATTTTGTTTATGTTTTTTCTGGAGGAGTGCCTGTATTGTTCCAGTTTACAATGGGAAAGGGGGACAAGTGTGAGTGTAGTAGTTTCAGAGGGATAAGCTTGTTGAGTGTAGTTGGGAAGGTTCATGTGAGGGTCTTGATTGAGAGGATCAGGAGAGGAACAGAGGGAGTAATTGGTGAGGAAGAGTGTGGTTTTAGGACAGGTAGGGGTTGTGTAGATCAGGTTTTTGTGGTAAGACAGATATGTGAGAAAGCTATAGGAAAAGGTAAGGATGTTTTTTGGGCTTTTATGATCTGGAAAAGGTTTGTGACACGGTAGAGAGGAAGGCACTGTGGGAGGTACTGCAGATACATGGGATAGGAGGAAAGCTGTTAAGAGCAGTCAAGAGTTTTTACGAGAGTAATAGAGCTTGTGTTAGGATTAGAAATGGAGAGAGTGAATGGTTTGAGGTAAAGGTGGGACTTCATCAGGGATGTGTTATGTTGCCCTGGCTGTTCAAACTATACATGGATGGGGTGGTGCAAGAGGTGAATGCAAGGGTAGTGGGTCAGGGGTTGGAGAAGGTTAAAGAAAATGGAGAAAAGTAGGAAATACGCCAGTTGTTGTTTGCTGACGACACTGCACTTGTAGCAGGATCAGAGGAGGGATTGAGGAAGTTGGTGATAGAGTTTGAGAAGGTGTGTGAAAGAAGGAAGCTGAAGATAAATGTGGGTCGAAGTAAGGTGATGAGATGTACAAGGGGAGAGAATGACAGCAGGCTGGAAGTGAGCATTAAGGGTGAGAGACTGGAGGAAGTGGATAGTTTTAGATACTTGGGTGTGAATGTGGCAGGAAAGGGAGGAGTGGGGGTGGAGGTAGAATATAGATTGAGAGAAAAGAGTAAATGCCTTGGTGGATTAACCCCTTCCATACAGTGACGCCTACGTAGGCATCATGAGGAGCAAGTGGGTATGCGAGGATGCCAATGTCGGCATCTTGATTATATTTATTGTAGTTGTACCTGCGTGACCCCCATACTCTGTAAACTGGCTTCATCATATTTTCTATGGTTATCAAAATTCACGGGTGAAAGAGAGAACGATCGATACAGCGGTGACGTTATTTTTTATAATGCGAGTATTATGACGCAACATCGTAAGTCTGGCAGCTAATGCTGCCCGCGAGATTTTGGCCCAGAGTGAAGTGGTTAAAAAGTGTAATGAGAAATAGACATTTGGGAGTGGATGCTGAGAGGAGATTGTATAAAGGAGTGATTATGCCAATAGCACTGTATGGGGCAGAAACATGGAACATAAGAGAGGAAGAGAGAAGGAGTTTGAATGTGTTTGAGATGAGGTGTCTGAGAAGTATGATGGGGGTTACTAGGCTGGATAGAGTGATATATGAGGAGGTGAGGAGAACAAGGGAGCTTAGGGAGTTGGAAGATAGGGTGGATGAAAGAGTATTAGAATGGTTTGGACAGATGGAAAGAATGAGTGAAGAAAGACTAGTAAAAGAGGTATGGAAGGCAGATTTGAAGGGAGTGAACATGAGGGGGTGTCCTAGGATGAGATGGATAGATGGGGTGATAGGGGCTTGGGGGAAGAGGGGAATGTCTGTTGAGGAAAGATGGGAGAGGACAGAAGACAGGGATGGATGTAAAATGGTTTTATATGGATGATGTTGTGATGTATGGGGTGGAATGGGTGGGGGTAAGAGGGGTGAGGTAGTATGTGTGCGAAAAATTTAATGCAGCCCGAAGGGATTTCTCCCCCATCTTCTCCTTTTCTGCATGAGGGGACGGAGGGGGGGGGTCGCCGATTTAATGAAGTGGCCTTACTGTGGATGTGCTGTGTCTTGCGACACTGCTTCTGACCCAGAGCAGTGGACAAGATACAGGGATGACCCATCATCCAGGAGGTGCCAAGATGAGAGGGAGGGTAGATGGTGGAGGGGAGTGGAGTGTATTTAGGGATGGAATGGGTGTGAATGGATTGGCTACTTCCCTTGTTAGGGGGAAAAAGCCTTTGGTATATGTATGTATGTGTCTTGCTACATTGCTTCTGAACCAGGGCAGTGAGCAAGATGCAGGGATGACCCGTCATCCAGGTGGTGAATAGAAGAGGAGTATGTGGGGATGAAACGGGTGGGAGTGGATTTATGCCTTTGACTACCTCCCTTGCAAGGGGGAAAAAAGCCTTTGGTATATGTATATAAATGGATGTTACAGCCATGTAAGGACCAATAGGTCTTTTGCTGTTTGTTTCTCCATGTAACTCATTTGAACATATGAGGCGTCCGGTGGTAAAGGGTCTACATCGCCAAATCAACAATTTGGAGTTAGCCCTAGAAAATTATCGAGAAATCCATTTTCTATGATTTCCACATACTGGCCAAGCAATATCGACCCTTAAAACCACTGAACAGAAGGGTGGCACTCCACAGATTTTCACGTGTATTTCTTGGTATCAGGTTATCCCTCTGGGAAGTAAAGGGCGAACATGGCCATGGTGTGCGAGCCAATGAACAGCTCCCTTTCATCCAGCCGTGATTATAGTTTCATGCTCAACCAACCATAGCCTGCATAGTGCACGAGCACGGTAGTATTAAATGGCTCGCACCCACGTGGAGAAACAAAATGTTTTCTTAACTTTTTTTGCCATTATTTTGGTGAAAATGGCATCTAGTGATAGTGAAGTGGAGTACGAGGTTCCTAAGATTACAAGGAAGTGAAAAAGAAGTGATACAGAGTGGAAACAGGCAGATGCCAAACTGAAAAGGAACAGTGGACAGGTGTATGTTAGTCGCAGAAGGCAACAGGTGGTCAGGGAACACAAGGTTGGCCCTCCCTGCCAATGTCAGGATAAGTGCTATACTCGTGTTGGTGAGGAAAATGTGAAGTAAGTTTTTAAGAGTTACTGGGGTTTAAAGGACTATTATGGACAGAGTGCATACATTGTCGGTCGTATTACTGAGGTGGAAGTGAAATGAAGTCGTGTGAAGGATACACCCAGTCGGCAGACACATAATTTTCTGTATACAGTGAAGGTAGGCCGTGTTGATATTAAAGTGTGCCGTAAGGCTTTCTTAATCATTCATGACATTACAGACAAACGTGTCCGTAATGCCATGAAGAAAGTTACACCTTGGTGTGCTGGCACCAGACATGCGTGGTAGGCATACTCCTCTAAATAAGATAAGCGAAGACAGGAAGCAGTGTCCGAAACCACATAAACAGTTTGCAGACGGTTAGCAGTCATTACTCGAGAACTAAAAGCCCACATTGCCAGTATCTCCCCACGGGTGTTAATCTTGGCTCTTTGTACAAAAGTTACCTGGAATTAGAAACAGGAAAACTGTGAAAATGATGCTGTCTCCAAGGATTACTATGAACGGGTATTTAATGATGAATTTAACAGGTTTTGAACCCCCAAAGTCAGATACATGTAATCTGTGTGAATTAATGGTGCACAAGGCAACTGCTAATGCAGGTCACATGATTATAAAGAATTAAAAAAAATATATGAATAGTGAGTTGATGGTTATTACAATGGACCTGCAACAGGCACTGCCCACACCCAAGTTAAGTAGTGGCCTGCAGTTTTATAAACACAAATTATGGACATATAATTTAGGTATCCAACAAAGGGTACATGTTCTGCTGGAATGAGACAGTAGCTAAACGTGGCTCATGTGAGGTGGCGAGTTGCCTTTTTTATTTCATTAATAATTTTGTGCCCGACACTGTCACTAAGTTAGCAATTATTAGTGACAACTGCAGTGGACAGAACAAAAACCTTAATGTGATTTTGTTGTACATGCGGCTTATTCACAGTGGGCGTTTTACATCAGTGGAGCATTTTTTTATGACACCAGGTCATTCATACCTGCCTTGTGATACGGACTTTGGCAACATAGAGCAGAAGGTTAAAAAAATTGATGTGTACAGTGATGATCATTACATGCAATTAATAGCTGATGCAAGGAAAACCAACCCGTTCATGATTGTCAAGATGACACAAGAAAACTTTTTTGACTTTGGTGCACAACAGGCGCATGTAACTAAAGCCAGGGTGTAAGGGTCTGGCTTCAAAGATGACAAGATGTTTGTTGTCAACTCTGACAACAAGGCAGGCTTCAAAATCAAGAATGGTTATAGGACTTGTGAGCCCACCTTTGTGAAGCTGCAAAAGGGGAAGCAGAGCGAGTATGATGCTCAAAAGTTTTTCCTACCTGGTGTAACTCTTCAGGAACTGTATAAGAAGCCAATCAAGCTGACTAAAGAGAAGTTTAAAGATGTGATGGATCTAAGTCACTATGTTCACCCATCATTTAAGGATTTCTACGATGACCTTCGTCGGGGACAAGAGTCCTTGTTGGAAGATGACGTTGCCACCACCGGGGAGCAAGAGGACAACCCGGATGACGACACCATCGATTATGATTAACCCCCCTCCCAACGCTTCCACTGGCGCTTAATCTGCACAAATGAGGATGTAAGTGTTTGTAGTAATTATCTGACAATAATCTATGAACCATTTGCATTGGGAACTGAGGGAAAAATACTGTAAATGTGTGGCATGTTAAAATTGCCAATCTATAAAAACTCATAAAAAAAATTTTTTTTAGGTTTACAATGAAATGGTTCATAGTGTATTCATGGTGAACAAAGAAGTTTTTAAAAATGCAAAAAAAAAAAAAATAAAAAAAATTGGGTTTTCCTATTTTCATAACTGTGCTAAGGGAAGAGGGTGGGGGAATATCAGATCATTTTTTGGTGGAAGGTAAGCTGAGAGTGGAGGATAGATGGAGAAAGAGGAAAGGGACAAAAGGTAGGGAGGTTCTTAGAGTGAACTCCTTGAATGAAAAGGAAAAGGAGAAGGAGTACGAAAAGAAGCTGAAGGAGGAGTGGGAGGGAGTAAAGGATAGAGCAGAGATGGGTGTGGAGGAGGAATGGGGATGGTTCAAGGAGGGAGTCTTAAAGTGTGCAAGGATGGTGTGTGGAACAAGAAGGACAGGGGGAAATAGAAGAAAGGGTAGTGAATGGTGGGATGAGGAAACAAAGAAGGTTGTAGAAGAGAAGAAGCGAGCATTCACAGATTGGTTACAAAAGAGGACGGGGGAATCATATGAGACGTACAAAGAAAAGAAAAGAGAAGTAAAGCAAAAGGTAAAGGAGGCAAAGAGGAGAGCAGATGTGAAATGGGGTAGGAGTATGACAGAAAATTTTGAAAGTAAGAAAAAGATGTTTTGGAAAGAAATTAAGAGAGGAAGAGGAGGCGAATCAAGTAGGGAAGAAAAGGTAAAAGGTACAGATGGAGAGATGATAATGGAAGAGATGGCAGTAAGGGGAAGATGGGCAGAATATTTTAGGGAGTTGCTAAATGTGAAGGAGGATAGGGAAGGAAAGATAGCTGCAGTGGGAAATGCGAGGAAAATGAGAGTGATGAGTGAGGAGAATGGAGGAGAAATAAGGAAGGATGAGGTGAAGGCAGTTGTAAAGATGATGAAAGCAGGTAAGGCACCTGGTCTGGATGGATGCCATGCAGAATGTCTGAAAAAGGGAGGTTCAGTGATGGTGGACTGGTTGGTGAGGTTATTTAATGTTTGCTGGAGAGAGGGTAGAGTACCGGAGGACTGGAAAAGTGCCTGTATAGTTCCTCTTTACAAGGGAAAAGGGGACAAGTGTGAATGTAGTAGTTTCAGAGGGATTAGCCTGTTAAGTGTAGTAGGGAAGGCTTATGGGAGGACCTTAATTGAGAGGATTAGGAGAGGAACAGAAGGAGTAATTGGTGAGGAACAGTGTGGATTTAGGACAGGTAGAGGTTGTGTAGATCAGATCTTTGTGGTAAGACAGATATGTGAGAAAGCTATAGGAAAGGGGAAGGATGTTTTTTGGTGCTTTTATGGATCTGGAAAAGGCTTATGATAGGGTAGACAGAAAGGCACTGTGGGAGGTTATGCAGATTTATGGGATAGGAGGAAAGCTTTTGGGAGCTGTCAAGAGTTTTTATGAGAGTAGTAGAGCATGTGTCAGGATTAGAAATGGAGAGAGTGAGTGGTTTGAAGTAAAGGTGGGACTTCGTCAAGGATGCGTTATGTCGCCCTGGCTGTTCAACTTATACATGGATGGGGTGGTGCGAGAGGTGAATGCTAGGGTAGTGGGTCAGGGATTGGAGATGGTTAAAGAAAATGGAGAAAAGTGGGAGGTGAGCCAGCTGTTGTTTGCGGACGACACTGCGCTTGTGGCAGGGTCAGAGGAGGGATTGAGGAAGCTGGTGGCAGAGTTTGGGAGAGTATGTGATAGAAGAAAGCTAAAGATAAATGTGGGTAAAAGTAAGGTGATGAGATGTACAAGGGGTGAAAGTGGCAGTAGACTGGAAGTGAACATTAAGGGAGAGCGACTGGAGGAAGTGGATAGTTTTAGATACTTGGGTGCAAGTGTAGCAGGAAAAGGTGGAGTGAAGGTGGAGGTAGAATGTAGATTGAGAGAAGCGAGTAAATGCCTTGGTGGTTTAAAGAGTGTAATGAGGAATAGACATTTGGGAATGGATGCGAAGAGGAGACTGTATGAAGGAGTGATTGTGCCAACAGCACTGTATGGGGCAGAAACGTGGAACATAAGAGAAGAAGAGAGAAGGAGTTTGAATGTGTTTGAGATGAGGTGTCTGAGAAGTATGGTGGGGGTTACTAGGCTGGATAGAGTGAGAAATGAGGAGGTGAGGAGGAGAACAGGGGTGAAAAAGGATTTGGGAGATAGGGTTGATGAAAGAATATTAGGATGGTTTGGACACATGGAAAGAATGAGTGAAGAAAGACTAGTAAAAGAGGTATGGAAGGCAGATGTGGAGGGAGTGAACATGAGGGGACGTCCTAGGATGAGGTGGATGGATGGGGTGAAGGGGGCTTTGGGGAAGAGGGGAATGTCTGTTGAGGAAGGAAGGGAGAGGACGGAAGACAGAGGAGTGGAGAATGGTTGTATATGGATGATGTTGTGACTGCATGAGGAGGAATGGGCGGGGGGATGGGGGTGGGGTAGTATGTGTGAGTAAATTTTGACGCAGCCCGAAGGGATTTCTCCCCGTCCTCGCCTTATATGCAAAGGGGGACGGAGAGGGGGGGTCGCTGATTAAATGAAGCGGCCTTGCTGTGGATGTACTGTGTCTTGCGACACTGCTTCTGACCCAGGGCGGTGGGCAGGGTGCAGGGATGACCCGTCATCCAGGAGGTGCTCAGATGAGAGGGAGGGTGGGAGGGGTGTGGAGTGTATTTAGGGATGAAATGGGTGGGAGTGTTTTTATGCCTTTCCCTTTTTGGCTACCTTCCTTGGAAGGGGGAAAAAGCCTTGGTATATGTATGTATGTATAACTGTTTTGCATACTGGGGTATGCAAATTTTGGTGCGTTATGATTTTCTTTTCCAACACAACATTATTGTTTTTTTTATATATGGCTAGGCAAGACGAGTAAAATAAATATAAACATGGATGTAATAAGTCAAGAGAAATGTCCAGTATTGATAGTTCAACTTTGAACGCGTTTTACTCAAAATCAGGTATTGGCGATGTCGCCCCTTTACCTCCGGATGCCTCATATAACAATTGGTTTAAGGAAGCAACCATCACATACCAAGAAATGTCTAATACAACTTTCCCAATTTTAAACAGGATGAACAAATTATCCAAGATCTACTACCTTCATGCATATAGTTTTGGAGGATTACCTACAAGATGTAATAAAATCACAGAAATATCTATCATTCTCTACCTCAACCTGAGATGCACATGCATTCAAAAAAAAAAAAAAAAAAAAAAAAAAAAAAATATATATATATATATATATATATATACACACTATATAATCATAAAAAAAATATATATATATACATATATATATATATATACACTATATAATCATAAACACACAACGATGTCAACATTTTATGAGGCACTAAACAATCAAACTAGAAATAGACAATTTGTTCCAAATAACACTACCTCATCCTTGGAAAGCTGGCAAAAAAATGTGAACCTTCAGCATATTTCTTCTCCATAGTTTAAGTCTAACCATAGTCTAACATAATAAATATACAATCTATACACAATGTAAGTCCTTTTCCCCATGACATAATAGCCTAAATCTTTATTATATTTAGATTGGATTATATTGGAGTACTGTCTGAGTGTCCTGTAAGAGAGACCTGGGGCAACAAGCTGACTGACTGATTACAAAATTATATACTAAATACCTAATATTCTTCTTCATAGCTAACCTCAGGTAAATCCTTGTTATATTACAAAACCACACATACCTGCACCACAACTGTGCAGTCAGATGGACCAAGATCTTGAACCACATTTTGGTAATTGGTATCACGTTGACCCTCCACTACTATTTGTCCTTCTATATCAATTATGCACAGAACAGGACGGTGGTCACTTTGTTTTAGTTCTGCTCTTCCATAGTGAACAATATCACCTGCAAGAATAAAAACGTCAAGTTTAAAGTTCATCCCTACATGGGATTAGTCAAATTTCATTTCATCAATGGATGAATTTTTACATGAAAAGGGGAATTAATTTTTTAACATGACAGCAAACTTGTTCATGGTACTAATTAGTATAAAACTCTTTAGATTCACTCTAAAGAAAAGGTTCTTCATGACAGGTGGAGGATAGACTCTATCTATATAACAAAGGCTTTTTACCCCTAACAAGGGAGGTAGCCCAAGTCAAAAGGCATGCACCCACCCCCACCCATTCCACCACCCTTTCCTTCCTCTCACCATAGTTCCTCAAGGATGATGGGTCATCCCTATATCCTGCCCACCACCCCAGGTTAGAGTAAAATGCAGCAAGACACAGCACATCGACAGCAAGGCTGCTTCACTTAATCGGTGACCCTCCCTCTCTGCCCCCACATACAGAAAATGAGCAGATGGGGAAAAATCCCTTCAGGGTGCTTGAAAATATCATTCACACATAACCACTCCCACCCCCCCACATCCCCCATCCATTCCTTTCCTTGCACCACAGCATCATCCACACACTACCACTCTCCAATCGCCCCCATCTCCTGCCCAACCCCCTCCCAGCTCAACAGACGTCCCCCTCATCCTCAATGCCCCTTTCACCTCATCCATCCATCTCATCCTCAGTCACCCCCCACCATGCCCACACCATCTCTTCTACCAATCTCTCCAATCATTTGTTCCATGTGTACAAACCATCCCAACATCCCTTCATCAACCCTATCTCCTATCTCCTTATCCACCCCTGCTCTCCTCCTCATCTCCTTGTTTCTCACTCTATCCAACTTTGTAACCCCTACCATACTTCTCAGACATTTCATCTCAAACATATTTAAACTTTTCCTTTCTGCCTCTTAAAATCCATGTCTCTGCCCCATGCAGTGCTGTCAGCATAATCATCCCTTCATACTCTTTGCAACCATTCCCAAATGCCTACAAAAAAGAATAAATAAATAAAAAGAAATTATAATAATAATAATAATATTAATGATACATACATATACCAACGGCTTTTCCCCCCTTACAGGTGAGATAGTCAAAGGGACAAATCCATTCCCACCCATTTCATCCCCACATACTCCACTGCAATTCACCACCCCTCCCTCCCTCTTTTCTTGGCTCCTCCTGGATGATGGGTCATCCCTGCATTTCACCTACTGCCCTGGGTCAGAAGCAATGTAGCAAGACACAGCACATTCACAGCAAGGCTACTTCATTTAATCAGCAATCCCCCTCTCTATCCCCTCATGCAGAAAAAAGAGGAAGGGGAGAAATCTCTTTGGGCTGCATCAAAATATCATTCACACATACTCCCTAACCCCCCCCCCCACTCCCTGATTCTCCACCCACTCTCTTCCATGCATCAAAATATCATCCATGCACAGGGGAATATCTCTCTATTTACTTACCTAACTGTGAGGAAATAGCAAGAGAGATATCCCCCTCAATGAAAGAAATAACTGTAACGCAAAAGGAAATCAGCGACCAAATCAAAACCCTTGACGTCAGAAAATCACATGGTCCAGACGCATTTACAAATTGGATACTGAAAAAATGCATGGAGGAATTAACAGATAAAATATACAATATAATTAAATTCTCACTTCAAGAAGGAAAAGTGCCACAGGACTGAAAGAATGCAAACATTGTACCGATTTATAAGGGAGGAAACAAGGAAGATCCATCAAATTACAGACTGGTCTCCCTGACAAGCACAGTAGCAAAAATTTGTGAAAAGGTCATCAAAAATAGATGGGTTAAACATTTGGAAGGAAAAACTATACTGAATCCAAATCAATTTGGATTCAGACAAGGAAGATCATGATCTGCTTCTACTCCAGATTAACAGATATAATACAAGAGAGTGATGGTTGGGCAGACTATACCTTTCTGGACCTACAAAAGGCATTTGATAAGGTACCACACAATAAACTAATAAGGAAAATAAGAGTCAATAGGTGGTATTGGAGGAAAATTATTGGAATGTATGAAAGACGTCCTGACTGGGAGGAAAATGAGAGTAGTAATTAGATTGATTGATTTATGAAATTTTTCGCTCGAAGGCCAAGCGCTGGAGCCGATAGGCATTTCAGCGCATATTTATCTCATATAGATAAAAATTCAAGTAAAACAGTAAAAACAATAAACATTCACAAAAACACATCACAACAACATACACTCACAAGCACTCATATACACAATCTTAAATTTCATAAAATAAACCGGTCTTTCAAAAACTTTACAACATTCTTCACCTAAGCTTCCTCCCCTAAGATTTGTTTAAAAGATAAATTTGTTAAAAAATTTGCCCTGCGCTTATTAGAGAATGCAGGGCACTGAATTAAAATGTTTTATTGTAAAAAATACATGGCAGGTGGGACATTGGGGGGCCAGCCTTTCTGCTCCACTTGCCATCAAAAATTTATGGGTAATGTAGGAATGGCCAATTCTCAATCTTGTTAGAACAATACTTGACCTTCTGTCCAAAGAAGGACACTTCCAAGGGTTCACAAAGGGGTGAATCTCTTTTAACTTGTAACTACCGTCCAGCCTTGTCCATTGTTCTTGCCACTTTTCCATTGTATAACGATGAATTACTTGTTTGAAGTCCATATGTGGGATCTTTTGGTCTGTTATATGGTTGAGCCTAGTGGCGGCTTTGGCTGCAGCATCGGCCTGTTCATTTCCAGTGATATCCACATGGGACGGCACCCAGCAAAAATTTACTTTTATTTTCTTTCTGTTGTTAATGAGAATCAACCAGTCCTGTATTTCTTGGATTAAAAAGTGATGAGGTAATAATGTATTTAGAGCGGATATAATGCTCATGGAGTCTGTGAAAATAACGACGTTCTTATTACATGGAACAGAATTAAAAACAAATTTGAGGGCGTTGCTGACTGCCAGCAGTTCAGCAGTAAAAAGAGCTAAAATCAGGCAACTTTCTCTTTAAAACTGTGCTATCAGATACAACAGCACAACCAACACCATCTTGGGATTTTGATCCATCTGTATAAATAAAAATTGAATCAGCATGTACTGATAAATGTTCTAAAAATTCGCTTTTTAGCTCTACAGCAGTTCTATTTTTCTTGTTTTTAAGAGGACATATTACAGTGGGGCATCAGTTCCAAGGAGGGAATTTGGGAGGCGTGATCTCAGCAATTGTATTAGGAACAAGTCCTACCTTCTCTGTCCCAACTTCACATCTCACTTCTAAAGGTTTCAGCAGAGTACTTTTCCTTGGAGCTCTGTCTACCGGCTACTTTACATATTTGAAGTTTGGATTCTGTTTGGATGTCAAGACACGAGAGCTTATTTCCTCCCTGCGAATATAGAGGGGAGGAACTCCTGCGTCCACATACAAGCTATCCACTGGAGATGTTCTATAGGCTCCCGAACAGATCCGCAAAGCCATATTGTGGACTATATCAAGCTTCTTTAATGAAGTTTTACATGCCGATCCATAAATTTGACATCCATAATCCATTTTGCTAAGGCACAATGTTTGGTAAAGCCTTATTAAAGTTATACGATCTGCTCCCCAGTTGAAACGAGACACTACCTTTAGTATATTAAGTCACTGTTTAACAGTGTATACAACATCGTTTATGTGATTTGTGAATGTCAACCTTTTGTCCAAAACCAGACCCAAGTATTTTACTTGATCTTCATATGGTAATATGACACCCTCTAAGAATAGTGTTGGTATCTCTTCCTTGCGTCTTAGTCTGGAAAACCTTATGGTTTTTGTTTTTTTCAGCAGAGAATCTGAAGCCCCTACTATTAGCCCATGCTGTTGCTAAGTTAATAACCTCTTGAATCTTTTGGCCTGTTTCTAATGTTGTCGATTTGCTGCACAAAATAGCAAAGTCATCAGCATAAGCCAATCCATGAACTCCTGCGGGAACTTGTTCTAATAAACTATTAATGGCTGTGCTGAAGAGTGTAGGACTCAGAACACTTCCTTGGGGAATCCCTTCCTCTTGAAGATATGCACAAGAGAAAGAAGAGCCCACTCGGACTTTTAGATAATGGTCAGATAAGAAGTCCTTTAAACAATTGAACATATTACCCCCGATACCCCACTCTGCAACTTGCTTCAGAAAGCCTCCCCGCCATGTAGTATCGTAGGCATTTTTCAAGTAAAAAACAGCAATGCTCGAGTTCTGAATTGCAAAGGCATTCTGAATCTCACGAGTGATAAAAAGTAAGGGGTCCAGAGTGCACTTATTTCTTCTAAATCCAAACTGTCTGTTAGATAGCAGATTTTTAGATTCCAAAAACCAAACTAAACGCATATTAACCATTCTTTCATAGATCTTACAAATGCAGCTAGTGAGAGCAATAGGTCTGTAACTTTGTGGGTCATGAGAGTCTTTTCCTGCCTTTAAGATTCCTATGATTATCTATTATAGGTGTTAATACATGGAATAAACTGGAAAAGGATTTACCTAAGACAAAATGTTTATCATCATTCAAACGATACTTTAAAAAGTCTTTAATCTATAAGTATTAGTATATTGAACACTTCAGGTCCATTTCATGGTTGTATTCATGGAGAAACTGCCCAAGTCTGCCGCTCTTTTTTTTTTCTATTCCAGCAGGTCACGGTGACCCAGATCTGCGCATTAAGCAATTATCGTCCCGTCAACAATCGACCTGACCTCTCACCTCTCACCTGACCCCCACAAGTTGCGATGCTCGCTCGTGCCCCCGATTTCTACGTGAGGTCGGAGTTAGCGGACGTCGTGACGCATGCCATTGTGTGTGTGTATATATGTGTATGCATGTATGTGTGTATATCGTGGACGGCTCGTCCGCGGGACTGGGAGGTGGGACAGCTCGTCCACAGGAATATGGACATCTCGTCCAATGACTTTTTTTTTTAAGAATAATAAACATAATTTGCAGAACAATTAAACTTTATTTACATATTTATATATACAGAATACAGGTGTGATTATTTCTTTTTTATCATAGTTGGAGCTATTCTAGGGTGTTAAAATAAGCATGTCCATAACATTTATAAACACATCTATTACTTACCAGAATATATCATCTAAAGCAAATTTTAATGAAATAACATGAAATATCATTAAAAAAAGGTAATAAAATAATTGTCTAAAAGTTTTTTGAAATCTTGTCCGTGGACGAGTTGACCACCCATGGTGGTGTCTGTGGACGGGTTGTCCTGCTTTGCAGTTTTGTGGACGGGGTGTCCGTGGACGAGTTGTCCTACAATCGTGTATATATGTGTGTAGATGTGTATGTACCATACCACCATGTAACAAAAATAAATAAATGAAAATAATTTTTTCCTTAAGGGAGAGCAACTCCCCATAAGCTTTGCTTCTCGCTCTCCCTTTTCAACTACCAATTTTATAAAAAAAAATGTATATATGTATGTCTAATTGTATTTAATATTGTTGAATAAACCTATAATAAATAAATAAATAAAAAGTCTTCCAAGATTTAGGAGAAGATCCAGAAGACCAAAATTTGTTCAGCACATTTAAAAGGAATTTCTTCGACGATATGGATAAGTGACCAACCATGGAATAAAGAATGTCATCCTCTCCAGGAGAGGTTGGGGAGGATAAAGATAAAGCATGATCCATTTCATCCAAGGTGAAAAGAAGATTATATGCCTCCGAGTTCGTATTGGTAGGAGGAATAATCGTGGTCTTGGCTCTAATTCTTCTGAAATCATGTGAATAATGTAGTGGACTTGAAATATCATCATAATGTCTTCCAAAAGCCTCCGCTACTTCTCTTGTATCTGATATAAAAGAGTCATTTATCTTCAGAATGGGTAAAGGAGATGGAGTCAACTTTCCTTGTAATTTTCGAATCCTATTCCATACTAAGGTAGGGGAAGAGTCATATTTCAATTCGCTAATATATTTAATGAAGGATTTCCTCCTTGCTTTCTTGAAGATTTTCTTCTGCTTTGCTCGAGCTCTTCTGTACGTTATCTTATTGACTAAACAAGGATATCTCCGATATCTCTTATAGCAAGTTCTTGTAATCTTTCTGCTTAAAGCACATTCATCGTTCCACCAGGGGACTACTGGTCGTTGAGGTTTACCAGCTGTCCTAGGAATGGAAAAGAAAGCACCAGAAAGTATGATGTCTACCAGATATTCATATGCATCAGTTACTACAAAAATCACTAGTCTTATGATTAATCTCTGTGGATCTCCTAAATAATTCCCAATTAGCCTCTCCTATCTTCCATTTAGGTAAGCAAGAGGAGGGAGTGTTCTTTAAATATTTGATATGGATAGGCCAGTGGTTGCTACCATGTAGATCTTCATCTATTGACCAACTGTAGTCTAATCTTAAGGCTGATGAACAAATAGTTAGGTCTATAGCAGAACTTGAGTTGTGAAAGACATCAAACCTAGTTTTGGAACAGTCATTCATCAAAATGACATCGTTATTATCAATAAATTCTTCAGTCATATTGCCCCAGGGGTCACACCTTGATTCACCCCAGAGGATGCTTGGCGTTAAAGTCACCCATTAGAATAAAAGGCTCAGGGAGCTGGTCAACCAAAGATTGTAGGTCATTTAACTCAAACTGATGGGGGTGGTTATATATGTCTACGAGTCGATCTTCCAGTTCAGGTTCCAAATACAAAGAACATAAAGTGATCCATTTAGTGGTAAAGATTTGTACTGCACAAGCTTGCAATACCAAATGTAGGTGGACACTTCTGTGGTTTACAGATTTCTTAACAATGATACCAGTACCTCCATGGGCACGGCCCCCAATCATAGAGGGAGATCTGTAAAATTTGTAATTGAGGAGATCTGTAAAATTTTTAATTAAGTCCAACATTAGGGGATAAATCGCCAAGCATAGTTTCTTGGAGACAAATAGCAGACACATCATGTTCTTTAAAGAGAATCTGAACCTTCTCTCGATGAGAATTAAAACCTTGAATATTCCATTGAATTATGGACATTATACTGTTTTCTTTTTCTTTTTTGGGTCTACTGGTCTGGCAAGAGAAGTCTGGGAGAGAGAGGGTCTACAAGATGGGTTCTTTTCTAATTTCTTTGCTTTCACGGGTGGCATCCTCCTCTCTGACAATGGTCCGACCGACGATGTAGAGTCTGGGTTAGTTCCTTTCTTAGATTGCTTATCACGATTTGGGGAAGAAGATGGAGATAAGGGTGGACTGTGGAGTCTTTTACTGTGCACAGCTTCAGACACCATAGCTTTGCTTCTGTGCGCCTCAACTGAGTGAGGCACATCAGTCCGTGATCCCTTTATTGGGGAGCCCCCCAAGTTTGGAAGGTTGACTGATTGAGAGGAGGCTTTATTAGAGGAACCCTGTGTGGTTTCAGCAATGGGAACTTTAGGTGCCCCTCTAGATGGGGCAGGAGACATTCCCTCAACTGGGGATGGGAGAACCTCTGCAGAGGAGGGTTGAGGAGTACTACAATTTCCTAGTTGTGGAGCAGAAAGATTAGGTCTAGTAGTGACTCTTTCACGTTGAGGCTTGAGTTCAGCATTTGGTTGTTGTTGTTGTTGTTCCTTAGACTGTCTGTCCAAGCAGTCCCGTTTCCCCAAGGAATGCTACAGCCGAAACTGGGTTTTCCCACAAATCCTTTATAGAGTTTATGTTGTGTTGTTTGCGTGCATGATTGTGTATAATGCAGTCTTCCATTATGTGTTGTATGGTATGGGGTGAAGTGTTACATCCTGGGCAGCTGTTCACAATGCTGTCATCCAGCCTCTTCTGGTAGCTTAGAAGTGCTGGGTGGTGGCCGCACCGCAGTCTGGCCAAGTGGACTCTGTCCTTTCGTGGGAGAGAGGATTTAGAAGGGTGGATATCAGGGGGCCTGGCATGCAGCAGTGTGTTGTCTTTCAGTGTGTTAATGGAGCGGTGAGTGATACGATTACGAATATGTTTCCGGAGGCTGGTATTTGGTGGTTTTGGAGGAAGAGAAGAGACTATTTGTGCGTAATAAAGGTCTTTGGGTGTTGTTTTAATGTTTCTTGGTGTGTGTGGGTGTGATGTGTTTGTGGTGGCTGCGGCAAGTGTTTGTGTGCCTCTCATGTCGAGGTGGTCCTTGACTTTGAGGACTTTTGTTTCATGGTGTAAATGGTCTGTTGGTGTTGTATTTGTGCAGCCTGTAATTGTTTTTAGGGCTTTGTTTTGTATGATTTGAAGAGTGTTGATCCTCATTGCTTCTGTGCACCTCTACTGAGTGAGGCACACTAGACAGCAATCCCTCTACTGGGGAGTCCCCCAGGTCTGGAAGAGAGGTTGACTGAGAAGAGGCTTCATTAGAAGAAGCCTGTGAGGTTTCTACAATAGAAACCTTAGGTGTCCAGATGGGGCAGGGGACACCCCTTCAACAAGGGGTGAGGAAACCTCCACAGAGGAGGGTTCAGAAGTATTAGAAATTCCTAGTTGAGAAGAAAGACCATTAGATTTCATAGTAACAATTTTACACTGAGGCTTGGCTTCAGTGTTAACAGAACCATTCATATTGGCATTTTTATTTCTATTGGGTTCTACAGTTGGCTGATCCACTTTACTATTTGTTTTAACAACATCACTGTATCTTTTGGAATTACTTAATAGTCTTTTAGCATGTCATACACTTATATATTCTGCATGAGCTTTTAGTAGTATTTCCAGTTCCTTCTTATAAATTACACAGTTCTTATCTCTGGCATCATACTCTTCTTTACAATTTATACAAACTGTTGGGCGGGAACAATCCCCATGTTCAGGCTGAGCACATATCAAACACAGTTTGTCCCTTGCACATCTGCGGGAAGGATGGCCAAAACCATAGCAGTTAAAGCACTGAAGGGGACAGGGCTTAAACTGCTTCACATAAACAATCTCTTTTTCTATCTCTACATAATGAGGTAGATCTTCACCACAAAAATTTAGGATAATCATAGAAGAACGAGGGATTTTAGCAACCTTCCAAACATTAGTTGTGCACATTTCTAAAATTTCTTCTTCATCAAAGTCATACAGATCTCTATAAAAAAAATTACCACTTTGGCATAACTAAAGGTATAGTGGGGTTTAACTTCCTTAATGTCGGATTTCTGTTTCAAGTTAAGCACCATGGCAGCTTGTTCATAAGATTTTACATGAATTAAGAAGGAATTTCTTCCAAATCGTGATACCTGCGAGTTAGTCAAATTACCACAGCCAAGGTGACTCTTCAAGAATCTTCTAAACTCGAACAAGTTAACACGTTCCTTTGCAAGAGTGATAATGAGCCACTTAGCTGGATTGGGAGGCCTCTGCACACTTTCCTTCCTTTCCTCTACCGGCTTTTCTGGATAAAAGATATCCAGGTTAGGTGGCACTCTAGCAACAAGTTGGGCCGAAGATTCATTTTCATTGCAGTTATTATAATCCAAGCAGGCGGCAGCTGCATCCTGATTAGAAAGAAATGAGATCCAGACTAGCCAAGCTTTAAAGTTGTCAGTTAGTTTAACCCTGATCTCTTTAATTTGTCCAAATTTACGGAACTTTTCATATAAGTCTGTATAACTCTTATCAAGAGAGACATATTTTAGATGTAAGATTCTATGACTATTAGGGGCAGTATTTGAGCTATTTATTGATTTCTGAGTATCTAAAGATGTTTTCATCACTTCAGAATCCATTCTAATTGTAAGTTTCTGGGCTACAGAATTATCTGTCAATGAAGTCTTAGTATTTTTACCAAAGTCCTTTTTCAAGCCGGAGTCATCAACTGGGAGTTTTACTTTTGCTGAGTCAATAGCGTCAACATTAGGATTGGCAATATTAGGAGAGGGATCGGGGGGTTTAGGAGGAGGATCAGGTAGTGGTGGAGATTTAGAATATTCAGTTTGAACAGCCGCCATGATCGTGTATATTTATGAGGCCACACCATATATTAGGAAAGAAAGATAAATGCATAGAAGAAGATACTGCAGTTGCCTGATGCCTCAAGCAATAAAAGAAAAGTCTCTGCAGAGTCGGGAAGTTCCAGAAATGACTATTTACACATGCAGGGCCTCGGAGGTGAGTTAGAGACTTTGTTAACCTGGGGTTTGTCCTCTTTTGTTTTGTCCCATTTAGGATGGGTCCGGCGTAGTCACTCTGCATGTGTACTGGATAGGGAGAAAGGAAGTCGGCAGCCTAATGCCTACCTCACAAACATGCATTCCCCAGTCGGTGGGCTTTCGGCCCTTGCAGGGAGTAGTGACCTCGTGGTATACATCCCCACTTGACTGGGTTCAGACATGTACCTTGGGAGGCACCAAGATACTAGAACCTTCCTTAACCCCTTCCATACGGTGCCGCACACGTAGGCGTCATGGGGAGCGAGTGTATTCGCGAGGCTGCCATATCGGCGTCTTGATTATATTTATTGTAGTCGCCCCTCCATAATTACATTCTTTCTAATTCTTTTGTAATCGCATTTTCTATGGTTATCAAAATTCACGGGTGAAGAGAGAACGATCGATATAAGCGGTGACTATATTTTATGATGCGAGTATTATTACGACACGTCGTACGGCTGGCATTGGCTGCTGCCACCGAGATCCAAGTCCATGACGCCTACGTGTGCGGCACCGTATGGAAGGGGTTAACAAGTATTAGAGAAAGATGGTGAAAAAGGAGAGTAGGGTAGCAAATATGAAGGGTAGGGATAGGGGAATTCACAAAGGAAAAGGGTGAGGGACCCCCTATCTATTCACTACCCCCCCCCCCCCAAAAAAAAAAAAAAAAAAAAATATCTGGCTCGGTTTTCATCTGGTAGCTTAGGGCTGACCTCTCCAGTATGGTTGCACCTGGCTGGCACAGCTCAGCCCGTCCTTGCTACACAGAAGCCCCCCAACTACATCAAAGTACTGGGCCTCAGGAGGGAGAGTAGCAATTAGAGATAAATTCTCAAATTGGGAAGAAATGAAAAGTGGTGTCCCGCACGGATCAGTACTGGCCCCGATCATGTTTGCCATATACATGAATGACATGGATGAAGGAGTAGAGATTTGCAGATGACGCAAAAAACTAAAGAAAGTAAGAACGGAGAAGGATTGCAACTCGTTACAATATTTCGGCAAGATCTGGAAATGGACTCAAAAGTGGGAAGTGAAATTCAATATCAAGAAATGTAGTCTAATGGAATTTGGAAAAAGTAAAAACAGAATATCGAGAGATTATAAAATTGGTGAAGAAGAGTTAAAAAAAAGTAAACTCAGAAAAAGACCTTGGAGTGATGATCAGCAAAGACATGACACTGGACAAGCATATCAATAGAATAGTCAGAGAAACCTACAATTTATTGAGGTCAATAAAAGTGGCATTTACCTATTTGGATGAGGAAATGACAAAAAAAAAAAACTACACTAATAAGACCAAAACTCGAGTACACACCAACACTATGGACACCCAGTACCAAAAAGAATATAAAAAATTTAGAAAGAATACAAAGAGCAACAACAAAACTGGCACCAACTCATTCCAAAATGATGTATGAACAAAGACTGTCCAAATTAGAATTACCAACTCTGGAACAAAGAAGGAAGAGACCTACTATCTATAGAATTATGAAAGGAATGGAAATCTTAGATAAGAATGATTTATTGAAATGGGACAATGGAAAATCAAGAGGACACGAAAAGAAACTCAAAAAAGATAATTACAGAAGAGATCTGAAAAAGAATAGCTTCCCACACAGAGTGATAGATACTTGGAACAAATTAGACAAAGAAACATTGTGTGCAAACACTATTCAAGATTTTAAGAAAAAACTTGATGCTGAGAGATACAAAGACAGGTAACCGCGAGCATAGCTCCCTTTCTATATAATACAACTAGGTAAATTCTCCACTCACCCCTATCTTCTGTCTTTTCCCTTCCTTCCTCAAAAGACAACTCCCTCTTTCCCAATGACCTTTTACCCCATCCATCCATCTCATCCTTGGTTGCCTCCTCATGTTCACTCCCTCCACCTCTGCCTTCCACACCTCTTTCACTAATCTTTCATCACTCATTCTTTCCATGTGTCCAAATCATCCCAATACTCTTTCATCAACCCTATCTCCTAACTCCCTTTCCACCCCCACTCTCCTCATTTCTCACTCTAAATAGCCTAGTAACCCCTAACATACTTCTCAGGCATTCCATCTCAAACACATTTAAACTTATCCTCTCTTATGTTCCATGTTTCCACACCATAAAGTGCTGTTGGCACAATCATTCCTTCATACAATCTCCTCTTAGCATCCATTCCCAAAAGTCTATTTCTCATTACACTTTCTAAATCCCCAAGGCATTTACTTGCTTCTCTCAATCTACATTCTACCTTCACCTCCACCCCTCTTTCCAGCCACAATCACCCCAAGTATCTAAAGCTATCCACTTTTTCCAGCCTCTCTCCCTGAATAGTCAATTCCAATTTGCTGCCATCCCTTGTACATCTCATCACCTTACTTTTACCCACAATATACATACATATACCAAGGGCTTTTCCTCCTACAAGGCAGGTAGTCAATCAAAGGCCTAATTCTATTTCCATCCATAACCTCCCCACCCACTCCACTCCCATTCACCACCCATCCTTCCCTCCCTCTTTTCTTGGTTCCTCCTAGATGACAGGTCATCCCTGCATCTCTTCTATTGCCCCAAGTCACAAACAATGTAGCAAGACAGCCCATCCATAGCAAGGCTGCTTCATTTAATCTGCAACCCTCTCTCCATCCCCTTATGCAGAAAAAGAGAAGACAGGGAGAAATTCCTTTGGACAGCATCAAAATATCATTCACACACAACCACTCCCTATCTCCCCTATTCTCCAGTCACTCCCTTCCAAGCATCACAGCATCATCCATATACAACCATTCACCACTCATCCCTATCTCGGGAGATAGGGTTGATGAATGAGTATTGGGATGGTTTGGACACATGGAAAGAATGACTGAAGAAAGATTAGTAAAAGATAGTAAAGGAAGTGTGGAAGTCAGAGGTGGATGGAGTGAACAAGAGGGGCAACCAAGGATGAGATGGATGGATGTGGTAAAAGGGGTGTTGAGAAAGGAAAGGAGAAGACAGAAGATAGGGGTGAGTGGAGAATGGTTGTATATGGATGATGCAATACAATATAAGTAAATATAATTCTGAAGCTTACCTGGATGCCACTTGGGATTTTCTTTATCCCTGGCATAGCACCTCCGCCAAAATAATACACGGTCTGTCCATGCCGGTACACGTGCCTTTTCACTTGTGTCATAGTCATCAGAGAACAAATCATATTTATACGTCGGGGCAAAGTTGATGTCTCCTTCTATGAAGCCCTTGAAGCATTTTTCTTCTTTATAACTCAACTGGAATGAAAATCAATAACATACAAATCCAGCATTCCCATAGAGCAAAGCACGTTAGTTATGATATTGTAGCTTTTATCAAAACCTTTGATAGCATGCTATGTACCTTCCAAACTACCTAGTGACAAAATTAATCTAGTTCAATATATATATATGAAAACTAGCAATTTTTACTATTTTTCATCCTATCTTGGGTAAAGTGGGAGATGAACCAGTTGTTTGCTTATGACAGTGCACTTGTGGCAGGATCAGAGGAGGGATTGGAGAAGTTTGTGACAGATTTGGAAGGTGTGAAAAAAAAAAAAAAAAAAAAAGGAAGTTGAAGATAAATGTGGGTAAATGTAAGGTGATGAGATGTATAGGGGTAGTAAGTGGCAGCAGACTGGAAGTGAGTATTAAGGGAGAGGGACTGGAGGAAGTGGATAGGTTTAGATACTTGGGTGTGAATGTGGCAGGAAAGGGAGGAGTGGAAGTGGAGGTAGAATGCAGACTGAGAGAAGCAAGTAAATACCTTGGGGGATTAAAAAGTGTAATGAGAAATAGACATTTGGGAATTGATAATAAAAGGAGATTCTATGAAGGAGTAATTGTGCCAACAGCACTGTATGGGGCAGAAACATGGAACATATGAGAGGAAGAGAGAAGTTTGAATGTGTTTGAGATGAGGTGCCTGAGAAGTATGTGGGTTATTAGGCTAGACAGAGTGAGAAATGTGGAGGTGAGGAGGAGAACGGGGTGGAAGGGGAGTTGGGAGATAAGCATGATGAAAGAATATTGTGATGGTTTGGACACATGGAAGGCAGAGGTAGGATTGATTTATGGAGTTTTTGGCTCGAAGGCCAAGCGCCGGAGCCGGTAGGCCATTCAGTGCATATTTATCTTTTAGTTTAAAAAATAAAATAAAAATAAAATTCAAGTAAAACAATTAAAACAATAGACATTCACGACCACACTTCAACAACACACACTCACAAGCATTCACACACACAATTTAAAAATTTCATAAAATAAATTTGTCTTTTAAAAACTTTAAAATGTTCTTCACACAAGCTTCCTCCCCTAAAATTTCTTTAAAAGATAAATCTGTTAAGAAATTTGCCCTGCGCTTATTAGAGAATGCAGGGCACTGAACTAAAATGTGTCTTATTGTCAAAACTACTTGGCAAGTGGGACATTGGGGGGCCAGCCTTTCTGCCCCACTTAAAAATGGAAACCCCTAAATCCAAGGACGCAATTAAAAGAAGCCTGGAAGAAACAAAAATCGAAACTCCATTAGGAGTAGTGAGAAAAAAATCATGCTTCGCTTCAACACCAAGAGAATATCAAAGACTAGACGTAAGTAGATTTTCTGGGTTTGAAAGGGAAGGAAATGGATTATTAAGAATAGAGATGGATAGAGAACCCAGATACAGGAACATAATGAGGAGTGGAGATCTAAGTGATATCGTAGATGAACTATTAGAACTTAAAAGCGAATATAAGATAATGTACCAGGAGGAGGAAAACAATAGGGAGATAGACGAGTTGAAAAAGGAATTAAAACAGCTTAAGGGTGAGAATGAGAGGTTGAAAAGTGAGGATAATAGTAGGAACGAGATTCTGAAACGAGAAATCAAAAGTCAAATGAAAGTGACCGAAAAGGTGGAAGAAAAAATTAGGGAGAATGACCTACAGGAAATAAAAAAACAGTGGAAAATTGAGAAGGAAAGTCAGGAAATATCTTTAAAGAAAATAATGGAACAAGTAAAAGCTAATACAAAAGAAACTGTAATTCAGGTTATTAAAGAGAAAAGTAACCTAGTTAGGGACACAGTGGATAGAAAAAGATGTATAGTAGTCTATGGCATTAAAGAAAAGCACAATGTACCAAGATACCAGAGGGAAAAGGAAGAAAAAGAGATTGCCAAAGAAATACTAAAGGAGTTACAAACAGATGAGTTAGGCTGGGACCGAGAAATCGAGGAAACTCATAGAATGGGCAGGTACTCTAAAGATAAGCTATATAGACCATTAAAAGTAAAACTTAGATCGCAATCAAGTGTAGAAGAAATTTTAACTAGAACAATGAGACTAGCAAGTAGTGAACAGTACAAAAATATATGGATTAAAAAAGAAATGAGTGAGGAAGAAAAAGAGAAAGAAAAGGAACTTAGGAATGAGGCAAATGAAAGGAATGAGAATAGAACTGAAAAAGAAAAAGAGGAGTTTTTTGGAGAGTGATAGACATGAGGCTGAGGAAAAAGTACATAGAAAAAATGGAAACAAAGAAGACAGAAGGGGAGGAGAAAGGAAACTAAAAATAGCTTACACAAATATAGACGGAATAATCTCAGGAATAAACGAATTAAATGATTATCTAGTATTAGAAAAACCAGACATAATGGGAATTGTAGAAACCAAATTAAAGTTCATACTAACACCCCACACTGTGGGACAAGGAGAATATAACTGTTGGACAAAGAATAGAAAGAACAAACAGGGCGGAGGAGTTCTCATTTTGGCCAAGAAAGATTTAACTGTAGCAAAAATAACTGAAGGAAAAAATAATGTAGAATCAATTATAGTACAAGTCGAAGGTAAAAAAATGAAGAAAAGACAATTTGCAGTGGTATATGTACCTCCTAAGACACAAGCCTGGTCAGAGAGGGATCATGCCGAGTTACTAGATGATACAATGGAAGAACTAATTGAAACACTGAAGGATGGAGGAAATACAGTAATTATGGGTGACTTTAATTCAAAAGAAATATGCTGGGAAGATATGACAGTGAAAGGGGGAGAGAAACACTGGGGCAATGTACTCCTTGACTTGACCATTGAATACACAATGACCCAGTGGATTAGAGAAAATACTAGATATAGAGGAAATGAAGAACCTTCAATATTGGACTTAATACTTACAACAGAACCTGAGATAATCGATAATATTATTTACAAAACTCCGATAGGAAAAAGTGACCATGTACTAATTGAAATGGAATTGAAAGAACAACCAGACCAAAGCAAAAATGTTAAACATAGAATAGGAAGACCTATGTATAACAAAACAAACTTTGAGAAACTTAAAACATTCTTTCGCAATGCAAACTGGGAAAAATTCCAAAACGAAGATACAGGGATAGAAGAATAATGGAACATACTAAAGGAAATTTATAATGAAGGAGTGGACAAATTTGTACCACAACAAAAAATGGAAAAGGCATACATAAAGAACTAGTACAACAAAAGATGTAGTGAAGCAAAGGAAAAAAGGGACAAAGCTTGGAAAAAATGGAAAAGAGATAAGAAACAAAGCAAATGGCAAACATACATCAAACTAAGAAATGAATATGTAAAAATACGCAGAGATGAAAAGAGAAATTATGAAAAAAAGATAATAGACAAATGTAAAGAATAACCCAAACTATTTTACAAATATGTAAATGGAAAACTGAAAAACAAACAAGAAATAGAAAAACTGCGCCAAGATAAAAAGGAATTTACAGAAGAACTGGAAATGGCTGAAATAATGAACAACCACTTCAGATCAGTATTCACAATAGAAAACTCGCCTAACAGTAAAGTTAGAGAGAGAGAATTATCCCCAGCAATGAAAGAAATAAACGTAACACAAAAAGAAATCAGTGATCAAATCAAAACCCTGGATGTCAGAAAATCACATGGCCCAGACGGAATAGCAAACTGGATACTGAAAGAATGCATGGAAGAATTAACTGACAAAATATATGATATAATTAAATCATCAATTAAAGAAGGAAAAGTACCATTGGACTGGAAAAAAGCAAACATTGTACCAATTTATAAGGGAGGTGATAAGGAAGATCCATCTAACTACAGACCGGTCTCACTAACAAGCACAATAGCAAAAATTTGTGAAAGAGTGATCAAAAACAGATGGGTTAAGTACCTGGAAGAAAAATCTATACTGAACCCAAATCAATTTGGATTTAGACAAGGGAGATCCTGTACAACAAATCTGATTTGCTTTTACTCAAGATTAGTAGACATAATAGAAGAAAGAGATGGATGGGCAGACTGTGCTTTTCTGGACCTGCAAAAGGCATTCGATAAGGTACCTCATAGGAAACTAATAAATAAGATAGAGTCAAAAGGTGGCATCAGAGGAAAATTATTGGAATGGATGAAAGACTTTCTGATTGGGAGGAAAATGAGAGTTGTAATTAGAGAAAAATTCTCCAACTGGGAAGAAGTAAAAAGCGGGGTCCCGCAAGGATCAGTACTGGCCCCGATCATGTTCGCTGTATACATTAATGACATGAATGAAGGCGTGGAGTGCTATATAAATTGTTTTGCAGATGATGCAAAATTACTTAAGAAGGTAAAAACTGAAGAGGACTGCAACTCATTGCAACAAGATCTGGACACAATATGGAATTGGACTCGAAAGTGGGAAGTAAAATTCAATATTAAGAAATGCAGCATAATGGAATTTGGAAAGAGTAAAAATAGAATATCAAAAGATTACAGAGTTGGGGAAGAAAAAATAAATAAAACAAACTATGAAAAAGATCTTGGAGTGATGATTGGAAAGGACATGAAACCAGATAAGCATATAAACAAGATGTTCGGAGAAACCTACAACTTATTGAGAGCAATCAAAGTGGCATTTACCTATATGGACGAAGAAATGATAAGGAAAATACTTACTACACTAATAAGACCAAAACTCGAGTACGCAGCATCACTTTGGACACCCAGTACCAAAAAGAATATTAAGAAACTAGAAAGATTACAAAGAGCGACAACAAAACTAGCACCGACACTCGCCGAACTAACATATGAGCAAAGACTATCCAAATTGAACCTACCAACTCTGGAACAAAGAAGAGAAAGAGGAGATTTGCTATCTACAGAATAATGAAAGGAATGGAAGTTTTAGATAGGAACGACCTTTTAATGTGGGACAACGGTAAAAGAAGAGGACACGGAAAAAAATTGAAAAAGGATAGTTATAGAAAAAACTTGAAAAGGAACAGTTTCCCACACAGAGCGATAAATATATGGAACAAATTAGACAACAAAACAGTATGTGCTAACACTATACAAGATTTTAAGATAAAACTTGATGCGGAGAGATACAAAGACGGGTCACCACGAGCATAGCTCCCCTCCCGTATATTACAACTAGGTAAATACAACTAGGCAAATACTTGCCATTAAAAATTTATGTGTAATGTAGGAATGGCCAATTCTCAGTCTTGTCAAGACAATGCTTGACTTTCTGTCCAAAGGAGGACACTTCCAAGGGTTCACTAAGGAATGAATTTCTTTTAATTTATAACTGCCGTCCAGCCTTGTCCATTGCTCTTGCCACTTCTTCATTGTATAACAATGGATCACTTGTTTCAAGTCCGTATGTGGGACTTTTCGGTCTGCTATATGGCTGAGCCTAGTGGCGGCTTTGGCTGCAGCATCGGCCTTTTCATTTCCAGTGACACCCACATGGGATGGCACCCAGCAAAAGTTTACTTTTATCTTCTTTCTGTTGTTTATGAGAATCAGCCATTCCTGTATTTCTTGCACTAAAAAATTATGAGGCAACAAATTATTTACAGAGGATAGAACGCTCATGGAATCCGTAAAAATAACAACGTTCCTACCACACGGAGCAGAATTAAAAACAAACTTCAGGGCGTTGCTGACTGCCAGCAGTTCAGCAGTAAAAACAGAGCTAAAATCAGGCAACTTTCTCTTTAAAATTGTGCTATCAGTTACAACAGCACAACCAACACCATCTTGGGATTTTGATCCATCTGTATAAATAAAAATTGCATCAGCATGTACTGATAAATGTTCTAAACATTCATTTTTTAGCTCTACAGCAGTTCTGTTTTTCTTCTTTTTAAGAGGACATATTTCAGTGGGGCATCGGTTCCAAGGAGGGAATTTGGGAGGCGTGATCTCAGCAATTGTGTTAGGAACAAGTCCTACCTTCTCTGTCCCAACTTCACATCTCACTTCTAAAGGTTTTGGCAGAGTACTTTTCCTTGTGGCAGGGTCAGAGGAGGGATTGAGGAAGCTGGTGGCAGAGTTTGGGAGAGTATGTGATAGAAGAAAGCTAAAGATAAATGTGGGTAAAAGTAAGGTGATGAGATGTACAAGGGGTGAAAGTGGCAGAAGACTGGAAGTGAACATTAAGGGAGAGCGACTGGAGGAAGTGGATAGCTTTAGATACTTGGGTGCAAGTGCAGCAGGAAAAGGTGGAGTGAAGGTGGAGGTAGAATGTAGATTGAGAGAAGCGAGTAAATGCCTTGGTGGTTTAAAGAGTGTAATGAGGAATAGACATTTGGGAATGGATGCGAAGAGGAGACTGTATGAAGGAGTGATTGTGCCAACAGCACTGTATGGGGCAGAAACGTGGAACATAAGAGGAGAAGAGAGAAGGAGTTTGAATGTGTTTGAGATGAGGTGTCTGAGAAGTATGGTGGGGGTTACTAGGCTGGATAGAGTGAGAAATGAGGAGGTGAGGAGGAGAACAGGGGTGAAAAAGGATTTGGGAGATAGGGTTGATGAAAGAATATTAGGATGGTTTGGACACATGGAAAGAATGAGTGAAGAAAGACTAGTAAAAGAGGTATGGAAGGCAGATGTGGAGGGAGTGAACATGAGGGGACGTCCTAGGATGAGGTGGATGGATGGGGTGAAGGGGGCTTTGGGGAAGAGGGGAATGTCTGTTGAGGAAGGAAGGGAGAGGATGGAAGACAGAGGTGAGTGGAGAATGGTTGTATATGGATGATGTTGTGACTGCATGAGGAGGAATGGGCGGGGGGGTGGGGGGTGGGGTAGTATGTGTGAGTAAATTTTGACGCAGCCCGAAGGGATTTCTCCCCGTCCTCGCCTTATATGCAAAGGGGGACGGAGAGGGGGAGTCGCCGATTAAATGAAGCGGCCTTGCTGTGGATGTACTGTGTCTTGCGACACTGCTTCTGACCCAGGGCGGTGGGCAGGGTGCAGGGATGACCCGTCATCCAGGAGGTGCTCAGATGAGAGGGAGGGTGGGAGGGGTGTGGAGTGTATTTAGGGATGAAATGGGTGGGAGTGTTTTTATGCCTTTCCCTTTTTGGCTACCTCCCTTGGAAGGGGGAAAAAGCCTTGGTATATGTATGTATGTATATATTTCCTTGGAGCTCTGTCTACCGGCTGCTTTACAAATTTGAAGTTTGGATTCTGTTTGGATGTCAAGACACGAGATATATATCTAAGGCTTAATTTCTCCCTGCAAATATACAGGGGAGGAATTCCTGCGTCCACATACAAGCTATCCACTGGAGATGTTCTATAGGCTCCTGAACAGATCCGTAAAGCCATATTGTGGACTATATCAAGCTTCTTCAGTGAACTTTTACATGCCGATCCATAAATTTGACATCCATAATCCATTTTGCTAAGGCACAATGTTTGGTAAAGCCTTATTAAAGTAACACGATCTGCTCCCCAGTTGAAACGAGACACTACTTTTAGTATATTAAGTTGCTGTTTGACAGTGTATACAACATCGTTTATGTGATTTGTGAATGTCAACCTTTTATCCAATACCAGACCCAAGTATTTCACTTCATCTTCATACGGTAATATGACACCCTCTAAGAATAGTGTTGGTATTTCTTCCTTGCGTCTTAGTCTGGAAAACCTTATGGCTTTGGTTTTATCAGCAGAGAATCTGAAGCCCCTGCAATTAGCCCATGTTGTTGCTAAGTTAATAACCTCTTGAATCTTTTGGCCCGTTTCTAATGTTGTCGATTTGCTGCACACAATAGCGAAGTCATCAGCATAAGCCAATCCATGAACTCCTGTGGGAACTTGTTCTAATAAACTATTAATGGCTATGCTGAAGAGTGTAGGACTCAGAACACTTCCTTGGGGAATCCCTTCCTCTTGAAGATATGCACAAGAGAAAGAAGAGCCCACTCGGACTTTTAGATAATGGTCAGATAAGAAGTCCTTTAAACAATTGAACATATCACCCCCGATACCCCACTCTGCAACTTGCTTCAGAATGCCTCCCCGCCAGGTAGTATCGTAGGCATTTTTTAAGTCAAAAAACACACCAATGCTAGAGTTCTCAATTGCGAAGGCATTCTGAATCTCACGAGTGATAAAAAGTAAGGGGACCAGGGTGCACTTATTTCTTCTAAATCCAAACTGTCTGTTAGATAGCAGATTTTTAGATTCCAAAAAACCAAACTAAACGCGTATTAACCATTCTTTCATAGATCTTACAAATGCAGCTTGTGAGAGCAATAGGTCTGTAACTTTGTGGGTCATGAGGGTCTTTTCTTGCCTTTAAGATTCCTATGATGATTGAAGTCTTCCAAGATTTAGGAGAAGACCCAGAATACCAAAATTTGTTCAGCACATTTAAAAGGAATTTCTTCGACGATATGGATAAGTGACCAACCATGGAATAAAGAATGTCATCCTCTCCAGGAGAGGTTGGGGAGGATAGAGATAAAGCATGATCCATTTCATCCAAGGTGAAGAGAAGATTATATGCCTCCGAGTTCGTATTGGTAGGAGGAATAATCGTGGTCTTGGCTCTAATTCTTCTGAAATCATCTGAATAATGTAGTGGACTTGAAATCATAATGTCTTCCAAAATCCTCTGCTACTTCTCTTGTATCTGATATAAAAGAGTCATTTATCTTCAGAATGGGTAAAGGAGATGGAGTCAACTTTCCTTGTAATTTTCGAATCCTATTCCATACTAAGGTAGGTTAAGAGTCATATTTCAATTCGCTAATATATTTAATGAAGGATTCCCTCCTTGCTTTCTTGAAGATTTTCTTCAGCTTTGCTCGAGCTCTTCTGTACGTTATCTTATTGACTAAACAAGGATATCTCCGATATCTCTTATAGCAAGTTCTTGTAATCTTTCTGCTTATAGCACATTCATCGCTCCACCAGGGGACTACTGGGCGTTGAGGTTTACCAGCTGTCCTAGGAATGGAAGATTAAGCACCAGAGAGTATCATGTCTACCAGGTAGTCATATGCATCACAGTTACTACCAAAATCACTAGTCTTATAATTAATCTCTGTGGATCTCCTAAATAATTCCCAATTAGCCTCTCCTGTCTTCCATTTAGGTAAGCAAGAGGAGGGAGTGTTCTTTAAATATTTGATATGGATAGGCCAGTGGTCGCTACCATGTAGATCTTCATCTATTGACCAACTGTAGTCTAATCTTAAGGATGATGAACAAATAGTTAGGTCTATAGCAGAACTTGAGTTGTGAAAGACATCAAACCTAGTTTTGGAACAGTCATTCATCAAAATGACATTGTTACTATCAATAAATTCTTCAATTATATTGCCCCAGGGGTCACACCTTGATTCACCCCATAGAGGATGCTTGGTGTTAAAGTCACCCATTAGAATAAAAGGCTCAGGGAGCTGGTCAACCAAAGATTGTAGGTCATTTAACTCAAACTGACGGGGGTGGTTATATATGTCTACGAGTCGATCTTCCAGTTCAGGTTCCAAATATAAAGAACATAAAGTGATCCATTTAGTGGTAAAGATTTGTACTGCACAAGCCTGGAACACCGAATGTAGGTGGACACTTCTGTGGTTTACAGATTTCTTAACAATGATACCAGTACTTCCATGGGCACGGCCCCCAATCATAGGAGGAGATCTGTAAAATTTATAATTAAGTCCAACATTAGGGGATAAATTGCCAAGCATAGTTTCTTGCAGACAAAAAACAGACACATCATGTTCTTTAAAGAGAATCCCAACCTGCTCTCGATGAGAATTAAAACCTTGCATATTCCATTGAATTATGGACATTATACTGTTTTCTTTTTCTTTTTGGGTCTACTGGTCTGGTAAGAGAAGTCTGGGAGAGAGAGGGTTTACAAGGTGGGTTCTTTTCTAATTTCTTTGCTTTCGCGGGTGGTATCCTCCTCTCTGACGATGGTCCGACCGACGATGTAGAGTCCGGGTTATTAGTTTCTTTCTTAGATTGTTTATCGCGATTTGGGTAAGAGGATGGAGATGAGGGTGGACTGTGGAGTCTTTTACTGCGCACAGCTTCAGACTCCATAGCTTCGCTTCTGTGTGCCTCGACTGAGTGAGGCACATCAGTCCGTGATCCCTTTATTGGGGAGCCCCCCAAGTTTGGAAGTTTGACTGATGGAGAGGAGGCTTTATTAAAGGAACCCTGTGGGGTCCCAGCAATGAGAACTTTAGGTGCCCCTCTAGATGGGGCAGGAGGCATTCCCTCAACTGGGGATGGGAGAACCTCCGCAGAGGAGGGTTGACGAGTACTACAATTTCCTAGTTGTGGAGCAGAATGATTAGGTCTAGTAGTGACTCTTTCACGTTGAGGCTTGGGTTCAGCATTTCCTTGATCCTCATTGCTTCTGTGCACCTCTACTGAGTGAGGCACACTAGTCAGCAATCCCTCTACTGGGGAGTCCCCCAGGTCTGGAAGAGAGGTTGACTGAGAAGAGGCTTCATTAGAAGAAGCCTGTGCGGTTTCTACAATAGAAACCTTAGGTGCCCCTCCAGATGGGGCAGGGGACACCCCTTCAACAAGGGGTGAGGAAACCTCCACAGAGGAGGGTTCAGAAGTATTAGAAATTCCTAGTTGAGAAGAAGAAAGACCATTAGATTTCATAGTAACAATTTTACACTGAGGCTTGGCTTCAGTGTTAACAGAACCATTCATATTGGCATTTTTATTTCTATTGCCTTCTACTGTTGGCTGATCCACTTTACTATTTGTTTTAACATCACTGTATCTTTTGGAATTACTTAATAGTCTTTTAGCATATCCTACGCTTATATGTTCTGCATGAGCTTTTAATAGTATTTCCTGTTCCTTCTTATAAATTACACAGTTCTTATCTCTGGCATCATGCTCTTCTTTACAATCTATACAAACTGTTGGGTGGGAACAATCCCCATGTTCAGGCTGAGCACATATCAAACACAGTTTGTCCCTTGCACATCTGTGGGAAGGATGGCCAAAACCACAGCAGTTAAAGCACTGAAGGGGACGGGGCTTAAACTGCTTCACATAAACAATTTCTTTTTCTATCTCTACATAATGAGGTAGATCTTCACCACAAAAATTTAGGATAATCATAGAAGAACGAGGGATTTTACCAACCTTCCAAACATTAGTTGGGCACATTTCTAAAATCTCTTCTTCATCAAAGTCATACAGATCTCTATTAAAAATTACCCCTTTGGCATAACTAAAGGTGTAGTGGGGTTTAACTTCCTTAATGTCCGATTTCTGTTTCAAGTTGAGCACCATGGCAGCTTGTTCATAAGATTTTACATGAATTAAGAAGGAATTTCTTCCAAATCGTGATACCTGCGAGTTAGTCAAATTATCAGAGCCAAGGTGACTCTTCAAGAATCTTCTAAACTCGAACAAGTTAGCACGTTCCTTTGCAAGAGTGATAATGAGCCACTTAGCTGGATTGGGAGGCCTCTGCACACTTTCCTTCCTTTCCTCTACCGGCTTTTCTGGATAAAAGATATCCAAGTTAGGTGGCACTCTAGCAACAAGTTGGGCCGAAGATTCATTTTCATTGCAGTTATTATAATCCAAGCAGGCGGCAGCTACATCCTGATTAGAAAGAAATGAGATCCAGACTAGCCAAGCTTTAAAGTTGTCAGTTAGTTTAACCCTGATCTTTTTAATTTGTCCAAATTTACGGAACTTTTCATATAAGTCTGTATAACTCTTATCAAGAGAGACATATTTTAGATGTAAGATTCTATGACTATAAGGGGCAGTATTTGAGCTATTTATTGGTTTCTGAGTATCTAAAGATGTTTTCATCACTTCAGGAATCCATTCTAATTGTAAGTTCCTGGGCTACAGAATTATCTGTCAATGAAATCTTGCTATTTTTACCGAAGTCCTTTTTCAAGCCGGAGTCATCAACTGGGGGTTTTACTTTTGCTGAGTCAATAGCATCAACATTAGGATTGGCAATATTAGGAGAGGGATCAGGGGGTTTAGGAGGAGGATCAGGTAGTGGTGGAGGTTTAGAATATTCAGTTTGAACAGCCGCCATGATCGTGTATATTTATGAGGCCACAATATATATTCAGAAAGATAAATGCATGAAAGAAGATACTGCAGTTGCCTGATGCCTCAAGCAATAAAAGAAAAGTCTCTGCAGAGTCGGGAAGTTCCAGAAACGACTATTTACACATGCAGGGCCTCGGAGGTGAGTTATAGACTTTGTTAACCCGGGGTTTGTCCTCTCTTGTTTTGTCCCATTTAGGATGGGTCCGGCATAGTCACTCTGCATGTGTACTGGATAGGGACAAAGGAAGTCGGCAGCCTAGTACCTACCTCACAAACATGTATTCCCCAGTCGGTGGGCTTTCGGCCCTCGCAGGGAGTAGTGACCTCGCGGTATACATCCCCACTTGACTGGGTTCAGACATGTAGCTTGGGAGGCACCAAGATACTAGAACCTTCCTTAACAAGTATCAGAGAAAGATGGTGAAAAAGGAGAGTAGGGTAGCAAATATGAAGGGTAGGGATAGGGGAATTCACTACCCCCCCCCCCAAAAAAAAAAAAAAAAAAAAAAAATTGGCTCAGTTTTCGTCTGGTAGCTTAGGGCTGACCTCTCCAGTATGGTTGTACCTGGCTGGCACAGCTCAGCCCGTCCTTGCTACATGGAAGCCCCCCCCACTACATCAAAGTACTGGGCCTCGGGGGGGGGGGAGGATGAGAGAGGACAGAAGATTGGGATGAATGGAGAATGGTTGTGTATGGATGATGCTGTGATGGATGAAAGGGAGTGGGTGGGGAGATGGAGGGTGAGGGAGTATGTGTGAAAAATAAATTGACACAGCCTGAAGGGATTTCTCCCTGTCTTCTCTTTTTCAGCACAAGGGGACAGAGAGGGGGATTGCCGATTTAACAAAGCAGCCTTGCCGTGGATGTGCTGTGTCTTGTGACACTGCTTCTGACCCAGGGCAGTGAGTGAGATGCAGGAATGACCTGTCACTCTGTGGGGAAAGCTATTCTTTTTCAGGTGGCTTCTATAACTGTCCTCTGAATTTCTTTCCATGTCCTCTTGTATTTCTCATATCCCACTTTAGTAAGTCTTCTCTATCAAGGACTCCCATACCTCTCATGATTCTATACATGTTCAACAAGTCTTCTCTCTCTCTTCTTTATTCCAAGATCAGTAACTCTAGTTCTGACAGTCTCTCTTCATATGACATTTCTGAAAGTGTGGGGCCATCTTTGTAGTTGCTTTTTGGATTCTTTCAATTTTCCTTATATTCTTTTTGGTACTGGGTGACCATATCACTGCATACTCCGTCTTGGTTTTATCAGAGTGACTAGCATTTTCTTCATTATTTCTTCATCCAAGTACATAAATAACAATCTTATTGACCTCAGCAAGTTGTAGGTTTCTCCGACAATTTTGTTTCTCTGTTTATCTGGTGACATGTCCTTTGTGATGATTACTTCCAGGTCTTTTTCAAATCCCACTTTCTTTACATCCTTTTCACTGATTTTATATTGTCCTGATATCCTGTTTTTACTTTTCCAAATTTCATTATACATTTCTTGATGTTAAGTCCTCTTTCCACTTTTGCCTCCATTCCCAAATTTTGTTCAGATCTCTCTGCAGTGACTCACAGCCTATTTCAGTGCACACTTTTCTCAACAATTTTTCATCATCAGCAAAGAAGTTCATGTAACTTTCCACACCCTTGTCCATGTCATTCACATAAATAGCTAACATTATTGTAACCAGTATCAATCCCTGTGGGACTCCACTAATCACCTCTTTCCAAGTAAAACCTTTATCTCTAAGCACTACTCTCATTTTTCTTTCATGCAGGAAATCATCTATTCCAGTAGTTTACCTTATATCGCTCTCAGGTTTAGTATGTTGTTCTATTCCAGATGTTTTGTCCATCTATTTTTGATAACCTTTTCATAAATTTTGGATACAGTACTTGTAAAGTAAACCAGTCTGTAATTTGTAGGGTATTCCTTGTTACCTCCTTTATATATTGATATGATGTTGGCCTTTTTCCAGTTTTCTTGTATCTTTCCTTCCTTAGGTGAACAACTTATATATATTTTGCCTACCAATTCTTCTTTACACTCCTTTAGTATCCAGTTTGCAATTCCATCAAGGCCATGCAATTTCCTGACATTATTTCAGTTTGTGTTGCTATCATTTCCCCCAAGGGGAGGATTTCACTTCTCACCCTTCATCCCCCCAGTGCCATACATGTTCTCTATTGAAGACAGATTTGAAATGTTTACTCATGACTTCAGTCATTTCTATATATTCTGTGTATTCCAGGTTCCCCAGGCATAGTTTCCCTATTTCATGCATTTTTTTTTCAATTTCCATTTACATATCTATAGTTTTGGTTGATCCTTACATTTTTTTTTATTTCTTTTTTCTTCCCTGTGTACATTTACGTATTCATTCCTTTCATTGATATATATTTGCCACTTTCTAGGATTTCTCTTTTTTCCATCTTTTTGAAGCTTTATTTTATTTATTTATTTTTTTTGCCTTGCTGTACTTTCTGTTAAACCAGCACTTATTATATTCCTTTTCATGTTTTTGTCTTGGTACATATTATCCAGTCCATTTTAGATTTCCTTCAGAATCTTCAATTTTTCTTCCACTTGCATCTTCTCATTGTGAAGTTGATCCCAACTTGCTTGTTGAAAAAATTTCTTAAGTTTCAAAAAGTCCATTTCACTAAATACCAGTCTCTCTTTTCTGTACAGTATTTCTCATTTCTTGCCATATACTCCTCTGATCAATAAGTAATAAGAAAATGTCAAGAAAGACACTGTTTTCATAAGCTTACAAAACTTTGTCTCCTTCAAAATAACTGCCTCTTGCATCTACACACTTCTGCATGCATCTCTCCCAATCCTGGAAGACCTCCTCAAAGTCCTTTTTCAGTAGTCCCTTCAGGTAACTTTCCGATGCCCCAGCTCCTCTGACTGGAATCTGGTTCCCCTGAGGCTGTCTTTCATACATGGGAACAGGAAGAAGTTGCAAGGGGCTAGGTCAGGGCTATAGGGTGGGTGTTCACTTTCATTCCCCTGTCGGCCATCCTGGTGGTCACCAGCATTGACTTGTGGCATGGGGCATTGTCCTGGTGGAACCACCACTGACCACTCCTCCACTGCTGAGGCCTCTTCTCCCTGAACCTTTTCAGAACAGTAAGGTAATATTCCTTATTGACGGTTTGACCCTGAGGAACCCATTCAATGTAAATGAGCCCTTGGGAGTCAAAGAAAGGAATGGCCATGGTCTTCTCTTGCAACCTGCTTATCTTTGCCTTTTTGGGTCTGGGGGAGGTTGCGTGCTTCCACTGAGCACTCTGACGTTTGCTCTCAGGGTCGTAGGTGAACACCCAACTCTCGTCGCAAGTCACTACCTTATTCAGGAAACCAGAATCAGCCTCTATCATTTCAAGAATGTCAGTGCAACATTCCACACGAAACTGCCTCTGGTCGTTGGAGAGGATCTTTGGAACGAACTTGGCACAGACTTTGTGGAGCTTCAGATCTTCAGTCAGTACTGTCTCTACTGTGCCAATACTAATACCAACAGCTTCAGATATCATCCTCATAGATATTTGATGGTCTTGCATCACTAACCTTTGCACTTCCTCAATGTTTTCCTCCTTGTATTTACCTATTTACCTAGTTGTATTTTGCGGGAAGGGGAGCTATGCTCGTGATGTCCCGCCTTTGTATCTTGCAGTGTCTAGTTTGTTTTTAAACTCATGAATGGTTTTTGCGCATACTATTCCATTGTCCAGTTTGTTCCAAGTGTCTAAAACTCTATGAGGAAAACTGTTTTTCTTCAGTTCTCTTCTATAGCTATGTTTTTTTATTTTCTTTCCATGTCCTCTTGTGTTTCTTTTGTCCCAGTTAAGTAAGTTCTCACTATCGAGTACCTCTGTGCCTTTCATGATTCTGTAGATGGTCAATAGGTCACCTCTCTCTCTCCTTTGCTCCAGTGTCGGTAACTCCAGTTTAGCCAATCTCTCCTCGTATGATAGGTTTGCAAGTGCAGGTGCCATTTTTGTAGCTGCTCTTTGGATTCTTTCTATTTTCTTTATATTCTTTTTGGTACTGGGGGACCACAATGTCGCTGCATACTCTAATCTAGGCCTTATCAATGTAACCAATATTTTTTCCATCATGTCTTCGTCCAAGTATGTAAACGCCACTTTTATTGATCTTAGCAAGTTGTAAGTCTCCCCGACAATTTTGTTAATCTGTATATCATAGGACAAGTCGTTCGTGATAATTACTCCCAAATCTTTTTCGGATCCTACTTTCTTTACTTCTTTGGTTCCAATTGTATATTTTCCTGATATTCTGTTTTTGCTTTTTCCAAACTCCATTATGCTACACTTCTTAGTATTAAAGTCCACTTCCCATTTCTGACTCCAGTTCCATACCCTATTTAGGTCTTCTTGCAGTGCTTCACAGTCCTCATCAGTTTCTATTTTCCTTAGCAGTTTGGCGTCATCGGCAAAGAAGCTCATGTAGCAGTTCACGTCCTCATCCATGTCATTCATATAGATAGCAAACATTATTGGTGCCAGCACAGATCCTTGCGGTACTCCACTGATCACCTCTTTCCAGTCTGAATATTTTTCTCCGAGCACTACAAAGGATTACAAAGGATTACAAAGGCAAAGCATGCCGACAGGAGACCTTTTGATCCATATCTAGGTCGGATGCAAAAAAAAAAAAAAAAAAAAAATCATATTAATAATAAATTAAAATTATAACAATGTAAATAACAATTAAAATACATAAATAAATGCATTGGTATAGTTGAATAACAAACAGGTAAATAGTAAATGATAATAAATTGACATATAACTAATAATAAATGAAAATCAGACAGACAAATTATAACAAAACAAAAACAAATAATATAACATAAATTATAATAATTACAGCATCTTACTTAGGTATTTATCTAAATGATTCTTAAAGCTTCGAACTGAACTACATTGCACTACCTGTGCAGGAAGTTTATTCCATTCATTAACTACACGGTTGGCAAAGTTGTTTCTACCTACTTCCAAATTGAATCTATTTCCGGACAGTTTGAGACCATTGTTTCTTGTCTGATTCTCATTCAATGTGAAAATTTGGTCACTTTTGATGTTGTCAATTCCCTTTAAAATCTTAAAGACCTGTATCAAGTCACCTCTGAGTCTACGCTTTTTTAGGGAAAACAGATTCATGTGCTTAAGTCGATTTTCGTATGATTTATTTTTGATATTTGGAATCAGTTTTGTGGCTCGCCGTTGTACTTTTTCCAGTCTGTCAATGTCTTTAATGAGATTCGGTGACCATACGGAAACAGCATATTCCAAATGTGGACGAACTAACGATTTATATAGCTTGTTAATGAGTGATGGACTTTTGAAATCAAAAGATCGCGCAATCAATCCCAGAATCTTATTTGCTTTCTCAGTCAGAAAGTCCTCCATCCATTTTAGTAGGTTTCCCTGTATTCCTCCTATGTGTTCCAGTTTTTTTAGTAGTTTTCTGTGTGGTACTTTGTCAAAGGCTTTTTGCAAGTCTAGGAATGCACAATCAGCCCATCCATTTCTTTCTTGCACTACGTCTATTAGTCTTGAGTAAAAGCATATTAAGTTTGTGGAGCATGATCTTCCTTGTCTGAATCCGAATTGTCTTGGGTTTAATATGTCATTGTCTTCCAGATGTTTTACCCATCTATTCTTGATTATTTTCTCACAAATTTTGGCTATGGTGCTTGTTAGTGATACTGGCCTATAGTTGGTGGGTTCTTCTTTGTTTCCTCCTTTGTGTATTGGTACAATGTTAGCGTTTTTCCAGTCCTCGGGTATCTTTCCTTCTTTGAGTGAGCTGTTTATTAAGATGTGTATTTTATCTGTTAGTTCTTCTTTGCACTCCTTTAGAATCCAATTTGCAATACCGTCCGGGCCATGTGATTTTCTGACATCCAGCCTTGATAAATGTTCTGATATTTCCTTTAGTGATGCTGTAAACTCATTCATGAGGGGAGATTTCTTGTTTTTATCTATGTCACAATTTGGTATTTTCTCTCTGGTGAAAACAGATTTAAAGTGGTTGTTCATGACTTCGGCCATCTCTAAATCTTCTGTGTATTCTATGTTTCCTTGGCATAGTTTCACCAATTCCTGTTTGTTTTTAAGTTTACCATTCACATACCGATAGAATAGTTTGGGTTGCTCTTTGCATTTGTCTATAATATCCTTCTCATGGTTCCTTTTCTCCTCTCTTCTCACATTAACATACTCATTTCTATAGTTAACATAAATTTGCCATTTGCTTTGTTTTTTGTCTTTTCTCCACTTTTTCCAAGCTTTGTCCCTTCTGTCTTTTGCCTCACTGCATCTTTTGTTGAACCAACATTTAATGTACTCTCTCTCTCGCTTTTGTCTTGGTACATGCCTGTTTACCCCTTCATTGTAGTTTTCCATCAATATATTCCATTTCTCTTCCACTGCTGTTTCTTCCCTGTAAAATATTTCCCAGTTTGCATTCCGGAAGAATGTCTTTAGTTTTGTAAAGTCTGTTTTGTTGTACCTCAGTCTTCCTTTCCTATGCTTTTCATTCCTCTCTATGTCTATTTCTTCCTTTAGTATAGTTTCGATGAGTACATGGTCACTCTTTCCAATTGGTGTCTCATACTGGACTTTATGCACTATTTCAGGCTCTGTTGTAAATATTAGATCTAGTTTCGATGGCTCTTCATTATTTCTGTACCTTGTGTTTTCACGGACCCATTGGGTCATTGTGTACTCCATGGTCATATCTAGCAGTACATTGCCCCACGAGTCATCTCCTCCTTTCACTGTCATGCTGTCCCAACAAATTTCTTTGCAATTGAAGTCCCCCATAACTACCAGATTACCCTTACCCATTAGTATCTCATTGAGTGATTTTCTTGTATCATCTAGCATTTTTGTATGTTCGATTTCTTTCCAAGCGCTTGTTTTTGGAGGCACATAAGTCACCACAAACTTTCTACTTTTCATATTCTTGCCTTCGACTTTTATCATGATCAATTCAGCATTACCTTTGCCCTCTGCAATTTTTGTCACCTTTAGGTCTTTCTTGGCCAAGAACATGATTCCCCCTCCCTGTTTCTTGTCCCTGTTTTTTATCCAGTAGTTGTATAAACCTTGTCCGATAACAGTGGATGGTATTTCACCTCTTAGTTTAGTCTCTACAATTCCCATTATGTCTGGTTTTGCTTCTAACAGATAATCATTGAGTTCGTTCAGTCCCGAAATTAGTCCGTCAATGTTGGTATAGGCCACTTTTAATTTTCTTCCTTCTCCCTGGTTTCTTCTTCCCTTGTTTTGTTCGTTTTGAAGCGCCATTGTCTTAATCTCAAGTCTATTACTCTCCACTGGAATTCTTTGCATTCTGTCTCCGATCTTTTCAAGTTTTTTTCCTTTGCTTTTTCTCTTAGTGCCCTTTCTTTTTCTAATTCCTCAGTACTCATTTCTCTTTTTATCCATATCTTATTGTATTTTTCACTCTTTGCCAAGTTACCTACTTTTTCAAATATGTCTTCTACTACCACTTGTGACCTTAGTTTTATCTTTAGAGGTCGATTCCTATCCTTAGTATAGCGACCAATTCTGTAAGTCTCTTCTAAGTCTGTGCCTGAATCACTGTCTCCCCCCTGAATTTCATTAAGGATTTCTACTGCTGTCTCTTTTTCTTCTTTTTCTCTCATGTACCTCGCCAATCCTTGTTTTTCTTTAAGCCCATAAACCACAATACATTTCTTCCTATCTACTGTGTCCCTGACCCAATTTGCTTTTTCGTTAATCACTTGAATGATTGTGTCTTTTGCATTATCTTGCATTTGCTGCTTGACTATTTCTTTGAAAGCAATTTCTTTATTTTCAATATTTTCTTTCCACTTCTTAATTTCCTGGATACTGTCCCCACCTAAGTTTTCTTCGATCTTTTGTGTCAATTCTTGTAATTTGTTGTTCACTTCCTGCTTTAGATTTTCGCTATTGTTATTATCATTAGTTTTCTTCTTTTCATTATCATTCTTCAGTTCATTAATGTCTCTTTTCATTTCTTTAATTTCGTTTGTAAGATCCAAGTTAGCTTTTCTCAGGTCAGAAATTTCATGGTTAGTCTTAGATAAACAATCAATTAAACCAATGACCTCTTTTCTTAAGTCCATGATTTCATTTTCCCACCGAGTCCTATTTTTGCTCATCTCTCTCTCTATCTCTAATAATCTACTTAAGTTCTTTCTTTCGTACTTACCAAACCCTAAGAAATCATTGTCGTAACACGTGTTTTGTTGATTGTTTACATCGCGGTTCAGTGGATTGCCGCCAGATGGCTCTGATTCGCAACTGGCTTTCGAGTCGTTTTCATTCATTTTTGCTAATTTCGAGTTAACACAATTAACTAGCACTGCATAGATACCATTTCGGGCACTCACATTCACTCCCCACCCCTACAGTACAAACCAGGTTTTCCTTTTTCGGTGCTCCAGATCTGGGTTCATCCTCAACCTGTTCATTTCCTTCAGAAAATCTGTTAAACCACTGATAGAAACTTGCTTGGCTCATCTGTTCATCCCCATAGGCCTCCTTTAACATTCCATAAGCTTCTTGTTTGGTTTTCTTAAGTTTAACACAAAATTTGATGATGTAACATTGCTCCATGTTTCCCTGCATCTTGACAAGTGTTCACAGATCGGCAAACTGTATCAGACTGGTTCCACCACATTCACCGCTGCACTGAGACCTACATATGTAGAAAGTTGCCAGTTAGTCATTTTATAGAATATATGTGTGTGTGCTTCACCATGAAGCAGTATTTTGATCAAATCATATCTAATGTCTCGCCTGACACTTTCTCATTACTTATTGAACATACCTCATATATTTCCTCCTTTAGTTCTAGTTCAAGTAATATGTGGTCACTCTTCTCAACTGGTATTTAGTATTCAATTTTATCCACAATCTCAAGTTCTTATGTAAAGAATAAATCCAGTCTTGACAGTTCTTCATTATTCTATATCTGATGTTTTCCTTTACCCATTGTGTCATTGTATATTCCATAGTCATGTTAAGTAATACATTTCCCCACAATTCCTCTCCACCTTTCATTGTCATTTCTTCCTAACAGATTTTTTTATGCAGTTAAAATCCCCAATAAGTACCATGTTTCCTTCATCTTTCAGCATCTTATTTAATGAAATCCTTGCATCTTCTAACACTTTAGAGTAATCTCTCTCCAAGAACCCATTTTTGGGGGCACATAGATCACCACAAACATTTTCTTTTTCATGTCTTTATCTTTAACTCTTGTCATGACCATTTCCATATTGTTCCCTCCATTTGTAACTTTCATCACATTTAAATTTTTCTTAGCCAAGAACATGACTCCTCCACCCTATTTTTCCTCTCCATTTCTAAGCCAGTGATTATATAATCCATCTCCAACACTGTTGGGTGATAGTGGACCCCTTAATTTTGTCTCTACAATTGCCATTATGTCTGGTTTTGCTTCTGACAAGTAATCATAAAGCTCATTTCATCCTGAAATTAAACCATTTATGAGCCACTTTTACCTTTCAGCACTCTCCATTTTTTTTTTTTAAATACCATTATCTCAGTCTCATATCTAACACTTTCCAAAGGCAAGGAACTTCTTTTTCTCAACCTAACTTGCTTGTTCTTGCTTGTATCTCTTCTGCTGCCCTTTGTGACTTTAATTTGATCTTTAGGGGTTGATTTCCTTCTTCTACATCCTTTTCTATTCTATATACTTTATTTCCTTTTCTAATTCTTGCTCTTTATCTTTTATTACTTTCAACACATATATTGCATAATCTTTCTCTTCTTTTTCAAATCAAAATTTTTTGCTTAGTTCTCTTACATTTGTTGCTGAACAATTTTACCAAAAGATACCTCATCTTTTTTGTGATCTCCTTTCCATTATTTTTTGAGTTGTAATATTTTTTCTTCATCTATACTTCTTCCAATTTTTTCAGTCATTACCTAAATTTGTTCATTCGCCTCTTTTGTGGTTGTATTATTTGCAGTATCTTTGCTTTTCAATTCTTCATTTTCATGTTTTACTTTAGCCAATTCTTCCTGAATTGTTTCAGCTTTTTTGTTTTAATTCACTAATCGCTTTGTAATACACATCATGTCCCTCACCCTTGAGACAAATTCTATCAAAGTTCTCATTTCCCTCTGTATGTCTATAATTCTAATCAAGTTACCTCTTTCATACTGAAAGCTGATGTTTGACAACAAAATATGTATGTACCACATATGGGATATTAAGCCCCATCTGGGGTATTGAATGCATGTTATTGTGAAGTTAGAATTGCTCAATAGCATGCAGCTGATACTTTAGGATCTATATGGAGCATCCCTATGGACCAGAGCCACACATCATTTTGTCTGTGATAAAGGAAATCTTTATTCATAGAGAAATTATGCTACTTTATTGTACTGCAACTGGCCCTCCATTATGCTATCCCCCAACTCTTAATACTGTCCTGTACCACTTCTCTAAATATACACTTCTTTATTCACTGAACCCTTGGTAGGGGAGAAAGAATACTGCTAAGTATTCCCACTTGAAACATAAAAAAAGCGTATGGGAATGTGGGAGGAGTCTTCCAACCAGAACCCTAAGGTTTAGGTCTTTTGGATGTGGTATACATAAAAGTAGAAGGGAAGAGATAGGCAATACATTTGAGAAGAAAGATGGATGTGCTGGCATTAAGTGAAACTTAGTTGAAAGGGAGTGAGTTTAAGTTAGGGAGTGAGTTTAAGTTTGGGAGTGTAGTTGAGAGAGTGTCAGGAGTGAAGAGAGGATGAGGGAGAGAAGAGGTGGCTATATTAGTAAGTAAAGAGATAGGTAAACATGTACTGTACTGTAGTGGAGTGGAAGGTTACTTAAAGGTTAATGTGGATGAAGGTGAAACTGGGAAGGGAGATGTATTTACCTATTTGTATTATACGGGAAGAGAGCTATGCTTGTAGTGACCCATCTTTGTATCTTTCAGCATCTAGTTTGTTCTTAAATTCTTGTATAGTTTTTGTACTCACTGTTTCCTCATTCAATTTGTTCCAGATATCCACTACTCTGTATGGGAAGTTATTCTTTTTTCAGATCTCTTCTATAACTATCCTTTTTAAGTTTCTTTTCATGTCCTCTTGTTTTTCTTTTATCCCATTTTAATACATCATCTCTATTGAGGACTTCCATCCTTTCATAATTCTGTAGATGGTTGGTAGATCTCTTCTTTCTTTTTTCAGATCTCTTCTATAACTATCCTTTTTAAGTTTCTTTTTATGTCCTGTTTTTCTTTTATCCCATTTTAATACATCATCTCTATTGAGGACTTCCATCCTTTCATAATTCTGTAGATGGTTGGTAGATCTCTTCTTTCTCTTCTTTGTTCCAGAGTTGGTAGTTCCAGTTTGGAAAATCTATGTTTGTATGTCAATTTGGAGAGTGTTGGTGCCATCTTTGTCGTTGCTCTTTGAATTCTAATTTCTTTATATTCTTTTTAGTACTGGGTGTCCATAGTGTCGCAGTGCACTACAATCTTGGTCTTATCAATGTAACTAATATTTTCTTTACCATTTCTTCATCCAAGTAGTTAAAGGCCACTTTCATTGATCTTAGTATATTGAAGGTTTCTCCGACTTTTTTGTTGATATGTTTGTCTGGTGCCATGTCTTTGCTGATAATTATTCCTAGGTCCCTTTCCATGCTGACATTTTTGACTCCCTTTGTACCAATTTTATATTGTCCCGATATTCTATTTTTACTTTTTCCAAATTCCACTATAAGCTTATGGCGGTCCATCGTTGCCGATGACGATGCTGTTCTGTATCCATTTGTGAAGATGATGTATAATGGATCTTCACTAACTCATCCATTATACTACGAGTGCATTTCTTGACATTGAAGTTCACTTCACACTTTTGACTCCATTCCTAGACTTTGTCCAGGTCATTTTGTAGTGATTCACAATCTTCTGTACTTACTTCCTCTGGTTGTTTTACATCATCTGCAAAGAAGTCTACTTTTCTACATGAGGGGACAGAGAGGGGGGGTCACCAATTTAATGAAGCAGCCTTGCTGCGGATGTGCTGTGTCTTGCGACACTGCTTCTGACCCAGGGCAGTGGACAAGATGCAGGGATGACCCATCATCCAGGAGAGGCCAAGATAAGAGGGAGGGAAGAGGGAGGAGAGGAGTGGAGTGTGATAGGAATGGAATGCGTGGGAGTGGCTTTTATGCCTTTGTTTTTTGGCTACCTCCCTTATATGGGGGAAAAAAGCCTTTGGTATATGTATTTATGCAAAGAAGTTCATATAACATTCCCCACTTTCATCCATATAATTTATACATATACATACATATACCAAAGGCTTCTTTCCCCCTTATAAAGGAGGTAGCCAAAAAACAAAGGCACAAAAACACCTCCCACCCATTCCAACACTATTACACTCCACTCCCCTCCACCCTCTTATCTTGGGTGATGGGTCATCCCTGTATCTTGTCCACTGCCCTGGGTCAGAACCAGTTTTGTAAAACACAGCACATCTACAGCATGGCTGCTTCATTAAATCAGTGACCCCCCCCTCTCCGTCCCCTCATGCAGAAAAGGAGAAGACGGGGAGAAATCCCTTCAGGCTGTGTCAAATTATCTCACACATACTCCCTCACCCCACCATTCCACCTCATACATCACAACATCATCCATACACAACCATTCTCCATTCACCCCTGTCTTTTGTCCTTTCCCGTCCTTCCTCAATAGACATTCCCCTCTTCCCCAATGCCCCTTTTACCCCATCCATCCATCTCATCCTAAGTCGCCCCTCATGTTCACTCCCTCCACATCTGCCTTCCATACCTCTTTTACTAGTCTTTCTTCACTCATTCTTTCCATGTGTCCAAACCATCCCAATACTTTTTCATCCACCCTATCTTCAAACTCCCTTACCTCCCCTGTTCTCCTCCTCACCTCCTCATATCTCACTCTATCCAGCCTAATAACCCCCATCATACTTCTCAGACACCTCATTTCAAACACATTCAAACTCCTTCTCTCTTCCTCTCTTATGTTCCATGTTTCTGCCCCATACAGTGCTGTTGGTAAAATCACTCATTCATACAATCTCCTCTTCGTATCCATTCCTAAATGTCTATCTTCATTACACTTTTTAATCCACCAACGCATTTACTTGCTTCTCAATCTACATTCTACCTCCACCTCCACTCTACCCTTTCCTGCCACATTTGCACCCAAGTACCTAAAACTATCCACTTCCTTCAGTCTCTCTCCCTTAATATTCACTTCCAGTCTGCTGCTACTTTCACCCCTTGTACATCTCATCACCTTACATTTACCCACATTTATCTTCAACTTCCTTCTTTCACACACTTTCCCAAACTCTGTCACTAACTTCCTCAATCCCTCTGATCCTGCTACAAGCGCAGTTTCGTCCACAAACAACAGCTGGCTTATCTCTCACTTTTCTCCATTTTCTTTAACCATCTCCAATCCCTGACCCACCACCCTTGCATTTACCTCTCGCACCACCCCATCCATGTATAAATTGAACAGCCAGGGTGACATAACACATCCCTGATGAAGTCCCACCTTTACCTCAAACCACTCATTCTCTCCATTTCTAATCCTGACACATGCTCTACTACCCTCATAAAAACTCTTTACAGCTCTTAACAACTTTCCTTCAATTCTGTATATCTGCAATACCCCCCACAGTGCCTTCCTGTCTACTCTGTCATAAGCTTCTTCTAAATCCATAAAGTCCAAAAGACATCCTTACCTTTTCCTATATCTTTCTCACATATCTGGCTTACCACAAAAATCTGATCTATGCAACCTCTTCCTATCCTAAACCCAAACAGTTCCTCACCAATTACTCCCTCTGTTCCTCTCCTAATCCTCTCAATCAAGACCCTCCCATGCACCTTCCCAACTACACTTAATAAGCTAATCCCTCTGAAACTACTACACTCACACTTGTTTCCTTTTCCTTTGTAAAGTGAAACTATGCAGGCACTCCTCCAGCACTCTACCCTCTCTTAAACAAACATTAAATAATCTCAACGGCCATTCCACCATCACTTTACCTCCTTTTTTCAGATATTCTGCATGACATACATCCAGACCAGATGCCTTTTCTGTTCTCATCATCTTAACAATTGCCTTCACTTTATCCTTCCTTATTCCTTTTCTTCTACACTCTTCTCACTACCAGACCCATATGCACTTATAAAAATCCACATTTCCTTTCCCAGTTTCACCTTCATCCACATTAACCTTGAAGAAACCTCCTTCCACTCCACTACATGTTTACCTCTCTCTTCACTTACTAGTATAGCCACCCCTTCTCTCCGTCGCCCTCTCTTCACTCCTGAGAACCTCCAAACTACACTCCCAAACTCACACTCGCCCCCCCCTCTCAACTTAGTTTCATTCAAAGCCAATACATCCATCTTTCTTCTCACAAAGATACTACCTATCTCTTCCCTTTTACTCTCATCTGTACTACATCCACACACCTTAAAAGACCCAAACCTTAGGGTACTGGTTTGAAAACTCCTAGACCCTCTTATGCCTTTACTTTTTTTAGGAATGTCCCCTGTGGGGCTACAGGGAGAAGGATGCCTGGTCCCAATCCCCGTCCCGTTTTTCTCATCTCTTTACGATTCAAGTGTACTTGGTGGCAGTATTCTATCCCCCACCACAGGATAGGTGAAAAAAGGAAATGAATATTCAAAGAAATGGTACAGGACAGTAACAAGGGGTTGGGAGACAGCATAATGGAGGGACAGTTGCAGTATAATAAAAGTGTCATCATTTCTCTGTGAACAGAGTCCTCCTCTATCACAGACAAAATGATGTGTGGCTCTGGCCCATAGGGGCACCCCATACAGACCCTAAAGTATCAGCTGCATGCTACTTTGTCACAATAACATGCAACCAATACCCCAGATGGGATATTAGCAAACATTATTAGAGCCAATACAGAACCCAGCGGGACTCCACTTATCATCTCTTCCAAGTTCAAGTTCTTGTCTCCAAGTACCCTCATTTTTCTCCCGTTCAAGAAATCTTCCATTTCAATAACTTTGTACTCCACCTATCGTTTCAATTTTTCTTAATAGCTTTATGTGTGGTACTTTATCAAATGCTTTTTGTAGATCTAAGAAGGCACAATCTGCCCATCCGTCTCTTTCTTGCATTATTTCTATTTTAAGTAAAAGCATATCAAGTTGTTTTTGATTTAGTATATAATTCTCTTCCAAATCTCTAATTCATTAACTTTTGATAACTTTTTTGCAAATATTTTCTATTGTACTTGTAAGGGAGACCGGTCTATAGTTAGTTGGATTTTCCTTGTCCCCTCCTTTGAATATTGGTAAATTTTTATTTTTCCAATCTTGTGGTACTTTTCATTCCTTAAGTGAAAAATCAATTATCTTGTGTATTTTGTACATTAATTCATCTACACAGTGGTACCTCTATCTACACAATTAATCTGTTCTGTACACCTCCGCGTAAATAGAAATTTGAGTAAATGGAAATGCTATTGCCCATTGAAATCAATGGTTGGTTGGTTGGTTTATGAGTTTTAGGGTCAAAAGCCAAGCACTGGAGCATCAAGGGCTATTCAGCGCTATGAAAGCTAAAAGGCGGATGAAAGCTAAAAGTTCAGTGATTTCATTAAAAAGATAATAATAATAAAATTGAAAATTACAGTGAGTTATAATAGGTGATAAAACTTGATAAGCTTTAAAAATCTGACCACACGGGCTACTTCACAGTTATCATCAAGCAAGTCCATCATGGACTTGCTTGTGATTGAACATGCTCGTCGTTCACGTTGAAAACATATGCACTCCTTTAAAAAGTGCTGTACAGTAATGTGAGCCTGACATGTACGGCAGAATGGTACCTGCCGCTCGTCGCCACCTGTCATTAAAAAACTGTGTGTCAGATGTGTATGTCCGATTCGCAATATGGTCAAGATGATGCAATTCCTTCTATTTGGGCAATTGGATGATTCCCATTTCTTTATGAAGGGACAGATCTTTTTTAGCTTCAAGTTATCAGTTAAGGTGCTCCATCTATGCTGCCACTTATTTTGTATATGAGTGTATATAATCTCCTTAACCCATTCAACTCCGATGACAAGATGTCTTGTCATTTGGTCAAATAAAACAAAAAATCATAATAAAACAACAAAATGTTTGATGATCAAACAGCACCAGAAAAATATGACGTCATCAGTCCTCCTCCTCGAGGAGGAGGACTGATGACGTCATATTTTTCTGGTGCTGTTTGATCATCAAACATTTTGTTGTTTTATTATGATTTTTTGTTTTATTTGACCAAATGACAAGACATCTTGTCATCGGAGTTGAATGGGTTAAGGTCGCCATGGGATATGGACGGCAGTAGTCGGCTGTAGATCAGCTACTGCCGACTTTGAAGCTTTATCTGCCGTTTCATTCCCCATGATGCCAGTGTGACCAGGTACCCAACAAAAGTTCACCTTGGTACATTTTCGTGAGTGCAGGAGAACCAGCCAATCTTGCACTTCTTGCACCAATGGGTGAGTGGGCAAAAGTTGCCGAAGAGAAGCTAAAAACACTGTTGGAATCTGTATAAATGATGAAACTTTGCTCGTTTGAGCAACTGTAGTAGATCTCTTTCACTGCCAGGAGTATTGCATAAGCTTCTGCAGTGAAATTTGAGCAGAGGGTAATTTACGTTTAATAATTTTTCCGTTAAAAACTGCAGCAGAGCCTACACCTTGCTTAGACTTAGAGCCATCGGTATAGACAGAGATAGAGGTGTTGTGTTTAGAGGAGTGTTCTAAGAATTGCGCCTTGACAGCCTGAGGGTCGTGGTGTTGTTTACCACCGGTACAAATGCAAATCTCCACAGGGGGTTTACACCAAGGAGGATACTTTGTTGGGCCTAATTTGGCTATAGTAGAGTCATAGAGACCGATCTCTCTAGATTCCTTCTCCAATCGAACCTCCAGTGGCTTAGGGATACAGGGCCTATTTGGAGAGACGTTGTAAGGGTTCATAACAAATTTAAAGCCGGAGTTATCCTTTGATGTCAAACATTTGGCCAAATATCGTAGTCCCAGCTCCTCTCTGCGTAAGGAAAGAGGTGGTACACCCGAGTTCACATATAGGCTGTCCACAGGGGAGGTACGATAGGCACCCGTGCAGATTCTCAAACCCAGATTGTGCACAACATCTAATTTTTCAAGGGTGGTTCTAGTAGCAGAGCTATATATCTGGCAAGCATAATCAATTTTGCTGAGGCAGAGAGTTTTATAGAGCCTTAACCCCTTCCATACGGTGCCGCACACGTAGGCGTCATGAGGAGCAAGTGGATTCACGACGCTGCCATATCGGCGTCTTGATTATATTTATTGTAGTCGCCCCTGTGTTTTTACATTCTCCCTAATCTGCTCTTAATCCCATTCTCTGTGGATTTCAAAATTCACGGGTGAAAGAGAGAACGATCGATATAAGCCGTGACTATATTTTATGATGCGAGTATTATTACGACACGTCATACGGCTGGCATTGGCTGCTGCCCACGAGATTTAAGTCCCGTAGTGAAGTGGTTAATAAAATGGTACGAGAAGCTCCCCAATCATAATGTGAGACAACTTTCTGAATGTTGGTGGACTGTCGTACTCTAACACATAAGTCATTAACATGGGAAACGAATGTGAGGCCCTTGTCAAAAATCACACCAGGAACTTCACCTCACTCTCATATGGGAGGATAACTCGCTTCAAAAACAGAGTTGGTATCTCTTCTCGCTTCCTACACCTTGTAAATCTGATGGCCTTAGTTTTTTGAGGTGAGAACTTGAAACCTCTCCTGTCAGCCCATTTAGTGACTGCATTTATTGTAGCTTGTATTTTTCTACCAGCTTCAAGGGCTGTTGGAGCACTACAGTAAATAGCATGGTCATCAACAAATAGGGTACCCTGAACTGTTGGTGGTATTTGGTCCATGAGGCTATTAACCACTTCAGTACGGGACTTAAATCTCGCGGGCAGCAGCCAATGCCAGCCGTATGACGTGTCGTAATAATAATCGCATCATAAAATATAGTCACCGCTTATATCGATCGTTCTCTCTTTCACCCGTGAATTTTGAAAACCACAGAGAATGGGATTCAGGGCGCATTTGGGAGAATGTAAAAACACAGGGGCGACTACAATAAATATAATCAAGACGCCGATATGGCAGCGTCGCGAATCCACTTGCTCCTCATGACGCCTACGTGTGCGGCACCGTATGGAAGGGGTTAATGGCCACTGCAAATAGCGTAACACTTAACACGCTACCCTGGGGGACCCCCTCTTCCTGCAGATAAGATGATGAAAATACAGATCCAACTCGGACTTCAAGTCGTTGGTTTGATAAGAAGTTCTGTACAAATGCAAACATGTGGCCTCCAATGCCCCATGATGCTAGCTGTTTCAAGATGCCACCCCGCCAGGTTGTGTCATAGGCCTTCTCTAAATCAAAGAACACACCAATGGTTTGATGTCTTCTAGCTAAGGCATTTTGGATTTCTCTTGAGAGTATTAGCAAAGGGTCAAGTGTGCTGCGATTCTTCCGGAATCCAAACTGCCTGTTTGACAGTAACTCTCTGGATTCTAGATACCAGACAAGTCTGTTATTAACCATTCTCTCAAAGAGTTTACAAAGACAGCTAGTGAGGGCAATAGGTCTATAGCTTCCTGGAAGTTCTGGGTTTTTCCCTGGCTTATGACAGAGGATTAGTATCGACAGATCCCAGGTATCAGGTGAAGAGTGTGTGGTCCATAGACTGTTATATACCGTAAGCAGGAACAGCTGTGAACACTGGGGAAGGTTGGCAATCATCTCATATCTAATGTCATCATCGCCAGGGGAAGTGAGGTCTGAGCTTGATAAAGCATGTTTCATTTCATTGAAGGTGAAAGGTAGATTAAAGGACTCTGTATTGTTTGAAGGCGGAGGGAGAACTGTTGCCGAGTCACGGTGTATTTGAAATTCAGGAGCATAATTAGCTGCACTTGAAACACTAGCAAAGTGGGCACCCAAGATGTCAGCAACCCTCTTCGGGTCACAAACTTGAGCACCGTTAGATTCTAAAACAGGCAAGGCAGTCGGTACAAATTTACCTTGTAATTTACGGATTTTATTCAAAATCTGACTCATAGGGGTAGCAATGGTTAATTCCAAAACATATTTCTTCCAGGACTCACGCTTGACTTCTTTAAATATTTTCTTCTGTCTTGCACAGGCTTTAGAATAAGCAAGTCGGTTTGCCTCACACGGTGACCTGAGCAATCTACGAAGGCATGTCCTGGTTATTTTCCTAGCAACCTCACCCTGTTTATTCCACCACCAAGGGACTACAGGGCGCCTGGGTAGGCCAGCAGTTTTGGGGATGGTTTTTTGTGCAGAATCTATGATGGTCTGTGAAAGGTGGGCATAAGCAGCAACAGGGGATAAAAAATTGGTGTGCGATTCATTGATAGCTGATGATTTAGTGAACTCTTTCCAATCAGCCTCCTTGATCTTCCATTTTGGCAGGCAGGGTGATGGGATACTTTTAACATATTGAAGTAGTATTGGCCAGTGGTCACTGCCATGCAGATCTCTATCAACAGCCCAATTGCACTCCAACCGGAGGGATGCTGTGCTTATAGTTAAGTCGATGGCTGAGGTGGTGTTATGAAAAATATCATATCGAGTGGGAGAGCCATCGTTCAGCAGCACTAAATCATTATTGGCATCAAGTAGCTGCTCAATGATGTAACCCCATATATCACAGTGTACGTCACCCCATAAGGTGTGTTTGGCATTTAAGTCACCCATTAAAATAAATGGTGGAGGGAGCTGGTTCACTAAGTCTTGGATATCTGAGACAGCTGTCTATTTCGCCTAAGGCCGTCGAAAAGGTGGTCTTCAAGTTTAGGGTCAAAATAAAAGGAGCACAAAGTGATCTTTCTCTCAAGCTGAACCTGTACAGCACAGGCTTGAAGGTTTGTATTGAGCTGGATTGTTGAAAATCTAATAGACTTGTGAATTATGAAAGCAGTGCCACCCTGTGCCCTCTCCTCAATAATAGGGGGGGATCTATGAAAATCATAATTGAGTCCAGGATTAAAACTTGTATCTCCTAGTTTTGTTTCTTGAAGGCACAAAATCATGTTCAGAGCTACTGTTGAGACCTTGGCAGTTCCATTGTATGATGGACATTTATATTTAGGGAGCTTTCCACTTCAGACTTTAAGAGACTTTTTCTTTTCTGCCTGATCAGTGTTTTGTCTAGAGATGGTAGATCTGCCAGCAATTCTGGCTGGGGGCTTTCCAACTCTTGATCTCTCATCCTTTGAATTGCCCTGAGAGAAGTTAATATGGCCAGGATTGTGGCTCTCAATCTTGATCTTCTTTGATGCGTTTGGTGTCGATGTATTAGATTTTGAGGACCAGTAGCATCCGATGAAAGCACCCTATATTTGTTTGAAGTAGGGATGCTCAGGGTAGGAGAGGGAGGGGTAGGGGATGTTCCTCCCCTTTTCTTACCACGTGTTGGGGATCTCTCCGCCGTAACACCCTTTGCTGGCCGCGCATCATCTTGCAAATGCACATACGGTAGTGAGGGAGTGTCCTCTGACCCCTCAATAATGGGTACAGATGATGCCTGAGTTAACTCCTGAGAAGGAGGGGTGGGGGAACTGGGAGGTGCTACCTCAGCAACGGTCGAAGCCTGTTTCAGGCGGGTATCTGTTACCTCAGGGGTTCTACCGTGTGAAGTGGTAGGCTGAGGCACCTTAGAGACAGTAGCTCGTCTCTTTGTGACCTGGGCATATGTTCTAGTTTGGCCTAGAAGCTTCTTTGCGTATCGGATACTGATATGCTCTGCTTTGGATTTTTGAAGTGCTGCTTCTTCATCCTTATAGGACTGACAAGTCCTGTCACGGGCCTGGTGATCCTGGCCGCAGTTCACACACTTGGGTGGTGTTGTGCATTCACCATGAATGGGGTAGGAGCATATAGCACACAGTTGCTCTCCACTGCAAGCAGTCGACATATGGCCAAATTTAAAGCATTTGAAACATTGTAATGGCTTTCGCTTAAAAGGGCACACAGCAATCCTTTCATTTTCAATTATGATATGCGTAGGCAGGTCAGGGCTAGTAAAGGTTAGTACAATCATTTTGGTGCCCCATAGTTTCCAGATATGGAAGATGTCATCAGGGCACATGTCCAGAATCTCTTCCTCTTCAAGATCGTATAGGTCTTTGTCATATATGACACCTCTACCATAGCTGAAGTCTATGTGTGGCTTAATTTCCTTCAGCATCTCATCACTTTCAGCTTTTAAGTGACTCAGCATATAAGACTGAGTTTTTGACTTTGCATGTATTAGAATTTTGTTCTTGCCAAATCTGGTGATATTACCACTACAAATTCCACCAACTTTCCTCTGCAGATATTTACAGAACTTATAGTAATTATAGTTTTCTTCCTGGGCAGTGGCCACCAACCACATTGGAGGACTCGGTAGTCTCTCCTTGTGGGAAGTATTTAATCAGTTTTCCTTCTCAGAAGGAGCATACAAAGAAGGTACATAAACATCTAGGGCATTAGGGGCATTGGCACATAAAGCCCCAGTGATGCCTGCTCCACAAACCTTCAAATTAGGAATATCGCTACTAGCTTTCACAGCAGCATTGTGGCTAGTATATGACAGCCAGGCTTCCCAAAAATTTCCAGGTTCAGCATAACACATACGGATTTCTGTAATTTTACCATAGCAACCAAAGTACTTCGTAAGAGTCTCATAGTTACAGGACTTAGGAAGCTGGAGGATATGGACCACAGACAAGTTTTTCACATTCTTGATTTCCAAAGCTCTGGAGGAGGGAGAACCCAACTCAGGAGTAACTTTTACCACATTATTTTTACTAGTGGAATCATATTACTGTTCTTCATTAGGAGTTATAGTCTCCTTTGGAGGACACAAAGAGTGAGAATTATCCAAATTGGGATTTTAAACGGTGGAAGGGTCAGCATCGGTTCCCTCCTGGTCAATGGGTTTTTGGAGAAGGAGGGGCCTCTAAGGCCTGGGAGGAGGATTCATCCATAATTGGATGGAATCAAAGTTTTATGGTATAGCCTACTACTTAAAGAGTGCTTTCGGTAAGTTGTAGGGCCACACCATAAGCAACATGAGGTTTGAAGTGCATGGAAAGAGATACTGCAGGTGCCTGGCGCCCCAGTCACTTAAGGAAAGTCCCTGCAGAGCCAGAAAAGGGTCCAGAAATGGCTATTTAAGGTAAAGGGCCTTGGCGTCGAGTTTTTTGGCTTTGACAACCCGTTTGTCCTCTGTAGTTTTGTCTCATATAGTATGAGGCCGGCGTAGCCACCCTTTTACCTGTACTGGAAGGGAGAACGGTATCAAGCTCAGGAGTCCTCCTTCCCATGCACATCCAATGACCACCAAACCTTGCGAGCCCTCGCCGGTGGCACCTGTCGCCAGGTGAGCCCCCACCAACTCGGTCAGCTACCAGCACACAGGTCAGAGAGAAACCGGGAACTTAGAACTACCTTAAGAAGGTGCAAGAGAAAGTCGAGGGTGCTTCTCAGGAAAGGCAATCTGGAGTTTTTCAGAGAACCTACCCCGAGATAATAGCTTGTTCAGATTGAAATCAATGGGATGGGAGTGAGGTGGTGGAGTGGTGGGGGCTTACTGACCCCCTTCTGAAGGAGGTGCTCCTTCAGCTGGAGCGGCACCCTCATCAGGGCACTGTCGTTTGGCATGAGGCTGGAAGAACTGTGATGGTTGCTTGCCGGCGCCAAGTGTGCATGATTTGGTGGTAGTGAGGCATGACCAGTTCATTGAACTGGCCTGCAACCTGGCTCACTAGTGTCTGGTTCAGGTGTGTGACCTCCACGAAATCGTAGAGCTTCCTCCACATTACACATGCCTCCTTCACCTCCTCCGTGGTACACACAACAAAGATGGTGGGAGGAGACACAACACAGTGTGTGAATGGTGATGTCAGCATGATGGCAGAGCAGGATTTGATTTTCTGCGCAGAATTAGACACCAATGTGCCAGCGTAAATAGAAATTTTCCGCATAAATAGCAACAAGATTTTCCCTATAATTTGACCACATAAATAGAATTTTGCGTACATAAGGGAATGTGTAAATAGAGGTACCACTGTACATTCTCTTAATATCCAATTTGCAATTCCATCCAGCCCATGTGATTTTCTGACATCAAGGTTTTTTACTTGGTCCCTTATTTCTTTGTGTGTCACAGTTATTTTTTTCATTGGGGTGATCTTTCATTCTGTCCTTCCTCCAAATTTTGTGTACTTTCAATTGTGAATATATATATTTGAAATGTTTGTTCATAATTTCAGCCCTTTCTACATCATCTATATAGTTACTATTTCCATCACACAATTTCACTATTTCATGTTTATCTTTTAGTTTGTCATTCACATACCTGTGGAATAGTCTAGGTTGGTCCTTGCATTTTTCTATTATGTCCTTTTCATAGTTTCCTTTTTCTTCCCTGTGTATCTATACTTATTCGTTTCTTAGTCTGATGTATATTTGCCATTTGCTCATTTTTTTAATTTTTTTCCCATCTTTTCCAGGCTTTGTCTCTTCTATCTTTAGCTTCACTACACTTTTTGTTGTACCAGCACTTTATGTATATCTGTTCTTGTTTCTTCTTTGGCACGTATTTGTCTATTCCTTCCTTGTAATTTTCTTTTAATATGTTCCATTTCTCTTCCATCTTTGTTTCTTCATTTAAGAAGTTTTCCCAGTTCACATTTTGAAAGAATTTTCTGAATTTTTCAAAATCCATTTTGTTATACATTAGTATTCCTTTTCTATGCTTCTCATTTCTTCTCAAATCAATTTCTTTTAATTCAAACTCTATTAGTATGTGGTCACTCTCCTGAATTGGTGTCTTGTATTCCATTTTATCAACAATTTCAGGCTCTCGTGTAAATACTGTATTAAATCTAGTCTCGACAGTTCCTCATTGTTTCTATATTTGGTATTTTCCTTTACCCATCGAGTTAATGTGTATTCAATGGTCATATCCAGTAGAATATTTCCCCAAAGTTCTTCTCCGCCTTTCACCGTCATTTCTTCCCAACATATTTGAGTAAAAGTTATGCATAATTACTATGTTTCCTCCTCCTTTCAGTAATTCAATTAATGCATTCTTGGTGTCTTCCAGTATTTAGGAATGATTACTACCTGTCCAATACTGTGTTTTTGGGGGCACATACATTACTACAAATTTTCTACTTATGTCTCTGTTTTCAACTTTAATCATAATCAATCCACATTATTTTTTTCTTCTGTTATCTGTGTCACATTTAAACCTTAGTCGAAAACATGACTCCTCCACCCTGTTTCTCCACTTTATTTTTCACCCAATGGTTGTATAGACCTTGTCCCACAGTATTTAATAGTAGTGGCCCTTTTAATTTTGTCTCCACAATTCCCATTATGTTTGGTTTCTCAACTGACAGGTAGTCGTTTAATTCGTTTAGTCCTGAAATCATGCCATCTATGTCAGTTTGTTATTTTAAATTTTTTCTTCTCTTTTTTGGTTTATGTTTCCTTATTTTTTGTGTGTGTGTGTGCCATTTTCTCAGCCCAAGGTCTAGTACTCTCTCTCTCTCTCTCTCTCTCTCAAAAAAAAAAAAAAAAAAAAAAAAAAAAAAAAAAAAAAACTCGTTCTTTTCAGTCTCCATTCTTCTCTATTTTTTTTTCATTTGTTTCATTTCTTTTTCCTCATCACTCATTTCTTTTTCTATCCATACATTTTAGTAATTTTCACTATTTGCCAGCTTTGCTGCTTTTGATAGTACTTCAGCTATTATTTGAGACCTTAGTTTGATTTTTTGTGGTCTATGCTATTTTGCACTCTATGCACTTCTTCAATCTCTTTGTCCATTTCCTGTCCTCCTCTTTCAGAATTGCCTTTGCAATTTCTTTCTCTTCTTTTTCTTTTTGGTATTTGTATACATTGTTTTTCTTTAATATCATAAACAACAATGCACTTTTTTTATCCACTGTGTCTCTTACCCAGTTTTCCTTTTCTTTAATTACAGTTTCTTTAGTATTTTCCTCTACCTGCTGTTGTACTATTTCTTCTAATGTTTTCCGATTTTCTTGTTCTAGCTTCATTGATTTTTTTTATTTCTAGATCTGTCTCCTTAATTAATTCTCCAACTTTTCAAGTCACTGTTTGTATTTGTTCTTTGACCTCTATTTTTAACGCTTCATTTTTGTTTTTATCTTTTTTCATTCTTTCATTATCACTTCTGACCATATCTAATTAAATTTTTTGGTTCATTAAGCTCTCTGTTCATTTCATCATTAGCTTTTTGTAGATAGTTTCTCTCTCTGTACTTTGCTCTATATTCAACTTTCAAATCCATTAGTTCTTCCATCAAATCAGCAATATCCCAATTTCTTAGTTGATTGTTATATCTAGTTTCTCTTTCTACATGTAAACCTTTACCTAATAATCCTCTTTCTCTTGGAAACCCTGAAAAAGCATTGGTGTCCCACCTTTGAGCTGACTTTGGGGTATCAATCAAACAAGATTTTTCGGTATTATCCCCAGTTGTGACTTGACTCTGCTCATGTCTAAATCTCTCTTCTTTGGTTCACTTTTTCTTCTCTTCTTTTTCATTCTCCATTTTGTGTGTTTAATACACTACATCAAACTGGAACTTATTTTGCCATTGCGGTCACATGAAAAACACAACTGCTTCACTTTCGTATATACAACTTAGGTGTTTCCTTGTTATTGTCAAAAAAGTGCTGTATAGGAGCTTGTTTGCTAACCATCCGTTTATGCCAGTGAGGCAAAAGACAGAAGGGACAAAGCTTGGAAAAAGTGGAGAAAAGACAAAAAACAAAGCAAATGGCAAATTTATGTTAACTATAGAAATGAGTATGTTAATGTGAGAAGAGAGGAGAAAAGGAACCATGAGAAGGATATTATAGACAAATGCAAAGAGCAACCCAAACTATTCTATCGGTATGTGAATGGTAAACTTAAAAACAAACAGGAATTGGTGAAACTATGCCAAGGAAACATAGAATACACAGAAGATTTAGAGATGGCCGAAGTCATGAACAATCACTTTAAATCTGTTTTCACCAGAGAGAAAATACCGAATTGTGACATAGACAAAAACAAGAAATCTCCCCTCATGAATGAGTTTACAGCATCACTAAAGGAAATATCAGAACATTTATCAAGGCTGGATGTCAGAAAATCACATGGCCCGGACGGTATTGCAAATTGGATTCTAAAGGAGTGCAAAGAAGAACTAACAGACAAAATACACATCTTAATAAACAGCTCACTCAAAGAAGGAAAGATACCCGAGGACTGGAAAAACGCCAACATTGTACCAATACACAAAGGAGGAAACAAAGAAGAACCCACCAACTATAGGCCAGTATCACTAACAAGCACCATTGCCAAAATTTGTGAGAAAATAATCAAGAATAGATGGGTAAAACATCTGGAAGACAATGACATATTAAACCCAAGACAATTCGGATTCAGACAAGGAAGATCATGCTCCACAAACTTAATATGCTTTTACTCAAGACTAATAGACATAGTGCAAGAAAGAAATGGATGGGCTGATTGTGCATTCCTAGACTTGCAAAAAGCCTTTGACAAAGTACCACACAGAAAACTACTAAAAAAACTGGAACACATAGGAGGAATACAGGGAAACCTACTAAAATGGATAGAGGACTTTCTGACTGGTAGAAAGATGAGAGTAGTGCTCAGAGAAAAATATTCAGACTGGAAAGAGGTGATCAGTGGAGTACCGCAAGGATCTGTGCTGGCACCAATAATGTTTGCTATCTATATGAATGACATGGATGAGGACGTGAACTGCTACATGAGCTTCTTTGCCGATGACGCCAAACTGCTAAGGAAAATAGAAACTGATGAGGACTGTGAAGCACTGCAAGAAGACCTAAATAGGGTATGGAACTGGAGTCAGAAATGGGAAGTGGACTTTAATACTAAGAAGTGTAGCATAATGGAGTTTGGAAAAAGCAAAAACAGAATATCAGGAAAATATACAATTGGAACCAAAGAAGTAAAGAAAGTAGGATCCGAAAAAGATTTGTGAGTAATTATCACGAACGACTTGTCCTATGATATACAGATTAACAAAATTGTCGGGGAGACTTACAACTTGCTAAGATCAATAAAAGTGGCGTTTACATACTTGGACGAAGACATGATGAAAAAAATATTGGTTACATTGATAAGGCCTAGATTAGAGTATGCAGCGACATTGTGGTCCCCCAGTACCAAAAAGAATATAAAGAAAATAGAAAGAATCCAAAGAGCAGCTACAAAAATGGCACCTGCACTTGCAAACCTATCATACGAAGAGAGATTGGCTAAACTGGAGTTACCGACACTGGAGCAAAGAAGAGAGAGAGGTGACCTATTGACCATCTACAGAATCATGAAAGGCACAGAGGTACTCGATAGTGAGAACTTACTTAACTGGGACAAAAGAAACACAAGAGGACATGGAAAGAAAATAAAAAAACATAGCTATAGAAGAGAACTGAAGAAAAACAGTTTTCCTCATAGAGTTTTGGACACTTGGAACAAACTGGACAATGAAATAGTATGCGCAAAAACCATTCATGAGTTTAAAAACAAACTAGACACTGCAAGATACAAAGGCGGGACAACACGAGCATAGCTCCCCTTCCCGCAAAATACAACTAGGTAAATACAACTAGGTAAATATGAGCCTGGTAGTGAGAATAGTGTAGAGGAAAAGGAGGCTTTTTGGATAGATTTAAATGAGAGCATGGAGGGTTTAGGGAGAAATGTCAATGTGGTGGTATTGGGAGATCCCAATACTAGGGTAGGAGACAAACCAATAGACGGAGTGGTTGGGAAGTGTGGAGTTCCTGGAAAAAATCATAGTGGAGAGATGATGGTGATGCGTCCAGAGATGTGATGAGAGCAAACTCAGTGTTTGGGGAGAAAGTCAAGCATAAGTATGCATTGGAGAGAGTGGTGGATGAAAGGGTGGTAGATAGAGCTTTAATAGACTATATAGTGGTGACCAGGAGAAGAGTAGGAAGAGTTTTGGATGTACATGTTCTTAGGGGAGAGAGTGGGGGAATATCAGATCAGTTTTTGGTGGAAGGTAAGTTGAGTGTGGAGGATAGATGAAGAAAGAGGAGAATGACAGAAGGTAGGGAGGGGCTTAGATGAAATTGCTTAAATGAGAAAGAAAAGGAGATGGAATACAAGAAGCCATGAGAAGAGTGGGAGGGAGTGAAGGGTAGAGTAGGACTAGGAGTGGAGGAGGAATGGGGTTGGTTCAAGTAGGGAGTCACAACATGTGCAAAGATGGTGTGTGGAACAAAGAGGACGGGAGGTCATAGAAGGAAGGGTAGTGAGCGGTGGGATGAGGTAGCAAAGAAGGTTGTAGAAGAGAAGAAATGAGCATTCACAGATTGGTTACAAAATAGGACGAGAGAATCATACGAGAGGTACAAAGAAAAAAGAGAAGAGAAGTAAAGCATAAGATACTGGAGGCATAAAGGAGAACAGATGTGAAAGGTCCTGGAGCCGCAGCGTCTACGTCGTGGGACCAGCCCCCAACCCCAAGAGTTGGGGGCCAAACGGCGGCAAGCAGCCCTGGCCACCGGCTCTACGCAGGTGGCACTGATCCCCAAGAGGAGCTACGTCTGCCTTGGGGAGTACCACAATCCTTTTTCTCAACATGCAATATTACGTTTTTTCTGCACCGAGGGGTGATTTTCCGGCGATCACCCCTCTTCTTCTACTTTAAGCCGGAGATGTAGAGAGCAATCCTGGGCCCACCACAAACTACACATGCCCAACATGCTCTAAACCCATTACTTCGAGCAGACAAAGGGCTCAGTTCAGTGCAATATGTGCAAAAACTGGGCCCACCTCACTTGTATAACACTTGCTGACACAAACCAATACACAAACACTTGGACATGTTCTACCTGTCCTCCAGTAACCCCACTCCCACCTCCCCAACCACAGCCAGCACCCTTACCCACTCCCAATTTCCCTTTGCCCTTATCCCCAATCAGTACTCCCCTTCCTTTGTCCCCAATCTCTCCTTTCCCCCCTCTAACCCAGATCCTATACCTTCCCCATTAACACCCCAACCTCAACCCCAAACGGCAACATACAACACATACAGAACACACAACATCAACATATTACATCACAACATTGACGGTATTAACACGAAAAAACATGAACTCGAACACTTTCTTAAACAACACAACATACACATTGCAATTCTACAAGAAACAAAACTAAGACACTTACACAAAACACCATCATTTCATAATTACACCACCATCAGACAAGACCGGACTGACGGCAATGGCGGTGGACTCATCACCCTGATCTACCACTCCATCTGTTTTGTGGACACAAGTGCCACAACCAAAATTCTCCTCCCTACCACAGATAACACTACAGAAATCCAATCCATTTGAATCCACACAGGCAACAAATCAACACTGACAATAGTTAACATGTACATTCCCCCCCAATCATCCCCCACAGTTCCAAACACCTTCAGACCTCAATTTAGCCAACTAGCCTCAATCCCCAACCTGATCATGGGTGGTGACTTCAACGCCAAGTCGTCTGCCTGGTATGTCGACAACCCTGACACAGACAGAGGGCTTGATATACAGATTCAGTTTGACTCATTGACTATCATGAACAACACACATAATCATACACATATCCCACACCAAGCCCTCTACACTCCCTCCTCTCCTGATATCACCTTCTGCTCCCCCTGCCTAACCCCAACAACATCATGGAGAGTGGTCGGAACCTTTGGTTCTGACCACCTTCCAATCATCACCACCAAAACAAGATGCACCCCAGTTGGCCACAGACACACATACACCAATTACAAGAGAGCTAACCGAGAATCTTTTACTGAAGAGACAGAACAACATTTTGAAACACTTAACAGTACACCAATCACAAACATAAACAATGCTGTGCACACTTTTAATACAATCATATATATGGGATATGAGGAAAGCTTCTAGGAGCTGTCAAGAGTTTTTATGAGAGTAGTAGAGCTTGTGTCAGGATTAGAAATGGAGAGAGTGAGTGGTTCGAGATAAAGGTGGGACTTTGTCAAGGATGCGTTATGTCGCCCTGGCTGTTCAACTTATACATGGATGGGGTAGTGCGAGAGGTAAATGCAAGAGTAGTGGGTCAGGGATTGGAGATGGTTAAAGAAAATGGAGAAAAGTGGGAGGTGAGCCAACTGTTGTTTGCGGACGACACTGTGCTTGTGGCAAGATCGGAGGAGGGATTGAATTGAGGAAATTGGTGACAGAGTTTGGGAGAGTATGTGATAGAAGAAAGCTAAAGATAAATGTGGGCAAAAGTAAGGTGATGAGATGTACAAGGGGTGAAAGTGGCAGTAGACTGTAAGTGAGCATTAAGGGAGAGCGACTGGAGGAAGTGGATAGTTTTAGATACTTGGGTGCAAATGTGGCAGGAAAAGGTGGAGTGAAGGTGGAGGTAGAATGTAGATTGAGAGAAGCAAGTAAATGCCTTGGTGGATTAAAAAGTGTAATGAGGAATAGACATTTGGGAATGGATGCTAAGAGGAGACTATATGAAGGAGTGATTGCGCCAACAGCACTGTATGGGGTAGAAACATGGAACATAAGAGAGGAAGAGAGAAGGAGTTTGAATGTGTTTCAGATGAGGTGTCTGAGAAGTATGATGGGGGTTACTAGGCTAGAGTGAGAAATGAGGAGGTGAGGAGGAGAATGGTGGTGGAAAGGGAGTAGGTAGATAGGGTTGATGAAAGAGTATTGGGATGGTTTGGACACATGGAAAGAATGAGTGAAGAAAGACTAGTAAGAGGTGTGGAAGGCAGTTGTGGAGGGAGTGAACATGAGGGGACGTCCTAGGATGAGGTGGATGGATGGGGTGAAAGGGGGCTTTGGGGAAGAGGGGAATGTCTGTTGAGGAAGGACGGGAGAGGACAGAAGACAGGGGTGAATGGAGAATGGTTGTATATGGATGATGTGATGCACGAGGTGGAATGGATGGGGGGATGGGGGGTGAGGTACTATGTGTGAGCAAAATTTGATGCAGCCCGAAGGGATTTCTCCCCATCTTCTCCTTATATGCATGGGGGGACAGAGGGGGGGTCGCCGATTTAATGAAGTGGCCTTGCTTGTGACACTGCTTCTGACCCAGGGCAGTGGACAAAGTGCAGGGATGACCTGTCATCTGGGAGGTGCTAAGATAAGAGGGAGGGTGGAGGGGTGTGGAGTGTATTCAGGGATGAAATGGGTGGGAATGATTTTATGCCTTTTTCTTTTTGGCTACCTCCCTTGTAAGGAAGAAAAAGCCTTGGTATATGTAGAAGCAGATGAAGTTTGTTGTTCATTATCTTCCTTGTCTGAATCCAAATTGATTTGGTTTCAGTATAGTTTTTCTTCCAAATGTTTAACCCATCTATTTTTGACGATCTTTTCTCAAATTTTTGCTACTATGCTTGCCAATACCCTGTCTGGGGTATTGGCTGCATGTTATGGTGGCAAAGTAGCATGCAGTTGATACTTTAGGGTCTATATGGGGTGCCCCTACAGACCAGAGTCACACATCATTTTGTCTGTGATAGAGGAAAACTCTGTTCATAGAGAAATGATGACACTTTTATACTATGACTGTCCCTCCATTATGCTGTCTCCCAACCCCTTGTTACTGCCCTGTACAATTTCTCTGAATATTCATTTCCTTTTTTGCCTACCTACCCTGTGGTGGGGGCAAAAGAATACTGTCATCAAGTATTTCCACTTGGATCGTAACAGGCGAGAAAAAAGGGACGGGGATTGGGACCAGGCATCCTTCTCCCTGTAGCCTCACAGGGGACATTCCTAAAAAAAGTAAAGGCATAAGAGGGTCTAGGAGTTTTCCAACCAGCACCCGGTTTGGGTCTTTTAATGTGTGTGGATGTGGTACAGATGAGAGTAAAAGGGAAGAGATAGGTAGTATGTTTGTGAGAAGAAAGATGGATGTGTTGGCTTTGAGTGAATCTAAGTTGCAAGGGAAGGGCGAATGTAAGTTTGGGAGTGTAAGTGGGAGGTTATCAGGAGAGAAGAGAGGGCGAGGGAGGGAAGGGTCTTCCTTGTCAGCGAGATAATCCGCGACTCTGTTCTTCGCGAAGGCAGTGCAATGTAGTTCAGTTCGAAGCTTTAGGATTCGGTTAGGTAAACATCTAAGCAAGATGTAATGACTGTCATTTACTTTATATAATTTGTTTATTTGTTTGTTATTATTTGTCTCTTTATTATTTGCTTGGTTTTTATTTATTGCTATTATCTGTCAATTTATTATTATTTGCTATTTACCTGTTTGTTTATTATTTAACTATACCTATGCATTTCTTTATTTTATTATTATATTATTATAAGTTTTGTTTATTGAATTATTTGTTCATCTATTTATCATTATTATATATTTTTATGTGTCCGACCTAGTTATGGACCAAAAGGTCTCCTGTCGGCATGTTCCGTCTTTGTAATCCTTTTACTAGTAAGTGAAGAGATAGGTAAACGGTGGTGGAGTGGAAGGAGGTTTCCTCAAGGATAATGTGGATGAAGGTGACACTGGGAAAGGAGGTGTGGGTTTTTGTAAGTGCATATGGGCCTGGTAGTGAGAAGAGTGTAGAAGAAAGAGAGGCTTTTTGGATAGATTTAAATGAGTGTATAGAGGGATTAGGGAGAAATGTTAATGTAATAATACTGGGAGACCTTAATGCTAGGGTAGGAAATTAACCAATTGACGGAGTGGTTAGGAAATGTGGAGTTCCAGGAAAAAATCGTAGTGGAGAGTTGATGGTGGAGATGTGTTTAGAAAGAGAGTTTGTGTTGGCACGATGTTTGTATATTTATATTGTAATATGTATTTATATTATTTCAGTAGTATTTATTATTCTTATCAAATGCCCGCAAGGCGTGGGTAGAGAGTTTTGGCGGGAATGTTAGCGTCGAGTCCAGTTGTCTCGTGACGTCTGTAACAACTGGACGTTTGTCCATTGCATTCGTGCCAACTGTCTTTATATTATATGTTAAACTGTGCCTCCTTAGTTTCATTAGCCACCCAGAACATTTGGTGGCAGCGGTATAAACGATTAGTGACTCATCTTATTACAAAGACTAGTACAATTAGTGACTTTGATTTGCCGGCTAGTGTGTGTATCGGTTTGTGGCTCGTATTGTGTTTTCTCCCCATTTTTTCGTTACAGCTCAGGTATTTTCAGTGACCTTACATATTTATAGACATTATAGTGCTCTGGACACTGTATCTTCAGTTGTATTTCGGCGCAGGCCTGTTGCCGTCAGGTGATTTTTTTTTCCTGCTATTCCTTCGACTTCATCGTCGCCAGTCCTGATTATTGCTTCGTGTGTTCCTGTGGGTACCCTCAGTGGAAATTGTGCCTGGATGGTGAATTAGAGTTTATTTGCTCCAATAGGATGCCAAAGTTAAATCTGTGAAGACCGGGCACCTCCCGGCTTCGAGACGCGCGCCGGCCTGTGTTAGTGACGTCATTGGCGTTGCTTGTATTACCTTGATTGTTGGACTCGTCACTCGGTGACGCTTGTGTTTATTTAATTTATGTATATGTACTTACGTATTATTACATTATTGATTTATGTATAGCATTGTTTCTGTTTTCCAATGCTTATATTTGTATGCATTATATATATTATGTTTGTATGAATTATACAAATTATGTTTGTATGTACTATATAAATTTTTGTGGTGACGTCATTCGCGTCCCTTGAATGTTACCCTGGACGACCTTCGTCGCCTGCGACGCATGTGTTCCTTACGGTCGTAATATAATTTTTCTTCCTTGTGGTCTATGTATTGCATTGGTAGTGTCAATGCTTGTGTTTCTGTAAAGTATATTTTATGTCATGTCCGTGTGATTCACTATATTATTTTTTTTTTTACATTATTTCATACTGGCGGTAGAGTGTTGTATTTGTTTGGTGTTAGTGTTTTCATATGCTTTTAAGAAGTGGGACAAAGTTATCATCTCCCACCATGTCTAAATCGAGGCCTTCGTTTCTCAGTCCGCCAAGCTCATCTGAGCCAATGGGTAATAGGGTAACATTACTGCATCAAAACCCAACTGTGGTGCAATTTTCGGGGGAAGATCATCATTATGGGGCGGCTGAATTTATCCGCCAGTGCGAGGGCGCAATCGTACAATCGAATGTGTCGACGGGGCCTGAACAGATCTCCTTTGTGAGGTCCCAGATTGTGCCCCACTCTCTTGCTTCGGAGCTCCTCTCGGCTTCGTGTTTAGATCCTAAACTTCTGAACTATGATTATGACACCTTTCGATCTAACTTTCTTAAACTTTTCGCAGATACTCTTGGTGGTGGTGCGTTCCATTGGTGCTTCAAACTGGCTGATACTCTCGTATCCCGACTGGGTACTCTGGATTATCGCCATGCGCAAGCTCAGGGCAGTATCCTTGCTGTTGAAGCTTTCGAGTCATTGTCCCAGTCGGACTGGGTAGAGAAAGGTAACATTTCTGTAGATAGATTTTGTCTTATTATTGAGTTTCTCTTGTACATCCTTTTTTTGGTGCCTTCTGAGAGACGAGCAGCATCTTCTCTCAAGTATAAGCCTGATGAAACTCTATTGTCTTTTGCATCACAACTTTCTCGTAAACTGGGAGAAGTCCCATCTAGTTCTTTGTGTATTAGCAATGCTCATCAACAGGGTCATGTCCCTTGTTCTCCTCAACTCTCTCAGTCTACAGTTTCTACTCCTAGTTCCCCTCAATCTTGAGTTACACCCCCTCCCCTGTTGTGTACTTTTTGTAACAGGTCTGGTCATTCGAGCGATTTTTGTTTCTGCCGTAGGCGCCAGGTAAACAAGTCAAAACTGTCCCCTGTTAGTAGGAGTGTACCTACTGTTTCTTCTAATCAATTGCATAACCTTTCCAGAGTAGAGCCTCCAGGTAGACTCAGTTATTGTCATATTCATGGTCAGTGTAAACATTCGACTGATCAATGTTTCAAGGTTTTGAAACTTAGGGATGAGACTTCTCACAAGCCTCATCAATCCCATTTTCCCCAGTGCATGTTTCCCAACCCCAAGAGTTGACCAGCAATGTTCGGTCTCAAATAATTCCTTTTGTGGCTGTTGAATCTTCTCAATTACTTACCTTTCAATTTTTTACTAGGGATACGCCTCTTTCAGTCACTGTAGATACTGGTGCAGAATGTAGTCTGTTAAATAGAAAGGCTTACTTTGCCTTGCGAGAATTGTATAATCTCCCTTTATCTCCCTTTTGTAAAAATTTGCATTCAGTGCAAGGTTCTCCCTTGCTTGTTCTTGGATCAGTTTGTCTTCCTTTACATTTTCCCTCGCATGCTACAGTATTCAATGTCACTTTTGCTGTTGTCTCTGGCATTGCCCTTAAGTGTGATTGCCTCCTGGGTATTGATGCTCTTATAGCTCATAGCATAGATATTTCTCCTAGTCGCCGTGTAGTGACTTTCTGCAAATTTGATATCTCTGCTTCGGATAGGCCAGTTTCTGTTTGTGATTCTTCTGTGCTTGATCAGTCCGCACATGTGCCTGTCCCAATTTCTCAGCGCTCTGCCCCTGTTGGTGCTGCTGTTGTTGTAGGAGAGCATCTTATTGAACCTTCAAGTTCTGTTCGAGTTCCAGTGCGCGTCTCAGGTGCCCCAATTGGGTCTGACGTTCTCTCTTTGCCTGACTCTATTCGTATTCGTCGGCTTGCCCTAGAAGGCACTCTCTCCACTATCCGTGAGGATCACGTTACCACGGCGATGGTAACCATTGTCACAGGTGCTCCTATTTCTCTCTCTCCTGGCAGTCACTTAGGCTACTTTGAGGTGGTACGCGTTGCTGCTTTCCAGGATTCGCCTATTATGGCAGCTTCTGTTCTACAGTCTCCCCCAACACGTGACCCTGCTCGCGTAGCTTCTGAGCTCGCCACATTTGTAGGCGAAACTGATTTTCCTAAAGAGACGCCTCGTCTCCTTGACCTGCTAGTTACCCATTGTCAGGCTTTACCAGGTGATCCGTTAGGGGTTACGGATTGTGTGGTTCATAGAACTGACCTTCAGCCAGGCACTCGTCCTGTTTACGTCCCCTCTTACAGGTTGCCTCACTCTCATCGGCTTATAGCCCAGTCCTTGGTTGACGATTTGTTGAGTGAAGGTATTGTACAGGAGTCCCACTCCGAGTGGAATTCGCCTCTTCTCCTGGTGCCTAAGAAGGATAGATCTTTTCGTCCTGTGGTTGATTATAGGAAAGTCAATGAGGTCACTCTTCCTGATCATTATCCTCTGCCTATCTTAAGCAAGCTTCTTCAGTCCATTGGCAATGGTAATACAGTGTTCACCACTTTAGATTTAAAAGCAGGTTTTTGGCAGATACCCCTGGAGGAGAAGTCTCGTAAGATCACGGCCTTCTCGACTCCCAATGGGCACTATGAATGGCTTCGTTGCCCCATGGGTTTGTGGAATGCTCCTTTGACTTGCCAGCATTTAGTTAACTCTATATTTCATGGCTTAATTGGGAATGGACTTTTTGTTTACTTGGATGATTTGATTCTTGTTTCCAAAGATGTGGAGAGCCACTTTTCTAAGTTGTCCATGGTCTTGCAACGGTTTGCTGAAGCTGGGTTGAAACTCAACTTACCCAAGTGTTCCTTTTTCAAGGCTAGTATCCAGTTTCTAGGTCATGTTGTAGACAAACTTGGTATCCATACCACTGGTGAAAAGATCAAGGCAGTCAGAGACTTCCCTGTACCGAAGTCGGTTGAAAATGTACAGTCCTTCCTTGGACTTGCAGGATACTATCGTGCATTCATTAAAGACTTTGCTTCAATTGCTTCCCCTCTCACTCGCCTTCTCAAGAAGGACTCTTCCTTCCAGTGGCGTGATGTCCATCAGACAAGTTTTGATTCTTTGAAGCTTGCTCTTACTGAAGCACCTGTATTGGCTTTCCCTGATTATAGTATCCCCTTTACTATTTGTACAGATGCTTCTGGTACAGGTATTGGAGCTGTACTTATGCAACAAGTAGAAGGATGTAGACCTCATGTTATTGCATATGCTAGTTGCATTCTTAACAAGCCTGAGTCCCGTTACTCTGTTACTCATTTAGAGGCCCTGGCTGTGGTGTGGGCTTTAAAGCATTTCCGTGATATCATTTTTGGATATTCTATTACAGTCTACACGGACCACACTGCTGTCACTCAGCTTTTTCAAGGAAAGAATCTGTCAGGTTGCTTAGCCCCTCACGATTGAGGAATTCAATCCAACCCTAAAGCATTTGCCCGGGCGAGCTAATCATGTTGCTGATGCACTTTCACGGAATATCCCTGTTGCTGCTGTTACCGTGATTGATAACTTTTCCCTGCAGGATCTGGTAAAAGCTCAGCGTGAAGACCCTGTCTGGTCTGCTGTCATTTATGCTTTGGAGTCTGGTGATGATTCCACCTTACCAGCTTTACCAGTACCTCTGTACCAATTTTCCCTGCAGGACGAAGTTCTCATTCGTAATGTGGAAGTGTTTGAGCAGGATGTGGCGCAACTAGTGATTCCTGAGTCTCTAGTTCCCATTGTTTTGTCCCTTGCTCATGATGCCCCTCAGGCTGGTCACCCAGGTCGTGACAAAACTCTGGCTATGGCACGAGAGAAGTATTATTGGCCTAAAATGCGACTAGACATTGCCTCTCATGTGGCCCGGTGTAGTTCTTGTGCCCAGAACAAAGGTTCTACGAGCACTGCTCCCATTTTAGAGTACCCTATTCCTTCTTGCCCTTTTCAGACTGTAGCTATAGACCTTTTGCAACTGCCTCGTAGCACACAGGGCACTGTGTATGTCCTTGTATGTGTGGATCATTTTAGTCGTTTTGTGGTCCTAGCTCCCTTACGTAACAAATCTGCACCAGTTGTAGCACATGCTTTAGTTTCCCATGTGTTGTGTCCATACACCACTCCTTCGGTGCTCCTTAGTGATAATGGGGCTGAATTTAAGAACGAGGTTTTGGCAGGCATTTGTGCACATTACGGCATTAAACAAACTTTTGTTACTGCTTATCATCCGGCGTCCAATGGTCTTGTAGAGAGGACGAACAGGAAAATTTTGGAGATCTTACGTCACCTTGCTAGTCATTTTCATGAGTCTTGGGAGGATTGGCTTCCCCATGTTAGTGCTTGTATCAACAGCACTATAAACGCTTCCACGGGAAAAACGCCCCATTATGTTGTCTTTGGATCAGAGAAACGACTCCCTTATGACATGCTTGACAGTCATGCTCGTCCCCTCTACAATGTGGATGACTATAGTAAACTTCAGGGTCATGTGCTGCATGATATTTATGCGTCTGTTAGGGACAAACTTGTTATTTCCAAGGCTGACATGTTAAAACACCAACATGGTCGTGCTAAGCCTGTGAACATCATTGTTGGGGATCATGTCTTTAGGAGCATGCCGGACCGCCAGTCCAAACTAAATTGTAAATTCACAGGTCCCTTTTTAGTAACAGAACAGCTCCATTCCAACAAATTCAGGGTTTTTGACCCATCTACGGGTCTTAGTGAGATTTGCCATTCTGACAGGCTTAACCCCTTCCATACGGTGCCGCACACGTAGGCGTCATGGGGAGCGAGTGTATTCGCGAGGCTGCCATATCGGCGTCTTGATTATATTTATTGTAGTCGCCCCTCCATAATGACATTCTTTCTAATTCTTTTGTAATAGCATTTTCTATGGTTATCAAAATTCACGGGTGAAGAGAGAACGATCGATATAAGCGGTGACTATATTTTATGATGCGAGTATTATTACGACACGTCGTACGGCTGGCATTGGCTGCTGCCACCGAGATCTAAGTCCATGACGCCTACGTGTGCGGCACCGTATGGAAGGGGTTAAAAAGACTCAGGTGCCCATACCTGCATTCACCCAACCTCCCCCAACACTCAATGTTCCCATTGTATCACCCATTGTGGGCCACTTGTATCATCTACGTTCACGAAGTGCTAGGCCTTGATGGTAGAGTGAGCCTCTTGTATGTATTTATGTGTATTTTGTATATTGTGTATTTTGTACTGTTTTATGTTTCATGTCCCGGACGTCCGGCAATTGCCCTATGTATTTTTTTTTTAAACTGGTGCCAGTTCATTTACATTTCTTTGTGCATGTATAATTGATTGTGTTTGTATATGTTGTTTATGTATTCCCTTATGCATATGTATATGTATTTGTGTAATGTTTTGTGTGTGGCTTGTCTGTAATTGTATTGTTTGCCTCGGTCAGTTTTTCTTGGTTGCTCGGTGTGGGCACCGAGGGCGCAGGCCGAGCATTGTGTTGGCACGATGTTTGTATATTTATATTGTAATATGTATTTATATTATTTCAGTAGTATTTATTATTTTTATCAAATGCCCGCAAGGCGTGGGTAGAGAGTTTTGGCGGGAATGTTAGCGTCGAGTCCAGTTGTCTCGTGACGTCTGTAACAACCGGACGTTTGTCCATTGTGTTCGTGCCAATTGTCTTTATATTATATGTTAAACTGTGCCTCCTTAGTTTCATTAGCCACCCAGAACAAGTTGATGATAGCAAATACAGTGTTTTGGAAGAAAGTCAAGCATAAGTAAACATGGGAGAGGGTGGTGGATAGAAGGGTGGTAGATAGAGCGTTAATGGACTATGTAGTGGTAGATAGGAGTATAATAGGAAGAGTTAAGATGTGCATGTTCTAAGGGGAGAGGGTGGGGAAATGTCAGATCATTTTTTGGTGGAAGGTAAGTTGAGAGTGGAGGATAGATGGAGAATGAGGAAAAGGACAAAAGGTAGGGAGGTGCTTAGAGTGTACTCTTTAAATGAAAATGAAAATGAGTACAAGAAGAAGCTGAGGGAGGAGTGGGAGGGAGTGAAGGATATAGTAGAGCTAGGAGTGGAGGAATGGGGATGATTCAAGGAGGGAGTCACAAAGTGTGCAAAGATGGTGTGTGGAACAAGAAGGACAGGAGGAAATAGAAGGAAGGGTGGTGAATGGTGGGATGAGGAAACAAAGGAGGTTGTAGAAGAGAAGCGAGCTTTCACAGATTGGTTACAAAATAGGACGAGGGAGTCATATGAGATGTACAAAGAAAAGAAAAGAGAAGTAAAGCACAAGGTAAAGAAGGCAAAGAGGAGAGCAGATGTGAAATGGGGTATGAGTATGACAGAAAATTTTGAAAGTAATAAAAAGATGTTTTGGAAAGAAATTAAGAGAGGAAGAGGAGGCAAATCAAGTAGAGAAGAAAAGCTAAAAGGTGCAGATGGGGAGATGATAATGGAAGAGAAGGCAGAAGATGGGTAGAATATTTTAGGGAGTTGCTACATGTGAAGGAGGATAGGGAGGGAAAGATAGCTGCAGTGGGAAATTGCCAAGAAAATGACTGTGATGAGTGAGGAAAATGGAGGAGAAATAGGGAAGGATGAAGTGAAGCCAGTTGTTAAGATGATGAAAGCAGGTAAGGCACCTGGTCTGGATGGATGCCATGCAGAATGTCTAAAAATAGAAGGTACAGTGATGGTGGACTAGCTGCTGAGGTTATTTAATGTTTGCTGGAGAGAGGGTGGAGTGCCGGAGGACTGGAGGAGTGCCTGTATAGTTCCACTTTAAAAGGGAAAAGGGGACAAGTGTGAATGTAGTAGTTTCAGAGGGATTACCTTGTCAAGTGTAGTTGGGAAGGCTTATGGGAGGATCTTGATTGAGAGGATTAGGAGAGGAACAGAGGGAGTAATTGGTGAGGAACAGTGTGGATTTAGGACGGGTAGAGGATGTGTAGATCAGATTTTTGTGGTAAGACAGATATGTGAGAAAGCTATAGGAAAGGGGAAGGATGTTTTTTGGGCTTTTATGGATCTGGAAAAGAGCTTACGACAGGGTAGACAGGAGGGCACTGTGGGAAGTTCTGCGGATATATGGGATAGGAGGAAAGCTTCTAGGAGCTGTCAAGAGTTTTTATGAGAGTAGTAGAGCATGTGTCAGGATTAGAAATGGAGAGAGTGAGTGGTTCGAGGTAAAGGTGGGACTTTGTCAGGGACGTGTTATGTCGCCCTGGCTGTTCAACTTGTACATGGATGGGGTGGTGTGAGAGATAAATGCAAGGGTGATGGGTCAGGGATTGGAGATGGTTAAACAAAAATGGAGAAAAGTGGGAGGTGGGTCAGGGATTGGAGATGGTTAAACAAAAATGGAGAAAAGTGGGAGGTGAGCCAGCTGTTGTTTGTGGATGACACTGCCCTTGTGGCAGGATCGGAGGAGGGATTGAGGAAGTTGGTGACAGAGTTTGGGAGAGTGTGTGATAGAAGAAAGCTGAAGACAAATGTGGGTAAAAGTAAGGTGAAGAGATGAACAAGGGGTGAAAGTGGCAGTAGACTGGAAGTGAGCATTAAGGGAGAGCGACTGGAGGAAGTGGATAGTTTTAGATACTTGGGTGCAAATGTGGCCGGAAAAGGTGGAGGTGGAGGTAGAATGTAGATTGAGAGAAGCGAGTAAATGCCTTGGTGGATTAAAAAGTGTAATAAGGAATAGACATTTGGGAATGGAGGCTAAGAGGAGACTATATGAAGGAGTGATTGTGTCAACAGCACTGTATGGGGCAGAAACATGGAACAGAGAGGAAGAGAGGAGGAGTTTGAATGTGTTTGAGATGAGGTGTCTGAGAAGTATGATGGGGGTTACTAGGCTACACAGAGTGAGAAATGAGGAGGTGAGGAGGAGAACAGGGGTGGAAAGGGAGTTGGGAGATAGGGTTGATGAAAGAGTATTAGGATGGTTTGGACACATGGAAAGAATGAGTGAAGGCTAGTAAAAGAGGTATGGAGGCAAATGTGGAGGGAGTGAACATGAAGGGACGTCCTAGGATGAGGTGGATGGATGGGGTGAAGGGGGCTTTGGGGAAGAGGGGAATGTCTGTTGAGGAAGGACAGGAGAGGACAGAAGACAGGGGTGAATGGAGAATGGTCGTATATGGATGATGTTGTGATGCATGAGGTGGAATGGGTGGGGGGATGGGGGGTGAGGTAGTATATGTGAGCAAAATTTGACGTAGCCTGAAGGGATTTCTCCCCATCTTCTCCTTTTATGCATGGGGGGACAGAGAGGGGGGGGGGGTCATTGATTTAATGAAGCGGCCTTGCTGTGGATGTGCTGTGTCTTGCGACACTGCTTCTGACCCAGGGCAGTGGACAAGGTGCAGGGATGACCCATCATCCAGGAAGTGCTAAGAGGGAGGGTGGAGGGGAGTCGAGTGTATTCAGGGATGGAGTGGGTGGGAATTATTCTATACCATTTTCTTTTTGGCTACCTCCCTTGTAAGGGGGAAAAAGCCTTGGTATATGTATGTACGTATGTATGCTTGTCAGGGAGACCGGTCTGTAATTTGATGGGTCTTCCTTGTTTCCTCCTTTATAAATCGGTACAATGTTTGCATTCTTCCAGTCCTGTGCCACTTTTCCTTCTTGAAGTGAGAATTTAATTATATTGTATATTTTTTCTGTTAATTCCTCCATGCATTTTTTCAGTATCCAATTTGCAATTCTGTCAGGACAATGTGATTTTCTGATGTCAAGGGTTTTGATTTGGTCTCCGATTTCCTTCTGTGTTACAATTATTTCTTTCATTGAGCGGGATATCTCTCTATTTCCTCACAGTTAGGTGAGTTTTCTATTGAGAATACTGATTTGAAGTGGTTGTTCATAATTTCAGCCATTTCCAGTTCTTCTGTATATTCATATTTACCAAGGGCGCAGGTTTTCTATTTCTTGTTTGTTCTTCAGTTTGCCATTTACATACCTGTAAAATAGTTTGGGTGTTGTTTGAATGTTTCTTGGCGTGTGTGGGTGTTTTGGTATGTAGTGTAGTGGGTGTGATGTGTTTGTGGTGGCTGCGGCAAGTGTTTGTGTGCCTCTCATGTCAATGTAGTTGTATTGGGAGATCTAAATGAACCAAAAGATGGAGTGATTGGGAAGTATGGAGTTCCAGGAAAAAATTGTGGTGGAGAGTTGATGGTGCAGATGTGTCTTTAAAAAAAAAAAAGTTGATGATAGTAAATAAAATGTTTCTGAAAAAAGTCAAGCATAAATACACATGGGAAAGGGAGGTGGATAGAATGGTGGTAGATAGTGTGAATGGACTATGTAGTGGTAACCATAAGTATAGTAGGAAGAGTTAAGGATGTACATGTTCTAAGGGGAGAGAGTGGGGGAATATCAGATCATTTTTTGGTAGAAGCTAAGTTGATAGTGGAGGATAGATACTGAAAGAGGAAAAGGGCAGAAACTAGGGAGGTACTTAGAGTGAACTGCTTCAATGAGAAAGAAAAGGAGAAGGAGTATAAGAAGCTGAGAGAGGAGAGAGAGGAGTAAAAGATAGAGTAGAAACAGGAGTGGAGGGGGAATGGAGATGGTTCAAGGAGGGAGTTGTAAGGTGTGCGAAGATGGTGTGTGGAACAAGGAAGATGGGAGGAAATAGAAGGAAGGGTTGTGAATGGTGGGATGACGAAACAAAGAAGGCTGTAGAAGAGAAGCAAACTTTCAAAGATTGGTTACATGAAAGGAGAAGGGAATCATAGAGGTACAAAGTAAAGAGAGAAGTGAAGCATAAGATAAAGGAGGGAAAGAGGAGAGCAGATGTGAAATGGGGTAATAGTATAACAGAATTTTGAAAGTAATAAAAAGTGTTTTGGAAAGAAATTAAGAGAGGGAGAGGAGGCAAATCAAGAGGAGAAGAAAAGGTAAAAGATGCAGATGGACAGACGATATTGGAAGAGAAGGCAGTGGGAAGAAGGTGGGCAGATTATTTTAGGGAGTTACTAAATGTGAAGGAGGATAGGAAGGGAAAGGTAGTTGCAGTGGGAAGCACTAAGAAAATGACTGTGATGAGTGAGGGAAATGGAGGAGAAATAAAGATGAAATGAAGGCAGTTGTTAAGAGGATGAGAGCAGGTAAGGCACCTGGGTTGGATGGATGTCATGCACAATGTCTAAAAAAAAGGAGGCACAGTGATGGTGGACTGGCTGGTTTAAGAGAGGGTAGAGTGCCAGAGGACTGGAGGAGTGCCTGTATAGTTTCACTTTACAAGAGAAAAAGGGACAAGTGTGAGTGTAGTGGTTTCAGAGAGATCAGCTTATTGAGTGTAGTTGGGAAGGATTATGGGAGGATCTTGATTGAGAGGATTAGGAGAGGAACAGAGGGAGTAATTGGTGAGGAACAGTGTGGGTTTAGGACAGGTAGGGGTTGTGTAGATCAGATATATGTGGTGCGACAGATTTGTGAGAAAGCTATAGGAAAAGGTAAGGATGTATTTTGGGCTTTTATGGATCTGGAAAAGGCTTATGACAAGGTAGACAGGAAGGCACTGTGGGAGGTATTGCAGATATATGGGATAGGAGGAAAGCTGTTAAGAGCAGTCACGAGTTTTTTCGAAAGTAGTAAACCTTGTGTTAGGATTAGAAATGGAGAGAGTAAGTGGTTTGAGGTAAAAGTGGGACTTCATCAGGGATGTATTATGTCATCCTGGCTGTTTAATTTATACATGGAATGGGTGCTGCAAGAGGTAAATGCAAGGGTAGTGGGTCAGGGATTGGAGATGGTTAAAGAAAATGGAGAAAAAAGTGAGATAAGCCAGTTGTTTGCTGATGACACTGCACTTGTAGCTGGATCAGAGGAGGGATTAAGGAAGTTAGTGACAAAGTTTGGGAAGGTATGTGAAATGAAGTTGATAAATGTGGGTAAAAGTAAGGTGATGAGATGTACAAGAGAAGAGGATGGCAACAAACTGGAAGTGAATATTAAGGAAGAAAGACTGGAGGATGTGAATAGCTTTAAATACATAGGTGCAAATGTAGCAGGAAGGGGAGGAGTGGAGATAGAATGTAGATTGACGGAAGCAAGTAAATGCCTTCAGAGAATAAAAAGTGTAATGAGAAATAGACATTACAGAATGGATGCTAAGAGAAGATTGTATGAAGGGATGATTGTGCCAACAGCACTGTATGGGACAGAAACATGGAACATAAGATAGGAAGAGTTTAACCTCTTCAATACATGTCAAATCTCACACCCAGCATCAGATGCCTAATGTACAATGCATCACACTACATGCATTATAAAACATGAAATCACTGCTTTATTACTCATTCTCTTTCACTCTAAGTAATAATAAATACAGAAAACATGATCAAACCAGTTCATAGAATTTGGGGGTTGCTCAGCTACAACTACAAAATAAATATAATCAAGACACTGACAATGGCATCTTCATATACCCAGTCATGCCTCATAACACCTACATAGGCATCATCATATTGAAGAGGTTAAATGTGTTTGAAATGAAATGCCCAAGAAGTATGGTACGGGTTACTAGGCTGGATAGAGAAATGAGGTGAGAAGAAGAGTGGCGTTGAAAAGGGAGTTGGGAGACAGGGTTAATGAAAGAGCATTGGGATGGTTTGGACACATAGAAGGAATTAACCTCTTCACTCCAGGGCACATCGCACGTCTGGCAGCATTAGCTGCCTGATGTGCGATGTTGTGTCATAATAATCGCATTATAAAAAATAAAGTCAGTGCTCAATCTTTCGTTCTCTTTCACCCGTGAATTTTGATAACCATAGAAAATATGATGAAGCCAGTTTAGAGAGAATGGAGGTTACATAGGTACGACTACAATAAATATAATCAAGACGCCGATGTTGGCATCATCATGTACCCACTTGCTCCTCATGACGCCTACGTAGGCGTCACCGTATGGAAGTGGTTAATGAAAAAAGATTATTAAAAAAGGTGGGGGGAGTGAACATGAGGGGGACCAAGGGTAAAATGGATGGACAAGGTAAAAGGGGCATTGAGAAAGAGGGAAATATCTGTTGAGGAAGGACGGGAGAAGACAGAAGATAGGGGTGAGTGGAAATTGGTTGTGTATGGATGATACTATGATGCATGGAAGGGAGTGGGTGGGGATGGGGGGGATATGTGTAAATGATATTTTGACACAGTTCAACAGGATTTCTCCCCTTCTCTTTTTCTGCATGAGGGGACAGAGAAAGGGAGGTCGCTGATTAAATGATGTGGCCTTCCTGTGGATGTGCTGTGCCTTGCTCCATTGCTTCTGGCCCAGGGATGTGGGCAGTATGCAGGGATGACCTATCATCCAGGAGCCAAGATAAGAGGGAGGGGTGGTGAATGGGAGTGGAATATGTGGGGATATAATGGGTGGGAGTGGATTTTTGTCTTTGGCTACCTCCCTTGTATGGGGGGGGGGGAAGCCCTTGGTATATGTACCCTAAAAAATTCTCTCTTGAGTTTAATTTATTAGAAACCATAACCATGTGTCTAATATATTAGAAACCATAACTGATGGGTAAAAGGGGCTTTGGGGAAGAGGGGAATGTCTGTTGAGGATGGACGGGAAAGGACAGAATACTGGGGTGAATGGAGAATGGTTGTGTGTGGATGTTGTGATCCATGAGGTGGAATGGGTGGGGGGAGAGGGAGTATGTGTGAAAATTTGACACAGCCTGAAGGGATTTCTCCCCGTCTTCTCATTTTCTACACGAGGGGACGGAGGGGGGGTTGCCGATTTGATGAAGTGGCCTTGCTGTGGATGTGATGTGTCTTGCAACACTGCTTCTGACCCAGGGCAATGAACAACATGTAGGGATGACCTGTCATCCAGGAGGTGCCAAGATGAGAGGGAGGGAACAGGGTGGAGTGGGATAGGGATGAAATGGGTGGTAGTAGTTTTTATGCCTTTGTTTTTTGGCTACCTCCCTTGAATGGGTGAAATAAGCCTTTGGTATATGTATATGTATGTATAACCGATGCTTATCTTACCTTAAGCTGGTCACTTTGCAATAGCACTGACCACTCTTGTCTTTGGACTAAGTCAATAACTTCATCACGGCTGAGGTTAATGCGATAGTTGAAATCCCCACACCAGAATACATAATCGTGAGCCCAAAGAGGTTGTCCCTGTGAATTGAAATTTAAAAGTACCAGTATATTTCTAAATCCATTTACACATATAAATGAGAGTGACAGAATATAAAGAATGGCAGACAAAATGATCCCCTGCTAAGCAGATAAACCAAAGAGAGATTAGATATAACAAATTTGCCATCATTAAGAGAAAAAAGAAAGTAGTGACATAATCACAGTGTCCAGGTCAATGAAGGGACTACCTCATTTATGTCTTTCTGATAAATTGTTTTGGAGTTACAGCAACTGTTAACATTTTGTGAAATATCTCAGTAGAAGAGGCTAGGCAGGCTTGTGAGATGCCTGTTGTGTAGGTGTTAAAATCTCTAACCCTATACTCTACACAAAGTGTAATATATATGTGCACACACACACACACACACACATTTTGTTCTAGAGACAAAGCCTGGTAAGAATGGAAAAAGACAAAAAACATCTAAATGGCAAACATATATATAACTTAGGATCGAATATGTGAATATACGCAGGAAAGAAAACAGAAATTATGAAAAAGATATTATAGACAAATGTAAGGACCAACCGAAACTCTTCTACAGATATATAAATGAAAAAATAAAGGATAAACATGAAACAGTGAAATTGCGTGAAGGAGATAAAGAATATATAGATGACATAGAAATGGCAGAAGTTATGATCAGACATTTCAGATCTGTTTTTACAATTAACAGCTCACAATTTTGGGAAGATGGACAACAAGAAAGATCACCCAAAATGAAAGAAATAAAGATAACACAAAAAGAAATAAGAGACCAAATAAAAAATCTAGATGTCAGGAAATCGCATGGACCTGATGGAATTGCAAACTGGATACTGAAAGAGTGTAGAGATGAACTGACAGACAAATTATACAAGATAATAGAATTCTCACTCAAAGAAGGAAAGGTACCACAAGATTGGAAAGATGCAAACATAGTACCAATATATAAAGGAGGAAATACAGAAGATCCTACAAACTTCAGACCGGTATCCCTTACAAGCACAGTAGCAAAAATATGCAAAAAAGTCATCAGAAACAAATGAACCAATCACTTGGAAGAAAATAAAATAGTAAACTCTAAAAAATTTGGCTTTGGAAGTGGAAGAGCATGTACCACAAACCTAATTTGCTTTTACTCGAGATTAACTGAGATAATAAAAAGATGGCTGGGAAGATTGCACCTTTTTGGATTTGCAGAAGGCATTCGACAAAGTACCACATAAAAAAATTAATAAGAAAATTGAAATAATAGGAGGAATACAAGGTAAGCTGCTGGAATGAAGGATTTCTTAATTGGGAAAAAAATGAGAGTGGTACTTAGAGACAAATATTCGAGCTGGGAAGACGTGAAAAATGGAGTCCCACAAGGCTCTATATTGGCTCCTTTAATGTTTGCCATGCATATAAATGATATGGATGAGGGAGTCAACTGTTACATGAAGTTCTTTTCTGACGATGCCAAATTACTCAGGAGAGTAAGAACAGAAGATTGCAGATCGCTACAAGAAGACCTAGCCAAAATATGGGAATGGAGTCAGAGATGTGAGATGAACTTCAACATTAAGAAATGTAGCATAATGGAATTTGGAAAAAGCAAAAATAGAGTATCGGGTCAATATAGAATTGGAAACAAAGAATAAAAAAAGTTGATTCAGAAAGGGACCTGGGAGTAATCATATCAAGTGACTTAACACCTGATAAACATGTCAATAAATTATTTAGAGAGACTTTTAACTTATTAAGATCAATGAAAGTGGCCTTCGACTACATAGATGAGGAGATGGTTAAAAAAATAGCGGTTACACAGATAAGACCTAAACTAGAATATGCTGCAACACTGTGGGCACCTAGCACAAAGAACATAAGAAAATTAGAAAGAATCCAAAGAGCAGCAACAAAAATGGCACCTACACTGTCAAGTCTGACATACGAACAAAGATTGGAGAAATTACATCTGTCAACACTGGTATAGAGAAGAGAAAGAGGTGATTTGTTGACCATTTACAGAATTATGAAAGAGATAGAACTTCTCAATAGATACGACTTGTTAAAATGGGACAGAAGAGAAACATGAGGACATAAAAAGAAACTAAAGAAGGACAGTTACAAAAGAGACCTGAAAAAGAATAGCTTCCCACATAGAGTGATTGATGTCCGGAACAAACTAAACGGAGAAACAGTGAATGCCAAAACTATACATGATTTTAAGAAAAATTGGATGCAGAGAGATACAAAAACGGGTTACTACGAGCATGGCTCGTCCCATAAAATACAACTAAGTAAATACAAAGAAATAAGGGACCAAATAAAGAACAATGACATCAGAAAGTCATACGGGCCTGAGGGAATTGCAAACTGGATATTGAAAGAATGTATAGATGAACAAACGGACAAAATAAACAAGATAATTAACTTCTCACTCAAAGAAGGAAAAGTACCACTAGATTGGAAAAATGCAAATATTGTACCAATATACAACGGAAACAAAGAAAATCCTACAAACTATAGACTGGTATCCCTTACAAGCACAACAGCAAAAACATGCAAAAAGTTATTAAAAATAAATGGATTAAACATTTGGACAAGAACAAAATTCTAGATCATAAGCAATTTGGTTTTAGAAATGAAAGACCATGTACTACAAACTTAGTATGCTTTTACTCAAGATAAATAGAAATAATACAAGAAAGTGACGGATGGGGAGATTGCACTTTCTTGGACTTACAAAAGACTTTTGACAAAGTACCACACAAAAAACTAAGAAAAATTGAAACAATAGGTGGAATACAAGGAAAATTATTGGAATGGATGAAAAAATTTTGAATGGAAGAAAAATGAGGGTAATACTTAGAGACAAGACCTCAAATTGGGAAGATATGATAGGCGGAGCCCCCCAAGGCTCTGTACTGGCTCTGATAATATTTGTTATTTATATAGATGATATGGATGAAAGCATGGAATGTTATATGAACTTCTTTGCTGATGATGCGAAACTATTAAAGAGAGTAAGTAGAAAGGAAGATTGCAAATCTTTTCAAGAAGACCAGGACAAAGTCAGGAAATGGAGTCAGAAGAGTGAAGTGAACTTCAACATTAAGAAATGCAGTATAATGGAATTTGGAAAAAGCAAAAATAGAATCTCGGGTCAATATAAAATGATACAAAAGAAGTTAAGAAAGTAAACTCAGAAAGGGGCTTAGAAGTAACTATCTCAAACGGCATGACACCAGACAAACATGTCAAGAAATTAGTCGGAGAAACTTTTAACTTAATTAATATCAGTGAAAGTGGCCTTTGACTACATGGATGAAGAAATGGTAAAGAAAATACTAGTTACACTGATAAGACCAAAATTGGAATAGGCAGCATCTCTATGGACACGTAGTACACACACATACATACACACACACACACACACACACAAAAAGTGACAAAGATGGCACCAACAATTTGTTTGCAATTTGATGTATGAACAAAAATTGGACAAACAAAATTTACCAGCCCTAGAACAACAAAGAGAAATAGGTGATTTGATAACCATTTACGGAATTAGGAAAGGGATGGAAATTCTTGATAGGGATGACCTACTAAAATGGGACAGCACAGCTACAAGAGGACACAAGAAGAAACTAAGACAGTTACAGAAGATAACTAGGAGAAAAAAAAAAAAAAAAAAAAAAAAAAAAAAAAAAAAAAACACAGAGTAGGCGATATCTGGAACAAACTGCAAAAGGAAATAGCGAGTGCTAAAACTATTTATGACTTTACTACAAGCATAGCTCTCCTCCTGCAAAATACAACTAGGTAAATACACATACACACACACACACACTATCCTGCATCTACACACACACATGATAAGTGGTGTCCCACAGGGATCAGTACTGGCCCCGATCATGTTTGCCATATACATAAATGACATGGATGAACAAGTAGAGTGTTATATGAATTTCTTTGCAGATGATGCAAAAATACTAAAGTAAAAATGGAAACGGATTGCAACTAATTACAACAAGACTTGGACAAGATCTGGAAATGGACTCAAAAGTGGGAAGTGAAATTCAATATCAAGAAATGTAGTATAATGGAATTTGGAAAAAGTAAAAACAGAATATTGAGAGATTATAAAATTAATGAAGATGTCAAAAAAGTACATACATACATATACCAAGGCTTTTTCCCCCTTTCAAGGGAGGTAGCCAAAAAGGGAAAGGCATAAAAACACTCCCACCCATTTCATCCCTAAATACACTCCACACCCCTCCCACCCTCCCTCTCATCTGAGCACCTCCTGGATGACGGGTCATCCCTGCACCTTGCCCACCGCCCTGGGTCAGAAGCAGTGTCGCAAGACACAGCACATCCACAGCAAGGCCGCTTCATTTAATCGGCGACCCCCCCTTGCATATAAGGAGAGGACGGGGAGAAATCCCTTCGGGCTGCGTCAAAATTTACTCACACATACTACCCCACCCCCGCCCATTCCTCCTCATGCAATCACAACATCATCCATATACAACCATTCTCCACTCACCTCTGTCTTCCGTCCTCTCCCTTCCTTCCTCAACAGACATTCCCCTCTTCCCCAAAGCCCCCTTCACCCCATCCATCCACCTCATCCTAGGACGTCCCCTCATGTTCACTCCCTCCACATCTGCCTTCCATACCTCTTTTACTAGTCTTTCTTCACTCATTCTTTCCATGTGTCCAAACCATCCTAATATTCTTTCATCAACCCTATCTCCCAGCTCCTTTTTCACCCCTGTTCTCCTCCTCACCTCCTCATTTCTCACTCTGTGTAGCCTAGTAACCCCCACCATACTTCTCAGACACCTCATCTCAAACACAAAAAAGTAAACTCGGAAAAAGACCTTGGAGTGAGGATCAGCAAAGACATTACACTGGATAAGCATATCAATAAAATAGTCGGAGAAACCTATAATTTATTGAGGTCAATAAAAGTGGCATTTGCCTATTTGGTTGAGGAAATGATAAAAAAAAAATTAACTACACTAATGAGACCAAAACTTGAGTACACAGCAAAACTATGGACACCCAGTGCCAAAAAGAATATAAAGAAGTTAGGAAGAATAGAAAGAGCAACAACAAAACTGGCACCAACTCTTTCCAAAATGACATGTGAACAAAGACTGTCCAAATTAGAATTACCAACTCTGGAACAAAGAAGGGAAAGAGGAGACTTACTATCTACAGAGTTATGAAGGGAATGGAAATCTTAGATAAGAATGACTTATTGATAAGGGACAATGGAAAAACAAATGGACTCATAAAGAAACTCAAAAAAGATAATTACAGAAGAGATCTGGAGAGAAAAAAAAAAAGAGCAAGCTTCCCACACAGACTGATAGATACTTGGAACAAACTGGACAAAGAAACAGTGTGTGCAAACACTATTCAAGATTTTAAGAAAAAACTTGATGCTGAGAGATACAAAGACGGGTCACCACAGGCATAGCTCCCTTCCCGTATAATACAACTAGGTAAATACACACACAGACCACAGTCAAAGCAAGACATGCTGGAACGAACACTCTATTTAGCGATTCATGAACGAATGAATTTCAAAGCAAGCCTAGTTGTTTACAAAGATACAGCAAAGGGAGTAGTGTATTTCCATTTTTTTTTTTTTTTTTTTTTTATAAAAAATGGAAAGAAGCAAAGAAACTCTGAAAGACAAAGAACCAGTAAAAAGATGCTTGGAAGAAAGCAGAATAGAGACTCCACTTGGTTTCATTCGAAAGAAGACGTGTCTTTCTCAAACACCAAGGGAGTACCAAACGTTTGAAAGAGGTATTTTTTCGGGGTTTGAAGGGGAAGGAAATATTATGCATAGAGGATTAGAAATGGATAGTGAGCCCAGGTATAGAAATATAATGAGAAATAGAGATATTAATGACATTTTGGATGAATTAATAGAGCTCAAAAGTGAGTATAAAATAATGTACAAAGAAGAAGCTATGCTAAGGAAAGACAATGAGGAGAATAATAGGGAGATAGATGAGTTATAAAAGGAATTAAATCAATTAAATGGAGAAAATGAAAGGTTGAAAAGTGAAGATATAAATAGGAATGAGGCATTAAAAAAGGAGATAAAAGACCAAATGCAGGCAGTGACTGAAAAGGTCGAAGAAAAAGATAAAAGAAAATGACTTACAGGAAATAAAGAAACAGTGAAAAGTAGAGCACGAATATAAAAAAGTATCCTTTAAAGAAATAGTGGAGCAACAGGTCAAGGAGAATGCCATGGAAACGGTGATTCAAATGATTAAAGAGAAAAGCAACTTAGGGACACAGAGGATAAAAAAAGATGCATGGCATATAAAAGAAGCATGATGTTCCTAGTCATCAGAGGGAAAAGGAGGAGAAAGAGATCGCTAAGGAAATTCTGAAAGAATTACAAGTGGAAGAACAGGGAAAGAATATCGCTAAGGAAATTCTGAAAGAATTACAAGTGGAAGAATAGTGAAATTGAAGAAACTTATACAATGGGTAGATGCTCTAAAGAAAAACAATATAGGCCACTGAAAGTAAAGCTTTGATCACAAACAATTGCAGAGGAAGTACTATCCAGAACAACGAAATTAGCAAACAGTGAACAATACAAAAATATATGGATAAAAAAAGAAATGAGTGAAGAAGAAAAAGAAAAAGAACTTAGAAACGAAGGGAATGAAAATGAAAAAAGGACTGAAACTGAAAAGAATGATTGTTTTTGGAGAGTCGTGGTCCTGAGGCTGAGAAAATGGTATAGAAGGTAAAAGGAAACAAAGCAGGCTGAAAAAGGTGAGGAGAAAGGAAATAAAAAATAGCTTATATCAATATAGAATAACTTCAGGAATGAACAAATTAAATGATTATCTGGCCTTAGAAAAACCATACATAATAGGAATAGTGGAAACTAAATTAAAGTGTACTCTACCACCCAACACTGTGGGACAAGGTTTATACAATTGTTGGACGAAGAAAAGAGAGGATAAACAGGGTGGCGGTGTATTAATTTTGACTAATAAAGATTTAAATGTAACAAAAATAACTGAAGGAGAAAATAATGTAGAATCAATTATGATAGAAGTTGAAAGCAAATATATGAAGAGCAGAACATTTATGGTGGTGTATGTGCTCCCCAAAACACAGTTCTGGACAGCAAGTGATCATTCCAAAATATTAGAAGATACAAAATACAAATTAACTAATACTGTATACTGAAAGACAGGAAATATAGTAATTATGGGTGACTTTAATTCAAAAGAAATATGTTGGGAGGAAATGACAGTGAAGGGTGGAGAGGAACTCTGGGGTAATGTCCTGCTTGACATGACCATCGAATACACAATGGCTCAGTGGATAAGGAAAAATACCAGATACAGAGGTAGTGAAGAACCATCAAGGCTGGATTTAATACTTACAACAGAGCCTGAAATTGTCGACAAAATTGATTACAAAACTCCGATAGGAAAGAGTGACCATGTACTAATAGAATATCGAGAGATTATAAAATTGGTGAAGAGGTAAAAAATGTAAACTCGGAAAAAGACCTTGGAGTGATGATCAGCAGAGACATGACACCTGACAAACATATTGATAAAATAGTCAGAGAAACCTACAGTTTATTGGGGTCAATAAAAGTGGTATTTGTCTATTTGGATGAGGAAATGATAAAAAAATTCTTAACTACACTAATAAGACCAAAACTCGAGTACGCAGCAACACTATGGACACCCAGTACCAAAAAGAATAAAAAAAAAAAATTGAAAGAATACAAAGAGCAACAACAAAACTGGCACCAACTCTTTCCAAAATGACACTTGAACAAAGACTGTCCAAATTAGAATTACCAGCTCTGGAACAAAGAAGGGAAAGAGGAGACCTACTATCTATAGAATTATGAAAAGAATGGAAATCTTAGATAAAAATTATTTATTGAAATGGGACAATGGAAAAACAAGACACGAAAATAAAATAAAAAAAAAGATAATTATAGAAGAGATCTGGAAAAAAAAAAGCTTTCCACATAGAGTGATAGATACCTGGAACAAATTAGACAAAGAAACAGCATGAGCAAACACTATTCAAGATTTTATGAAAAAACTTGATGCTGAAAGATACAAAGACAGGTCACCACGAGCATAGCTCCCTTCCTGTATCATACAACTAGGTAAAATACATACATACATATACCAAGGCTTTTTCCCCCTTTCAAGGGAGGTAGCCAAAAAGGGAAAGGCATAAAAACACTCCCACCCATTTCATCCCTAAATACACTCCACACCCCTCCCACCCTCCCTCTCATCTGAGCACCTCCTGGATGATGGGTCATCCCTGCACCTTGCCCACCTGGAGGAGGTATATATATATATATATATATATATATATATATATATATATATATATATATATATATATATATATACATACATCACAGACATGCACACACAGAAAGGGACCTGGGAGTAATCATCTCAAGTGACTTGACACCTGATAAACATGTCAATAAATTATTTAGAGAGACTTTTGACTTATTAAGATCAATAAAAGTGGCTTTCGAATACATAGATGAGGAGATGGTTAAAAAATAGTGGTTACACTGATAAAACCTAAACTAGAATATGCTGCAACACTGTGGGCACCCAGCACAAAGAAAATTAGAAAGAATCCAAAGAGCAGCGACAAAAAATGGAACCTACACTGTCAAATCTGACATACGAACAAAGGTTGGAGACATTACATCTGTCAACACTGTAACAGAGAAGAGAAAGAGGTGATTTACTGATCATTTACAGAATTACGAAAGGGATGGAAATTCTCGATAGAGATGACTTATTAAAGTGGGATAGAAGAGAAACAAGAGGACACGAAAAGAAACTAAAGGACAGTTATAGAAGAGACCTGAAAAAGAATATTTACCTAGTTGTATTATAGGGAAAGGGAGCTATGCTCGTGGTGACCCGTCTTTGTATCTCTCAGCATTAAGTTTTTTCTTAAAATCTTGAACAGTGTTTGCACATACTGTTTTTTTGTCCAATTTGTTCCAAGTATCTATCATTCTGTGTGGGAAGTTGTTTTTTTCAGATCTCTTCTGTAATTATCTTTTTTTAGTTTCTAAATGTGAAGGAGGATAGGGAGGGAAAGATAGTTGCAGTGGGAAGTACTAAGAAAATGACTGATGAGTGAGGAAAATGGAGGAGAAATAAGGAAGGATGAAGTGAAGGCAGTTGTTAAGATGATAGAGCAGGTAAGGCACCTGGTCTAGATGGATGCCATGCAGAATGTCTAAAAAAAGGAGGTAGACTGGCTGTTGAGGTTATCTAATGTTTGCTGGAGAGAGGGTAGAGTGCCGGAGGACTGGAGGAGTGCCTGTATAGTTCCACTTTACAAGGGAAAAGGGGACAAGTGTGAGTGTAGTAGATTCAGAGGGATTAGCTTGTTAACCCCTTCCATACGGTGCCGCACACGTAGGCGTCATGGGGAGCGAGTGTATTCGCGAGGCTGCCATATCGGCGTCTTGATTATATTAATTGAAGTCGCCCCTCCATAATGACATTCTTTCTAATTCTTTTGTAATCGCATTTTCTATGGTTATCAAAATTCACGGGCGAAGAGAGAACGATCGATATAAGCGGTGACTATATTTTATGATGCGAGTATTATTACGACACGTCGTACGGCTGGCATTGGTTGCTGCCACCGAGATCTAAGTCCATGACGCCTACGTGTGCGGCACCGTATGGAAGGGGTTAAGTGTAGTTGGGAAGGCTTATGGGAGGATCTTGATTGAGAGGATTAGGAGAGGAACAGTGTGGATTTAGGACAGGTAGAGGCTGCATAGATCCAATTTTTGTGATAAGACAGCTATGTGAGAAAGCTATAGGGAAAGGTAAGGATGTTTTTGAGCGTTTATGGACCTGGAAAAGGCTTATGACAGGGTAGACAGGAAGGCACTGTGGGAGATTTTGCAGATATACAGGATAGGAGGAAAGCTTCTAGGAGCTGTCAAGAGTTTTTATGAGAGTAGTAGAGCTTGTGTTAGGATTAGAAATGGAGAGAGTGAATGGTTTAAGGTAAAGGTGGGACTTCATCAGGGATGTGTTATGTCACCCTGGCTGTTCAATCTTTACATGGATGGGGTGGTGAGAGAGGTGAATGCAAGGGTAGTGGGTAAGGGGTTGGAGATGATTAAAGAAAATGGAGAAAAGTGGGAGGTGAACCAGTTGTTGTTTGCTGATGACACTGCACTTGTAACAGGATCAGAGGAGGGATTGAGAAAGTTAATGACAGAGGTGGAGGAGGTGTGTGAAAGAAAGAAGCTGAGGATAAATGTGGGTAAAAGTAAGGTGATGAGATGTACAAGGGGAGAGAGTGACAGCAGGCTGGAAGTGAGCATTAAGGGTGAAAGACTGGAGGAAGTGGATAGTTTTAAATACTTGGGTGTGAATGTGGCAGGAAAGGGAGGAGTGGGGGTGGAGGTAGAATGTAGATTGAGAGAAGCGAGTAAATGCCTTGGTGAATTGAAAAGTGTAATGAGGAATAGACATTTGGGAATGGATGCTAAGAGGAGGTTATATGAAGGAGTGATTGTGCCAATAGCATTGTACGGGGCAGAAACATGGAACATGAGAGAGGAAGAGAGGAGTAGTATGAATGTGTTTGAGATGAAATGTCTGAGAAGTATGATAGGGGTTACTAGGCTGGATAGAGTGAGAAATGAGGAGGTGAGGAGAACAGGGGTGGAAAGGGAACTGGGAGATAGGGTTGATGAAAGAGTATTAGGATGGTTTGGACACATGGAAAGAGTGAGTGAAGAAAGATTAGTAAAAGAAGTGTGGAAAGCAGAGGTGGAAGGAGTGAATATGAGGGGGCATCCTAGGATGAGATGAAAGGGGCATTACAAAAGAGAGGAATGTCTATGGAGGAAGGATGGGAGAGAACAGAGGATAGGGGTGAATGAAGAGGGGTTGTGTATAGATGATGCTGTGATGCATGAGGGGGAGTGGGTGGGGGATGGGGGGTGAGGAAGTGTGTGTGAGAAGAAATTTGATGCAGCCCAAAGGGATTTCTCCCCCATCTTCTCCTTTTCTGCATGAGGGGATGGAGAGGGGGGGGGGGGTGTCACCGAATTTATGAAGCGGCCTTGCTGTGGTTGTGCTGTGTCTTACAACTGCTTCTGACCCAGGGTAGTGGACAGGATGCAGGGATGACCCGTCATCCAGGAGGTGCCAAGATAAGAGGGAGGGAGGAGGGTGTAGGGGAGTGGAATATATAGGAAATGGAATGGGTGGGAGTGGTTTCTATGCCTTTTTCTTTTTGGCTACCCCCCTGTGTAGGGGGAAAAACCCTTTGGTATATGTATGTATGTAGCAGAGCATGTGTCAGGATTAGAAATGGAGATAGTGAGTGGTTCGAGGTAAAGGTGGGACTTCATCAGGGATGTGTTATGTCGCCCTGGCTGTTCAACTTATGCATGGATGGGGTGGTGGGTCAGGGATTGAACATGTTTAAAGAAAATGGAGAAAAGTGGGAGGTGAGCCAGCTGTTGTTTGCAGACGACACTGCCCTTGTAGCAGGATCAGAGGAGGGATTGAGTAAGTTGGTGACAGTGTTTGGGAGAGTGTGTGATAGAAGAAAGTTGAAGATAAATGTGGGTAAAAGTAAGGTGATGAGATGTACAAGGGGTGAAAGTGGCAGTAGACTGGAAGTGAACATTAAGGTAGAGCGACTGGAGGAAGTGGATAGTTTTAGATACTTGGGTGCAAATGTGGCAGGAAAGGGAGGAGTGGAGGTGGAGGTAGAATGTAGACTGAGAGAAGCGAGTAAATGCCTTGGTGGATTAAAAAGTGTAATGAAGAATAGACATTTGGGAATAGAGGCTAAGAGGAGATTGTATGAAGGTGTGATTGTGCCAACAGCACTGTATGGGGCAGAAACATAGAACATAAGAGAGAAGGAGTTTGAATGTGTTTGAGATAAGGTGTCTGAGAAGTATGATGGGGGGTTACTAGACAGGATAGAGTGAGAAATGAGGTGAGGAGGAGAACTGGGGTGGTAAGGGAGTTGGGAGATAGGGTTGATGAAAGAGTATTGGGATGGTTTGGACACACGGGGAAAGAATGAGTGAAGAAAGACTTGTAAAAGAGGTATGGAAGGCAGATGTGGAGGAAGTGAACATGAGGGGGCGACCTCTTTATCTTGGCACCTCCTGGATGATGGGTCATCCCTGCATCTTGTCCACTGCTCTTGGTCAGAAGCAGTATTGCAAGACACAGCACATCCACAGCAAGCCCGCTTCATTAAATTGGCGATCCCCCCCCTCCGTCCCCTCATGCAGAAAAGGAGAGGACAGGGAAAAATCCCTTCAGGCAGCGTCAAATTTTCTCACACATACTCCCTTACCCCCCATCCCCCATCCATTCCACCTCATACATCACAACATCATCCATATACAACCACTGGATAAACTAAATCTACCAACCCTGGAACAAAGAAGAGAAAGAGGTGATTTGCTAACCATCTACAGAATTATGAAAGCGATGGAAATTCTTGATGGAGGTGACTTACTGAAGTGGGACAGAAGAAAAACTAGGTCACGAGAAGAAACTTAAGGTCAGTTACAGAAGAGATCTGAAAAAGAATAGCTTCCCACACAGAGTGGTTGATATCTGAAACAAACTGAACAAGGAAACAGGGAGTGCTAAAACTATACATGACTTTAAGAACAAAATGGATATGGAAAGATACAAAAGCGGGTCACTATGAGCATAGCTCTCTTCCCATGAAATACAACTAGGTAAATATATATATATATATAAATGTATTTCAAATTTTATAATAATAAAAACACCAGACATACCAGAGGAAATATGAGTTTCCTTGCGATGGTATCATAGTCATTATTCCGTTCATTTACTTCCTTCTGCCCAGCAGCAAAGTGAGAACATACAAAAGCCATGGATGTGTTGCGAATGACCATCCGAATTCCTACAGCACCTTTATTACCTGCAATATTTGATGCAGATTCATAAAAATTACTCTTGAATATGAATAGGTAACATTACACAAAATATAACAAGAAAATACATAATAAATTTCATCTGAAACTATAATGATAAGAGGATCATTAATTCAAGGGACCAATTACGGGTACCTGCTTGTGGTGGGCCTAAAAGATGGACAGCAGTGCTGTGTGCCCATCATTACATGCGATGTTATATGGGGATGAGTTTGATTCCTGTGAGCAAATGTTCTACTGGGGTACTTTCAGCTCTTATTATTCTCAATGGTTTGTTTTGTGCAAATTGTTGGGTGTCTTTATTTTCTTAGGTGTTGGGAACCATGCTGCTGAGGCATAAGTACATGTGATTCTCATAGAACCATTTGTAGACAATGATTAGTTTCCTTCTTCTGATGAAAGCCCATGTTTACTTCTGATCTTTGTAATCTTAATATGTTTACTCTTGTTAATTTTCAGGTCCTTGATGTGCAGGTTGAAGGACAAGCAAGTATCAAAAGTGAAGCTCAAGATTTTAGTATTCTTTTCCAATGGAAAGATTGTTCACTTTTCCTTTTGGATGGTTCTCTGATTTATGGTTGTCTGGGGTGAGCAATGTTATTGACAACTTCTGAGGGGAGGCTTCCATTCTATATTTTCCAAGCAAATTTTCTCATTTTTCTATGTAAGTTTGGGTGTTCTTAGCTGCCATTCTGCAGTTGTGCTAAGTTATCATCATCAGGTCATCTGCATCTGGTTATAGCCCAAGCTCAAACAATACATATATTCAAATCTACATATACATATGTACATATACCAACATTTTTTTTCCCCCTTTTAAGGGAGGTAGCCAAAAAACAAAGGCATTAAAACCACTCCTACCTATTCCATCCCTATCACACTCCACTCCCCTCCACCCTCTTCCCTCCCTCTAATCTTGGCACCTCCTGGATGATATGTCATCCCTGCATCTTGTCCACTGCCCTGGGTCAGAAGTAGTGTTGCAAGACACAGCACATCCACAGCAACGCCACTTCGTTAAATCGGCAACGCCACTCTCCGTCCCCTTATGCAGAAAAGAAGACAGGGAGAAATTCCTTTGGGCTGTGTCAAATTTTTGTCACACATTCTCCCCGTTTAAATATGATAACTGTAAATCAAGGATATGTTACGTTGAAAGTGTACATGAATTTGAGGCTAGGTATGATAAAGAATTAGAGGACAGGAGAGAGGACCTAAAGAGTACTGCTCCTTTACCATGTACTACAATTCGGTAAATACAGTTGAGCACTTTGTTGTTACTCTGGATCTTTTGTAGGAGGAAATCACTTGTGAAGAGGTTGAATAATGTAGATGAGAGTATTGCTCACTGGAGAACTCCACTGTACAGTGTTTTGGCCCCACACATTTGGTTGTTTTGGGTTTCTCCACACTGTCTGCCAGCTATGAAGTTTGTTAGCTATTTCTCATTATTGTTATGGATGTTCAGATGATCTTTTTTGGTAAAATGAGTCTGAGAACTTCATCAAATGCCCTATTTATGTCTACTGCCACCATAACTGTTCCTTCTGATGACGCTTTCTTATTAAACTCCTCCAATATTTATTAAGAGATATTTCTGAGAGGTGTGCTCGTGGAGTGGTCTTTGAGTCCATATTGGTTTGAGATGGTGGGTACAATAGCTGTTTCTTTCTGCTATTATTCTTTCCATTAACTTGGATGAAGCAGGTAATTGGGTCTATAAGATGATGGGGTTTCTGGTGATTTGTTCGGTTTTAATACAAGTATTATATGTGCTCTTTGTCACATTATTAGAATTTTGTAGTAAGCGTGGAGTGGTTGAAAATTTCTGTCAAAGACTTGTGCATTTGGATCAAGATGCTTTAGATGGATACCATATATTTTGGCGGATAAGACGACATTTAAAGCATCAAAAAACACATTAGAATTAGGGAGTCATCTTATAGGCAAGATATAAAAACCTTTTCTTTAAAATTTTACTCAAAATACCATACTAACCTACGTTCGGTAGTTTGGAGTTGAAAGCATACCATTCGAACAGTGAACAGAACAAGTTTCATCGCTGATGGCAAGAAACATAAACACATGTTGGAGGTAAGAATGTGGTAAGTTGCTTGGAATGTGGAGAATACTGTAGGTATTTACAACTGTATTTATTGGTAATACATTAAGGTATGTTATTATTGGTAATACATATAGATATGTAATTCATTATATCAATATATAACCTTATACTGACTTAAACTTTGCCACAGAATGTTTGGTATCTTGGGGGTCGTCTTATAGCAACAATATGAGCTAAAACCATGAAATTCAGAGTGAAACTTAGGGGTAGTCTTATCTGAAGGTCGTCTTATCCCCCGAAATAAACGGAATCTAAGATGTTATCTAGCCCTTCCCAAAACAGGCCTGGTCAAAGACTAAAATTGCTCAAGATACATTCACTACACAGATGAAACAAAATACCTCATCCTATGCTGATAATATGGTTTAACATCACAAACTCCTCCCATTGGAAGGCTAGGGCAGTGCCCCTTACAGAGGACGTTGTAGCATGGAATTCAATGAATCATGCCCTTGGTTCAACTTCACTGGTGGCAGGACTCGAACCACCATCCCCTCGACCTTCACTGCAAGTAATGACGCTCTAACCCGCTCAGTCAACGAGCTTCCTTCATCCTATGCTACCCACACAATATCTCTTCCTTGAATGACATGGTGGATTATGCCTAGGAGTTGTGGATTTCCTACAAGAGAGACCTGGAGCAACACTTTGATTCATTATGTGATTAGGGGTTCCTAGCATCAATCCCACATAAAAGGATACAGAAATGGAAAGTTACAAATTAATTAGCAAATACAGCCTGCTCAGTTGTTTGAATTTCAGCTCATTATGCAAAATAAATTTTGTTTGGGGAAAAAATCCATTACTCAATTTGTACACAATTCATTTGTATATTGGGACCCCAATGTATATATGCCAATAAATACATAAGGGAAGAAAAAATCATCAATCCTACCTGTAGCACCTTGCATTCCAGTCTTCACACTTTCTACGGAAACATCCTTGACGTGACTGGCATGTCTTTCGTTGACAAACACAAACAAAGCCACACCAACAAGCTGTGACCATGTGACCATTACAAACTTCTCGTCCCTTGAAATCACCTGCAAAATAGAAAAAAAAAAAAAAAAAAAGTAAGGAAGAGCTGGACTATGAAACCCTTTTAGGGATATTTTTGAAGGTCAATAAAAGTATGCTGAGAGTGGAGGATATATGGAGAAAGAGGAAAAGGACAAAAGATAGGGAGGTGCTTGAAGTAAACTGTTTAAATGAGAAAGAAAAGGAGAAGGAGTACAAGAAGCTGAGAGAGGAGTGGGAAGGAGTGAAGGAGGAATGGAGATGGTTCAGGAAGGGAGTCACAAGGTGGTGTGTGGACAAGTAGGACAGGAGGAAATAGGAGGAAGGGTATAAGTGGTGGGATGAGGAAGCAAAGAAGGCTGTAGAAGAAAAGAAATGAATATTCACAGATTGGTTACAAAATAGGATGAGAGAATCATATGAGAGATACAAAGAAAAGAAAAGTAAAGCATAAGATACAGGGTCTAACATAAATCTGTACAACTTCTTATCACATGTTTTAAGATTAATATCTCGGGTTATAATAAACATAGAGTTATGAAATTTTCAGTATATTTAGAAAAGGCAATAAGAACAATGATTTCATTCAATGTAACCACCTTCAGCTGTTATGACGCTTTCAACGCGTTTACGAAACTTGGATACAGCGTTGATGATCTCAGACTTTGATAATGAACCCACAGCCTTCTTGATGTCTGTCTTCAGGGTTGTTATACTTCTGTGTGGCTTGTCACATGCCTTGGCCTCAATTCGTGCCCAAAAATAATAATCTAAACGGTTTAGGTCTGGCGAATTTGAGGGCCACAACTCTTTGTTCCAGAACTGCACATTTGACCCTTCGAGAAGGTTGGTGGTCCTCTTCGCTGTGTGGGCTGGAGCCGAGTCTTGTTAGAAGACAAACTGGTTGCCACTAGCCTTATCTTTCATCCAGGGTATTATTTTCTCTTCTAGAACTTTGCAATAGACAACGGCATTGACTTTCTCCTTGTTGTTGAAGAAGTGAGTGAAGACGTCCCACTCAGTTGACACCACACAGAGCACCATGACACTTGCTGGTTTCTTCGTCGTTGTCTTGTGTTGAACCTCTGAGGATGAGGAGGCTATCCAGCGATCATTCCGCTTATTGAAAGTCGCATCAACCGTGAAAATCTTCTCGTCGGAAAAAAACTTGATGACTGAGCCATTCGACTTCATCCAGTTCAACAGCTTTTGGCACCTGGTCAAGCGGATTTCTTTCATTTTTCGTGTCAAAAGATGTCTTTTTCCTTGTGAGAATGAGGTTAATCCCAATTTCTTTAATGCTCTGTGAATTGTCATTGTGCTGACACCTCTCTTCTTTGCCAATGTCAATAATGGTAAGGCTGGATTTGCATTGACACTTCTCTTGAGACCAGCTAAAAAGCGAGGTGTTAGAATTCTGCCCCTTCTGGGCTTGTGAGCAGCTCGTTGGTCTTCGCCGGTCTCATCAAAACGTTTACAAACATCATAAACAGTTTGTCTGGAGTATTTTAGCATCCTTATTATGGCGCTAGGAGTGTGACCCGCGCGACGAAGTTCGCATGTGGCTGAACGTTTGGCTTGTTCCATTGCTTAATGTTTATTGCACCGGTGCTAGTATACAACTGGCTAAATTATTAGACAAATGGAAGTATCTGGAAACAATCAGAATTGCCATATTTATTTACCTAGTTGTATTTACCTAGTTGTATTTTGCGGGAAGGGGAGCTATGCTCGTGATGTCCCGCCTTTGTATCTTGCAGTGTCTAGTTTGTTTTTAAACTCATGAATGGTTTTTGCGCATACTATTCCATTGTCCAGTTTGTTCCAAGTGTCCAAAACTCTATGAGGAAAACTGTTTTTCTTCAGTTCTCTTCTATAGCTATGTTTTTTTATTTTCTTTCCATGTCCTCTTGTGTTTCTTTTGTCCCAGTTAAGTAAGCTCTCACTATCGAGTACCTCTGTGCCTTTCATGATTCTGTAGATGGTCAATAGGTCACCTCTCTCTCTTCTTTGCTCCAGTGTCGGTAACTCCAGTTTAGCCAATCTCTCTTCGTATGATAGGTTTGCAAGTGCAGGTGCCATTTTTGTAGCTGCTCTTTGGATTCTTTCTATTTTCTTTATATTCTTTTTGGTACTGGGGGACCACAATGTCGCTGCATACTCTAATCTAGGCCTTATCAATGTAACCAATATTTTTTTCATCATGTCTTCGTCCAAGTATGTAAACGCCACTTTTATTGATCTTAGCAAGTTGTAAGTCTCCCCGACAATTTTGTTAATCTGTATATCATAGGACAAGTCGTTCGTGATAATTACTCACAAATCTTTTTCGGATCCTACTTTCTTTACTTCTTTGGTTCCAATTGTATATTTTCCTGATATTCTGTTTTTGCTTTTTCCAAACTCCATTATGCTACACTTCTTAGTATTAAAGTCCACTTCCCATTTCTGACTCCAGTTCCATACCCTATTTAGGTCTTCTTGCAGTGCTTCACAGTCCTCATCAGTTTCTATTTTCCTTAGCAGTTTGGCGTCATCGGCAAAGAAGCTCATGTAGCAGTTCACGTCCTCATCCATGTCATTCATATAGATAGCAAACATTATTGGTGCCAGCACAGATCCTTGCGGTACTCCACTGATCACCTCTTTCCAGTCTGAATATTTTTCTCTGAGCACTACTCTCATCTTTCTACCAGTCAGAAAGTCCTCTATCCATTTTAGTAGGTTTCCCTGTATTCCTCCTATGTGTTCCAGTTTTTTTAGTAGTTTTCTGTGTGGTACTTTGTCAAAGGCTTTTTGCAAGTCTAGGAATGCACAATCAGCCCATCCATTTCTTTCTTGCACTATGTCTAATAGTCTTGAGTAAAAGCATATTAAGTTTGTGGAGCATGATCTTCCTTGTCTGAATCCGAATTGTCTTGGGTTTAATATGTCATTGTCTTCCAGATGTTTTACCCATCTATTCTTGATTATTTTCTCACAAATTTTGGCTATGGTGCTTGTTAGTGATACTGGCCTATAGTTGGTGGGTTCTTCTTTGTTTCCTCCTTTGTGTATTGGTACAATGTTAGCGTTTTTCCAGTCCTCGGGTATCTTTCCTTCTTTGAGTGAGCTGTTTATTAAGATGTGTATTTTGTCTGTTAGTTCTTCTTTGCACTCCTTTAGAATCCAATTTGCAATACCGTCCGGGCCATGTGATTTTCTGACATCCAGCCTTGATAAATGTTCTGATATTTCCTTTAGTGATGCTGTAAACTCATTCATGAGGGGAGATTTCTTGTTTTTGTCTATGTCACAATTTGGTATTTTCTCTCTGGTGAAAACAGATTTAAAGTGATTGTTCATGACTTCGGCCATCTCTAAATCTTCTGTGTATTCTATGTTTCCTTGGCATAGTTTCACCAATTCCTGTTTGTTTTTAAGTTTACCATTCACATACCGATAGAATAGTTTGGGTTGCTCTTTGCATTTGTCTATAATATCCTTCTCATGGTTCCTTTTCTCCTCTCTTCTCACATTAACATACTCATTTCTATAGTTAACATAAATTTGCCATTTGCTTTGTTTTTTGTCTTTTCTCCACTTTTTCCAAGCTTTGTCCCTTCTGTCTTTTGCCTCACTGCATCTTTTGTTGAACCAACATTTAATGTACTCTCTCTCTTCAAAATTTGTACGGATTTATTTGTTAGACCCTGTAAAGGAGGCAAAGAGGAGAGCAGATGTGAAATGGGGTAAGAGTATGATAGAAAATTTTGAAAGTGATAAAAAGATGTTTTGGAAAGAAATTAAGAGAGGAAGAGGAGGCAAATCATTAAGAAAAGAAGAGGTAAAAGGTGCAGATGGAGAGATGATAATGGAAGAGATGGCAGTAAGAGGAAGATATGCAGAGTATTTTAGGGAGCTGCTAAAGGTAAACAAGAATGGGGAGGGAAAGGTAGTTGCAGTGGGAAGTGCTGCGAAAATGACAGTGATGAGTGAGGAAAATGGAGGAGAAATAAGGATGGATGAGATGGAGGCAGTCATTAAGATGATGAAAGCAGGTAAGACACCTGAGTTGGATGGATGTCATGCATACATACATACATATACCAAGGCTTTTTTCCCCATACAAGGGAGGTAGCCAAAAAGGAAAAGGCATAAAACCATTCCCACCCATTCCATCCCTGAATACACTCCACACCCCTCCACCCTCCCTCTCATCTTAGCACCTCCTGGATGACGGGTCATCCCTGCACCTTGTCCACTGCCCTGGGTCAGAAGGAGTGTCGCAAGACACAGCACATCCACAGCAAGGCTACTTCATTAAATCGGCGACACCCCCTCTCCGTCCCCCCATGCATAAAGGAGAAGACGGGGAGAAATCCCTTCGGGCTGTGTCAAAATTTGCTCACACATACTACCTCACCCCCCACCCCACCCCCATTCCACCTCATGCATCACATCATCATCCATATACAACCATTCTCCATTTACCCGTCTTCTGTCCTCTCCCATCCTTCCTCAATAGACATTCCCCTCTTCCCCAAAGCCCCCTTCACCCCATCCATCCACCTCATCCTAGGACGTCCCTTCATGTTCACTCCCTCCACATCTGCCTTCCATACCTCTTTTGCTAGTCTTTCTTCACTCATTCTTTCCATGTGTCCAAACCATCCTAATACTCTTTCATCAACCCTATCTCCCAACCCCCTTTCCACCCCTGTTCTCCTCCTCACCTCCTTATTTCTCACTCTCTCTAGCCTAGTAACCCCCATCATACTTCTCAGACACCTCATCTCAAACACATTCAAACTCCTCTCTTATGTTCCATGTTTCTGCCCCATACAGTGCTGTTGGCACAATCACTCCTTCATATAGTCTCCTCTTAGCATCCATTCCCAAATGTCTATTCCTCATTACACTTTTCAATCCACCAAGGCATTTACTCGCTTCTCTCATTCTACATTCTACCTCCATCTTCACTCCACCTTTTCCTGCCACATTTGCACCCAAGTATCTAAAACTATCCACTTCCTCCAATCGCTCTCCCTTAATGCTCATTTCCAGACTACTGCCAATTTCACCCCTTGTACATCTCATCACCTTACTTTTACCCACATTTATATTCAGCTTTCTTCTATCACACACTCTCCCAAACTCTGTCACCAACTTCCTCAATCCCTCCTCCGATCCTGCTACAAGCGCAGTGCCGTCCGCAACCAACAGCTGGTCTCACCTCCCACTTTTCTCCATTTTCTTTAACCATCTCTAATCCTTGACCCACTACCCTTGCATTTACCTCTCGCACTAACCCATCCATGTATTAGTTGAACAGCCAGGGCGACATAATGCATCCTTGATGAAGTCTCACCTTTACCTCGAACCACTCACTCTCTCCATTCCTAATCCTGACACAAGCCCTACTACTCTCATAAAAACTCTTGACAGCTCCTAGAAGCTTTCCTCAAATCCTGTATAACTGCAAAACCTCCCACAGGGCTTTTCTGTCTACCCTGTCGTAAGCCTTTTCCAGGTCCATAAAGGCCAAAAAAACATCCATCCCCTTTCCTACAGCTTTCTCACATATCTGTCTTACCACAAAAATCTGATCTACACAACCTCTACCCGTCCTAAATCCACACTGTTCCTCACCAATTACTCCCTCTGTTCCTCTCCTAATCCTCTCAATCAAGATCCTCCCATAAGCCTTCCCAACTACACTTAACAAGCTAATCCCTCTGAAACTACTACATTCACACTTGTCCCCTTTTCCCTTGTAAAGTGGAACTATACAGGCACTCCTCCAGTCATGCAGAATGTCTAAAAAAAAAAAGGAGGTATTGTGATGGTGGACTAGCTGGTGAGGTTGTTTAAAGTTTTTTTAGGAGAGGGTAGAATGCTGGAGGACTGGAGGAGTGCCTGTATAGTTCCACTTTACAAGGGAAAGGGAGACCAGTGTGGGTGTATTAGTTTCAGAGGGATCAGTTTGTTGAGTGTAGTTGGGAAAGCTTATGGGAGGGTCTTGATTGAGAGGATTAAGAGAGGAACAGAGGGAGTAATTGGTGAGGAACATTTTGGGTTTAGGACAGGTAGGGTTTGCATGGATCAGATATTTGTATTTACCTAGTTGTACCTAGTTATATTTTACGGGAAGGGAGCTATGCTTGTAGTGACCAGTTTTAGTATCTCTCCACATCCAGTTTATTCTTAACCCCTTCCATACGGTGCCGCACAAGTAGGCGTCATGGGGAGCGAGTGTATTCGCGAGGCTGCCATATCGGCGTCTTGATTATATTTATTGTAGTCGCCCCTCCATAATGACATTCTTTCTAATTCTTTTGTAATCGCATTTTCTATGGTTATCAAAATTCACGGGTGAAGAGAGAACGATCGATATAAGCGGTGACTATATTTTATGATGCGAGTATTATTACGACACGTCGTACGGCTGGCATTGGCTGCTGCCACCGAGATCTAAGTCCATGACGCCTACGTGTGCGGCACCGTATGGAAGGGGTTAAAATCATGTATAGTTTTGGCATTCACTGTTTCTCCGTTCAGTTTGTTCCAGACATCAATCACTCTATGTGGGAAGCTATTTTTGTTCAGGTCTCTTCTGTAACTGTCTTTCTTTAGTTTCTTTTCATGTCCTCTTGTTTCTCTTCTGTCCCACTTTAATAAGTCGTCTCTATCGAGAATTTCCATCCCTTTCATAATTCTGAAAATGGTCAACAAATCACCTCTTTCTCTTCTCTGTTCCAATGCTGACAGATGTAATTTCTCTAATCTTTGTTCGTATGTCAGATTTGAAAGTGTAGGTGCCATTTTTGTCGCTGCTCTTCAGATTCTTTCTAATTTTCTTATGTTCTTCTTTGTGCTAGGTGCCCACAGTGTTGCAGCATACTCTAGTTTAGGTGTTATCAGTGTAACGACTACTTTTTTACCATCTCCTCATCTATGTAGTCGAAGGCCACTTTCATTGATCTCAATAAGTTATGTCTCTGAATAATATATTGACATGTTTATCAGGTGTCAAGTAGCTTGAGATAATTACTCCTAGGTCCCTTACTGAATTGACTTTTTTGACTTCTTTGTTTCCAATTTTATACTGTCCCAATACTCTGTTTTCACTTTTTCCAAATTCCATTTAGCTACATTTTTTAATGTTGAAGTTCATCTCACATCTCCGACTCCATTCCCATATTTTGTCTAGGTCATCTTGCAGCGATCTGCAATCTTCCTCTGTTCTTACTCTCCTGAGTAATTTGGCATTGTCAGCAAAGAAGTTCATGTAACAATTTACTCCCTTATCAATATCATTTATATACAGTCGAACCTCGAAAACCCGGACCCTCGTATGACCGGTCGAAATGAACAAAGGGCGGACTTTTCAAGCAAAGTTCCCTATTTGTCCAGTAGGTGGCAGCGACGGCCGTACACGTGTACTCAAACCCGGCCCAGTCAAGCCGCCACTAGGGCTGCCGTTTCGTAGAATTTTGTACCAAAACTTAGTAAAATAGCAGCATGTGGCAACTGCACAACGACATAAGGAAATTTTTTTCTACATATCAGCGGGCTGTTAAAAACATTCAAAAACTCACTTTTGTTTAAAAATCATAGAACTAGTTATCAAATAATAAATGGTACATCAAAATATGACTTTTATTGGTAATTGTGTTACTCATAAAATATTATACCCCAAAAGATACGCTTTTACCATGTAGAAAAAAATTCTACGCTAAAGTTTCAGCTTTCTTTTAGTGATAAAAAAAAAAAAAAAAAAAAAATAATAATAATAATAATAATAATAATAATAATTATATCTTACTGAATATGTTAGGGCAAGAAAAAAAAAAAAACTAGAACCAACATTTTGTTAAAGTTTGACAAGTATATCTTGCTATGGAAGTCTGCACACACCTGAGAAAAATGTATGCCCCGGTATGGCAACACTCCCATTCTACACAGCAGTGTAGAAAACGCGGCAACCCTGGCCGCCACCACTGTCCCGCGTGCATACCTTCCGATATTTACAGTGTACTTAATAAAAAATACAGTACAGTACACTGTATTTACAGTACATTTACATGCCTGTATTACAGTTATTATTACAGAATTATTAGTATTATAGCATTATTATTACAGTGTTAGAGTATTATTCTTATGTGTTTCTATGCCATATCATACATAACCTATACGTATACCACTACGAAAATCTACGGGTGTTAGGGCAATATTTTCGATGACCGGACTTTTGGCATGACTGGACCACCCTTCCCCCCAATTAGTCTGGGCTTTCGAGGTTCGACTGTATATGGCAAACATTAATGGAGCCAATACAGAGCCCTGCGGGATGCCACTTTTCACATCTTTCCAGTTCGAATTTTTGTCTCTCAGTACCACTCTCATTTTTCTCCCAGTTAAGAAATCCTTCATCCATTCCAGCAGTTTACCTTGTATTCCTCCTATTATTTCAATTTTTCTTATTAATTTCTTATGTGGTACTTTGTCGAATGCCTTCTGCAAATCAAAGGAGGCGCAATCTGCCTAGCCATCTCTTTCTTGTATTATCTCAATTAATCTCAAATAAAAGCAGATTAGGTTTGTGGTACATGATCTGCCACTTCTAAAGCCAATTGTTTGGGGTTTATTATTTTATTTTCTTCCAAGTGTTTGGTCTATTTGTTTCTGATGACTTTTTCGCATATTTTTGCTACCGTGCTTGTAAGGGATACCACTCTGAAGTTTGTAGGATCTACCCTATTTCCTCCTTTATATATTGGTATTATGTTTACATCTTTCCAATCTTGCGGCACCTTTCCCTCTTTGAGTGAGAAGTCAGTTATCTCATACAGTTGATCTGTCAGTTCGTCTAAAGTATCTTTCAGTATCCAATTTGCGATTCCATCTGGTCCATGCGATTTCCTGACATTAGGTTTTTTATCTGGTCTCATTTCTTTTTGTATTACCTTTATTTCTTTTCTATTTATTTCTTTATATCTTCCCTGTGGTGGGGGAAAAGAATACTGCCACCAAGTATTTCCACTTGGATCGTAAGAGGCGAGAAGAAAGGGACGGGGATTGGGACTAGGCATCCTTCTCCTTGTAGCCCCACAGGGGACATTCCTAAAAAAAGTAAAGGCATAAGAGGGTCGAGTTTTCCAACCAGCACCCTACAGTCTTTTAATGTGTGTGGATGTGGTACAGATGAGAGTAAAAGGGAAGAGATAGGTAGTATGTTTGTGAGAAAAAAGATGGATGTGTTGGCTTTGAGTGAAACTAAGTTGAAAGGGAAGGGTGAGTGTAAGTTTGGGAGAGTAAATGGGAGGTTATCAGGAGTGAAGAGAGGGCGAGGGAGGGAAGGGGTGGCTATAGTAGAAAGTGAAGAGATAGGTAAACGTGTAGTGGAGTGGAAGGAGGTTTCCTCAAGGATAATGTGGATGAAGGTGAAACTGGGAAAGGAGATGTGGGTTTTCGCAAGTGCATATGGGCCTGGCAGTGAGAAGAGTGTAGAAGAAAGGGAGGATTTTTGGATAGATTTAAATGCGTGCATAGAGGATTTAGGGAGAAATATCAATGTAATAGCACTGGGAGACCTTAATGCTAGGGTAGGAAATGATCAAATTGATGGAGTGGTTGGGAAATGTGAAGTTCCAGGAAAGAATCGTAGTGGAGAGTTGATGGTGGAAATGTGTCTAGAGAGTTGATGATAGCAAATACAGTGTTTCAGAAGAAAGTCAAGCATGAGTATACATGGGAGAGGGTGGTGGATGGAAGGGTGGTAGATAGAGCGTTAATGGATTATCTAGTGGTAAATAGGATTATGATAGGAAGAGTTAAGGATGTAAATGTTCTAAGGGGAGAGGGTGGGGGAATATCAGATCATTTTTTGGTGGAAGGTAAGTTGAGAGTGGAGGATAGATGGAGAAAGAGGAAAGGGACAAAAGGTAGGGAGGTGCTTAGAGTGAACTCTTTAAATGGAAAGGAAAAGGAGGAGTACAAGAAGCTGAAGGAGGAGTGAGAGGGAGTGAAGGATAGAGTAGAGCTAGGTGTGGAGGAATGGGGATGGTTCAAGGAGGGAGTCACAAAGCGTGCAAAGATGGTGTGTGGAACAAGAAGGACAGGAGGAAATAGAAGGAAGGGTAGTGAATGGTGGGATGAGGAAACAAAGAAGGTTGTAGAAGAGAAGAAGCGAGCTTTCACAGATTGGTTACAAAATAGGACAAGGGAGTCATATGAGAGGTACAAAGAAAAGAAAAGAAAAGAGAAGTAAAGCAAAAGGTAAAGGAGGCAAAGAGGAGAGCAGATGTGAAGTGGGGTAAGAGTATGACAGAAAATTTTGAAAGTAATAAAAAGATGCTTTGGAAAGAAATTAAGAGAGGAAGAGGAGGCGAATCAAGTAGAGAAGAAAAGATAATAGGTGCAGATGGAGAGATGATAATGGAGGAGAAGGCAGTAAGGGGAAGATGGGCAGAATATTTTAGGGAGTTGCTAAATGTAAAGAAGGATAGGGAGGGAAAGATAGCTGCAGTGGGAAATGCTAAGAAAATGACCGTGATGAGTGAGGAAAATGGAGGAGAAATAAGGAAGGATGAAGTGAAGCCAGTTGTTAAGATGATGAAAACAGGTAAGGCACCTGGTCTGGATGGATGCCATGCAGAATGTCTAAAAAAAGGAGGTACAGTGATGGTGGACTGGCTGGTGAGGTTATTTAATGTTTGCTGGAGAGAGGGTAGAGTGCCGGAGGACTGGAGGAGTGCCTGCATAGTTCCACTTTACAAGGGAAAAGGGGACAAGTGTGAATGTAGTAGTTTCAGAGGGATTAGCTTGTTAAGTGTAGTTGGGAAGGCTTATGGGAGGATCTTGATTGAGAGGTTTAGGAGAGGAACAGAGGGAGTAATTGGTGAGGAACAGTGTGGATTTAGGATGGGTAGAGGTTGTGTAGATCAGATTTTTGTGGTAAGACAGATATGTGAGAAAGCTGTAGGAAAGGGGAAGGATGTTTTTTGGGCTTTTATGGATCTGGAAAAGGCTTAAGATAGGGTAGACAAAAAGGCACTGTGGGAGGCTTTGCGGATATACGGGATAGGAGGAAAGCTTCTAGGAGCTGTCAAGAGTTTTTATGAGGGTAGTAGAGCTTGTGTCAGGATTAGAAATGGAGAGAGTGAGTGGTTTGAGGTAAAGGTGGGACTTCATCAAGGATGCGTTATGTCGCCCTGGCTGTTCAACTTATACGTGGATGGGGTAGTGCGAGAGGTAAATCCAAGGGTAGTGGGTCAGGGATTAGAGATGATTAAAGAAAATGGAGAAAAGTGGGAGGTGAGCCAGCTGTTGTTTGTGGAAGAGGGATTGAGGAAGTTAGTGACAGTGTTTGGGAGAGTGTGTGATAGAAGAAAGCTGAAGATAAATGTGGGTAAAAAATGTGGGTAAAAAATGTGGGTGATGAGATGTACAAGGGGTGAAATTGGCAGTAGACTGTTAGTTAGCATTATGGGAGAGCGACTGGAGGAAGTGGATAGTTTTAGATACTTGGGTGCAAATGTGGCAGGAAAATGTGGAGTTAAGGTGGAGGTAGAATGTAGATTGAGAGAAGCGAGTAAATGCCTTGGTGGATTAAAAAGTGTAATGAGGAATAGACATTTGGGAATGGATGCTAAGAGGAGACTAAATGAAGGAGTGATTGTGCCAACAGCACTGTATGGGGCAGAAACATGGAACATAAGAGAGGAAGAGAGAAGGAGTTTGAATGTGTTTGGGATGAGGTGTCTGAGAAGTATGATGGGGGTTACTAGGCTAGAGAGAGTGAGAAATAATGAGGTGAGGAGGAGAACAGGGGTGGAAAGGGAGTTGGGAGAAGGGTTGATGAAAGAGTATTAGGATGGTTTGGACACATGGAAAGAATGAGTGAAGAAAGACTAGTAAAAGAGGTATGGAAGGCAGATGTAGAGGGAGTGAACATGAAGGGACATCCTAGGATGAAGAGGATGGATGGGGTGAAGGGGGCTTTGGGGAAGAGGGGAGTGTCTGTTGAGGAAGGACAGGAGAGGACAGAAGACAGGGGTGAATGGAGAATGGTTGTATATGGATGATGTTGTGATGCATGAGGTGGAATGGGCAGGGGGATGGGGGGTGAGGTAGTACGCGTGAGCAAAATTTGACGCAGCCCAAAGGGATTTCTCCCTGTCTTCTCCTTTTATGCATGGGGGGATGGAGAGGGGGTGTCGCTGATTTAATGAAGTGGCCTTGCTGTGGATGTGCTGTGTCTTGCGACACTGCTTCTGACCCAGGGCAGTGGACAAGGTGCAGGGATGATCCGTCATCCAGGAGGTGCTAAGATAAGAGGGAGGGTGGAGGGGTGTGGAGTATATTCAGGGATGGAATGGGTGGGAATGATTTTATGCCTTTTCCTTTTTGGCTACCTCCCTTGTAAGGGGGAAAAGCCTTGGTATTTACCTAGTTGTATTTTGCGGGAAGGGGAGCTATGCTCGTGTTGTCCCGCCATTGTATTTCTCAGTGTCTAGTTTGCTTTTAAACTCGTGAATGGTTTTGCGCTTACTATTTCATTATCCAGTTTGTTCCAAGTGTCTAAAACTCTATGTGGAAAACTGTTTTTCTTCAGTTCTCTTCTATAGCTATGTTTTCTTAATTTCCTTCCATGTCCTCTTGTGTTTCTCTTGTCCCAGTTTATTAATTCTTCTCTATCAAGTATCTCTGTGCCTTTCATGATTCTGTAGATGGTCAGTAGGTCTCCTCTCTCTCTTCTTTCCTCCAGTGTCGGTAGCTCCAGTTTAGCCAATCTCTCCTCGTATGATAGGTTTGCAAGTGGAGGTGCCATTTTTGTAGCTGCTCTTTGGATTCTTTCTATTTTCTTTATGTTCGTTTTGGTACTGGGGGACCACAATGTCGCCGCATACTCTAGTCTAGGCCTTATCAATGTAACCAATATTTTTTTCATCATGTCTTCGTCCAGGTAAGCAAAAGCCACTTTTATTGATCTTAGCAAGTTGTAAGTCTCCCCGACAATTTTGTTAATCTGTGTATCATAGGACAAGTCGTTTGTCATAATAACTCCCAAGTCTTTTTCAGATCCTACTTTCTTTACTTCCTTGGTTCCAATTGTATAATTTCTTGATATTCTGTTTTTGCTTTTTCCAAACTCCATTATGCTACACTTCTTAGTATTAAAATCCACTTCCCATTTCTGACTCCAGTTCCATACCCTATTCAGATCTTCTTGCAGTGCTTCACAGTCCTTATCAGTGTCTACTTTCCTTAACAGTTTGGCATCATCAGCAAAGAAGCTCATGTAACAGTTCACGCCCTTTTTCCAATCTGAATATTTTTCTCTGAGTACTACTCTCATCTTTCTTCCAGTCAGGAAGTCCTCCATCCATTTTAGTAGGTTCCCTTGTGTTCCTCCAATGTGTTCCAGTTTTTTTTGTAGTTTTCTGTGTGGTACTTTGTCAAATGCTTTTTGCAAGTCTAGGAATGCACAATCAGTCCATCCGTTTCTTTCTTGCACTATGTCTATTAGTCTTGAGTAGAAGCATATCAAGTTTGTGGTGCATGATCTACCTTGTCTGAACCCGAATTGTCTTGGGTTTAATATGTTGTTATCTTCCAGGTGATTTACCCATCTATTCTTGATGATTTTCTCACAAATTTTGGCTATAGTGCTTGTTAGTGATACTGGTCTATAGTTGGTGGGTTCTTCCTTGTTTCCTTTATATATTGGTACAATGTTAGCATTTTTCCAGTCATTAGGTATCTTTCCTTCCTTGAGTGAGCTATTTATTATGATGTGTATTTTGTCCGTTAGCTCTTCTTTGCATTCTTTTAGAATCCAATTTGCAATTCCATCCGGGCCATGTGATTTTCTGACGTCCAGTTTTGATAGATGTTCTGATATTTCTTTTTGTGATGTTGTAAATTCACTCATGTGGGGAGAATGTTTGTTATTATCTACGTCCCAATTTTGTATTTTCTCTCTGGTGAAGACAGATTTAAAGTGGTTGTTCATGATTTCGGCCATCTCTAATTCTTCTGTGTATTCTATATTTCCTTGGCGTAGTTTCACTAGTTCCTGTTTGGTTTTAAGTTTACCATTTACATACCGGTAGAATAGCTTGGGCTGATCTTTGCATTTTTCTATAATATCCTTCTCATGGTTCCTTTTCTCCTCTCTTCTCACATTAACATACTCATTTCTATAGTTTATATAAATTTGCCATTTGCTTTGTTTTTTGTCTTTTCTCCACCTTTTCCAAGCTTTGTCCCTTCTGTCTTTTGCCTCATATGTATGTATGTATGTTTATTTCTCTCATCATGGGTGATCTTTCTTGTTGTCCATCTTCCCAAGATTGTGAGCTCTCAAGTGTAAAAACAGACCTGAAATGTCTGATCATAACTTCTGCCATCTCTGTGTCGTCTATACAGGTAAACGTCGACTTACGATGGCATTAGGTTTCGATAGAGCCATCGTAAGACGATTTCATCGTAAGTCGATCCCCAATTTGTGTATCACTGTTCCGTGGTCACTGTACCTAGCCTACCTGTATATTAACCACCAGAGATACTGAATATAGCCTATTAAACATGTACAGTAGTTTATTTAATTATTTTTATCCTTTTTACCATATTCAAACACTATAATATGTATTTTCAGTACGGACTTAAATCTCGCGGGCAGCAGCCAATGCCAGCCGTACGACGTGACGTAATAATACTCGCATCATAAAATATAGTCACCGCTTATATCGATCGTTCTCTCTTTCACCCGCGAATTCTGAAAACCACAGAGAATGGGATTTAGGGCACATTTGAGAGAATGTAAAAACACAGGGGCGACTACAATAAATATAATCAAGACGCCGATATGGCAGCGTCGCGAATCCACTTGCTCCTCATGACGCCTACGTGTGCGGCACCGTATGGAAGGGGTTAAATTATCATATCGTCGTCGTCGTCGTCATCATCGTAAAGTCGAACAATCGTAAGTCGCGGCCATCGTAAGTCGACGTTTACCTGTATATTCTTTATCTCGTTCACGCAATTTCACTATTTCATGTTTATCCTTTAGTTTTTCATTTATATATCTGTAAAGGAGTTTAGGTTGATCCTTACATTTGTCTATAATATCTTTTTAATTTTTTTTCTTTCCTGCGCATATTCACATATTCATTCCTAAGTTTTATATATGTTTGCCATTTTTTTTTCCCCATCTTTTTCAGGCTTTGTCTCTCCTGTCTCTAGCCTCACTACACCTTTTGTTAAACCAATATTTTATGTAGATCTCTTTTTGTTTCTTTTTTGGTACATATTTGTTAATTCCTTCCTTGTACTTTTCTCTGAATATGTTCCATTTGTCTTCCATCTTTGTTTCCTCGTTAGAAAATTTATCCCAATTTGTGTTTTGGAATTTTTTTCTTAGTTTTACAAAGTCCGTTTTGTTGTACATTAATCTTCTTTCTCTATGTTTGTCATTCCTGTCTACATTGTTCTGTTTTTTTAATTCAAACTCTATTAGTACATGGTCGCTCTTTCCAATTGGTGTTTTATACTCCATTTTGTTCACAATATCTGGCTCAGAAGTTAATATTAAGTCTAGTTTTAATGGTTCCTTGTTGTTTCTATATCTAGTATTTTCCTTAACTCATTGTGTTAGGGTGTATTCAATGGTCATATCCTGTAGAATATTGCTCCAAAGTTCATCTCCCCCTTAAAGATACAGGAATATTCAGGTGCACTAAAATAAAATTCCTTCCGTATAATCTTTGTTGTGGACTTTTTCCACAAACTTTTTGAAGCCCCCTCGTAAGGTGATGAGATGTACAAGGGATGAAAGTAGCAGCAGTCCGGAAGTGAGTATTAAGGGAGAGAGACTGGAGGAAGTAGATAGTTTTAGATACTTGGGTGTGAATGTCAAGGGAAAAGGGGAAGTGGAGGTAGAGGTAGAATGTGGATTGAGAGATGCAAGTAAATGCCTTCAGGGATTAAAAAGTGTAATGAAAAATAGACATTAGGGAATGGATACTAAGAGATTGTATGAAGGAGTAATTATACCAACAGCACTGCATGGGGGCAGAAACATGGAACATAAGAGAAGAGAGGAGTTTGAATGTGTTTGAGATGAGGTGCCTAAGAAGTATGATGTGGGTTACTAGGCTGGATAGAGTGAGAAATGAGGTGAGGAGAATAATGAGGGTGGAAAGGGAGTTGGGAGATAGGGTTGATGAAAGAGTATTGGGATGGTTTGGACACATGAAAAGAATAAGTGAAGAAATATTAGTAGAGGTGTGGAAGGCAAAGATGGAAGGAGTGAATATGAGGGGGTGACCAAGGATTAGATGGGTGGATGGGGTAAAAGGGGCATTGGGAAAGAGGGGAATGTCTGTTGGGGAAGTTGTTGTGGATAGATGATGCTGTGTGTTGCATGAAAAGGAGTGGGTGGGGGATGGGGAGTGAAGGTGTATGTGAAAATTAAATTGACGCAACCCAAAGGGATTTCTCCCCGTCTTCTCCATTTCTGCATGAGGAGACAGAGAGGGGGGTTGCCAATTTAATGAAGCAGCCTTGCTGTGAATGTGCTGTGTCTTGTGACACTGTTTCTGATCCAGGGCAGTGGGCAAGATGCAGGGATGACCCTTCATCCAAGAGGAGCCAAGATAAAAAGGGAGTGAGGGGGGGTGGATGTGAGTGGAGTATGTAGGGATGGAATGGGTATGAGTGGATTTTATGTCTTTGTTTTTTAGCTACCTCCCTTGTAAAGGGGAAAAGCTTTTGTTTTATAAATGATGTAATACAGGTTCATTTAATATGGCTTTTCAGGTTGTGAAGTGTTCTTCAACACTTCAGTAACCATACGTTTCTTTTATGTGAATTCTGTAGCTCCCTGTCTGGGGTATTTGCTCCAAGTTATTGTAGGGTTAAAATCTGCTCAGTAGCTTACAGCTGATACTTTAGGGTCTATTTGGGATGCTCCTATGGACCAGAGCCACACATTATTTTGTATGTGGTAGAGGAAATCTCTATTCATAGAGAAATGATGCTATTTTATCATACTGTGTCTGTCCCTCCATTATGCTGTCCCAACACTCTTAATACCATCCTATACCACTTGTCTAAATATTCATTTCCATTTTCAGCAAACCCTTTGGTACAGGAAAAAGAATAATGCCACTGAGTGTTTCCACTCAAGTCGTAAAAGGCAACAAAAGATGGAACTGGGATGGGACTAGGCACCAAAGGGGACATTCCTAAAAAAAATCAAAGGCATAAGAGGATCTGGGAGTTTTCCAACCACAACCCTAAGGTTTGGGTCTTTTAATGTGTGTAGATGTGGTACAGATAAGAGTAAAAGGGAAGAGATAGGCAGTATGTTTGTGGGAAGAAAGATAGATGTCTTGGCTTTGAGTGAAACTAAGTTGAAAGGGAGGGGCTAGTTTGAGACTGGGATTGGTTGGGAGGGTGTCAGAAATGAAAAGAGGACAAGGGAGAGAAGGGGTAGCTATACAAGCAATGAGATAGATAAACATGTGGTGAAGTGCAAGGAGGTTTCTTCAAGGTTAATATGGATGAAGGCAACAACTAGTTGTGTTATATGGGAAGAGAGCTACGTTTGTAGTGACCTGTCTTTGTATCTTTCAGCATCTAGTTTGTTCTTAAATTCTTGTTTAGCTTTTGCACACACTGTTGCTCCATCCATTTTGTTCCAGATATCTACCACCCTGTGTGGGAAATTATTCTTTTCCAGATCTCTTCTGTAACTATCCTTTTTGAATTTCTTTTCCTGTCCTCTTGTAGTGAGAAGAGTGTAGAGAAAAGGGAGGCTTTTTGGACAGATTTAAATGAGTGCATAGAGGGTTTAGGGAGGAATGTCAATGTAGTGGTATTGGGAGATCTCAATGCTAGTGTGAGATGAACCAATAGATGGAGTGGTTGAAAGTGTGGAGTTCCTGAGAAATTTGTAGTGGAGAGATGATGGTGATGTGTCTAGAGAGTTGATGAGAGAAAATTCAGTGTTTAGGAAGAAAGTCAAGCATAAGTATACATGGAAGAGGGTGGTGGATGGAAGAGTGGTAGATAGGGGTTTCAAGGTTTACACAGTGGTAACCATTTGAAGAGTAGGAAGAGTTCTGGATATACATGTTGTTGGGGAGAAAGTGGGGGAATATCAGATCAACTTTTGGTGGAAGATAGGTTGAGAGTGGAAGATAGATGGAGAATGAGGAAAACAACAGAAGGTAGGGAGGTGCTTTGAGTACATACATATTTCAAAGGCTTTTCCGCCTTTACAAGGAAGGTAGCAACAAAAAAAAACAAAGACATAAATTCCACTCCTATTCAATCCATCAACACGGGATTACTCGGACAGACAGTCTAGGGAACAACAACAGTAACAACACACACTCCACTCCCATTCACCGCCCTCCCTCCCTCTTATCTTGGCTCCTCTTGAATGATGGGTTATCCCTGCATCTTGCCCACTAACCTGGGTCAGAAGCAGTGTCACAAGATACAGTACATCCACAGCATGGCTGATTCATTAAATTGGCAACCCCCCCCCCCCGTTCCCTCATGCAGAAAAAGAGAAGACAGGGAGAAATCCCTTCAAGCTGTGTCAAATAATTTTTTCACACATACTCTCTCACCCTCCATCCCCAACTTACTCCCTTTCATGCATCACATCATCCATATGTAAACCACCCTCCATTCACCCCTATATTCCATCTTCTGTCCTTTCTCAACAGACATTCCCCTTTTACCCCATCCATCCATCTCATCCTTGGTTGCCCCCTTTCATGTTCACTTCTTCCACTTCTGCCTTCCACATCTCTTTTACTAATCTTTCATTAATCATTCTTTCCATGTTACAAAACCATCCCAATACTCTTTCATCAACCTTATCTCCCAACTACCTTTCCACCCCCATTATCCTCCTCACCTCATTTTTCACTCTGTCCAGCCTAGTAACCAGTATCATACTTCTCATCTCAAACACATGCAAACTCCTCCTCTCTCTCTCTTATGTTTCATGTTTCTACCCCATACAGTGCTGTTGGCATAATCACTCATTCATAAAATCTCTAAGCATCTATTCTCAAATATTGATTTCTCATTACACCTTTTCCTAAAGCTTTCCCAATGTCTTTTCACAAAAATCTGATCCATACAACACCTACCAGTCCACCTACACTGTTCCTCAAAAATTACTCCCTATGTTCCTCTCCTAATCCTCTTAATCAAGACCCTCCCATAAGCTTTCCCAACTACACTTAAACTGATACCTCTGAAACTAGTGCACTCACACTTGTCCCCTTTTCCCTTGTAAAGTGAAACTATACAGGCACTCCTCCAGCCCTCCAGCACTCTACCCTCTCTAAAACAAACATTAAACAACCACACCAGACAGTCCATCATTGTACCTCCTTTTTTTTTTAGACATTCTGCAATGACACCCATCCAACCCAGGTGCCTTACCAGCTCTCATCATCTAATGACTGCCTTCATCTCATCCTTCCTTATTTCTCCTCCATTTTCTTCACTCATCAGTCATCACTGTCGTTTTCTCAGCACTACCAACTGCAACTACCTTTCCCTCCTTGTCCTCCTTCACATTTAGCAACTTCCTAAAATACTCTGGCCATATCCCTTTTATTGCTATCTCTTCCATTATCATCTCTCCAGCTGCGCCTTTTACCTTTTCTTCTCTACTTGATTTGCCTCCTCTTCCTCTCTTAATTTCTTTCCAAAATATCTTTTTATTACTTTCAAAATTTTCTAGCATACTCTTACCCCATTTGACATCTGCTCTCCTCTTTGTCTTCTTTATCTTATCCCTTATTTCACTTTTCTTTGTACCTCTCTCTTCCTACTTTGTAACCAATATGTGAATGCTTGTTTCTTCTCTTCTACGACCTTCTTTGCTTCCTCGTCCCACCACTCACTTCCCTTCCTTTTCTTTCTTCCCATCCTCCTTGTTCCATACACCATCTCTGCACACCTTGTGACTCCCTCTTCTTGAACCATCTTCATTCCTCCTCCACTCCTAGTTCTACTCTATACTTTACTCCCTCCCACTCCTCTCTCAGCTTCTTTTACTCATACTTTTCTTCCTCATTTAAGCAGTCTATTTTAGCACTTTCTGTCCTTTCCTCTTTCTCCATCTATCTTCCATTCTCAACTTACCTTCCACCAAAAATTATCTGATACCCCATTCTCTCCTCTTGGAACATGTACATCCTTAACCTCTTCACTCCGGGCCAAAATCTCGCGGGCAGCATTATCTGCCAGACGTAAGATGTGTCATAATAATACTCGCATCATAAAATATAGTCACCGCTTATATCGATCGTTCTCTCTTTCACCCGTGAATTTTGATAACCATAGAAAATGTGATGAAGACAGTTTAGAGAGTATGTCATTATGCAGGGGCAACTACAATATAATCAAGATGCCGATATGGCAGCCCCGCATATCCACTTGCTCCTCATGCCGCCTACGTATGCGGCACCGTATGGAAGTGGTTAATTCTTCCTACTATTATTCTGGTTACCACTATGTAGTCCATTAATGCCCTATCTACCACTCTTCTATCCACCACCCTCTTCCATGTATACTTATGCTTGACTTTCTTCCTAAACACTGTATTTGCTATCATCAACTCTCTAAACATATCACCATCAACACTCCACTATGATTTTTCCAGGAACTTCACACTTCCCAACCACTCTGTCTATTGGTTCCTTTCCTACCCTACCATTAAGGTCTCCCAATATCACTACATTGACAGTTCTCCCTAAACCCTCTATGCACTCATTTAAATCTATCCAAAAAGCCTCCCTTTCCTCTATACTCTTTTCACTACCAGGCCCAAATGTACTTACATGAACCCAGATCTCCCTCCCCAGTTTCACCTTCATCCACATTAACCTTGAAGAAACCTTAGAGTAAACTGCTTAAATGAGAAAGAAAAGGAAGAGTACAAGAAGTTGAGAGAGAAGTGGGAGGGAGTGAAAGATAGAGTAGAACTACGAGTGGAGGAGGAATGAGGATGTTTCAAGGAGGGAGTTACAAGTTGTGCAAAGATGGTGATTGGAACAAGGGGGATGGGAGGAAATGGAAGGAAGGGTAGTGAGTGGTGGGATGAGGAAACAAAGAAGATTGTAGAAGAGAAAAAATGAGCATTCACAGATTGGTTACAAAGTAAGATTAGAGAATCATATGAGAGATATATAGAAAAGAGAAGTAAAGCATAAGATAAAGGAGGCAAAAAGGAGAGCAGATGTGAAATGGGGTAAGAGTACGACAGAAAAATTTGAAAGTAATAAAAAGATGTTTTGGAAGGAAATTAAGAGAGGTAGGGGAGGTGAATCAAGTAGAGAAGAAAAGGTAAAAGGTGCAGATGGAGAGATAATAAAGGAAGAGACAACATTAAGAGGATGTTGGGCAGAGTATTTTAGGGAGTTGCTGAATATGGAGGAGGATATGGAGGGAAAGGTAGTTGCAGTGGGAAAAAATGAGGTGAAAGCAGTTATTAAATTGATGTGAGCAGGTAAGGCACCTAGGTTAGATGGGTGTCATGGTGAGGTTGTTTAATGTTTGTCTAAAAGATTACTGTAGTACTGGAGGAATGCCTGTTTAGTTCCACTTTACAAGGGAAAAGGGGACAAGTGTGAGTGTAGTAGTTTCAGAGGGATCAGTTTGTTGAATGTAGTTGGTAAGGCATTTGAGAGGGTTTTGATTGGGAGGATTAGGGGAGGAACTGAGGGAGTAATTGGTGAGGAACAGTGTGCATTTAGGACAGGAAGGGGTTGCGTGGATCAGATTTTTGTGGTAAGGCAGATATGTCATGAAGCTTTAAAATAGGAAAAGCTAAGTATTAGACCAAACTTGCTCCATTCACCTCTTCCTTTATACTGGGGACCCAGCACTCCACATGGTAGCTCAACAACACTGCAACTTGGTGTCTGTTCATTGAACCACACAAATCCAATATGGCTGCCCTCAGCCAAATGACAACAATGAACACTCCCAACAGTAAGGATGTTTTTTTTGGGGCCTTTATGGATTTGGAAAAGGCTTATGACAGGCTGGACAGGAAGGCACTGTGGGAGGTATTGCAGATATATGGGATAAGAGGAAAGTTGTTAAGAGTAGTCAAGAATTTTTACACGAGTAGTAAAGCTTGTGTTAGAATCAGAAATGGAGTGTGTTTTGAGGAAAAGGTGAGACTTCCCCAGGGATGTGTTATGTTGCCTTGGCTGTTCAATTTATACATGGATGGGGTGGTGCAAGAGGTAAATGCAAGTGTATTGGAAGTGATTAAAGGAAACGGAAAAAATGGGAGATAAGCCATTTGTTGTTTGCTAATAATATGCTTGTGGCAGGATCAGACGAGGGATTAAGGGAGTTAGTGATGAGTTTGGGAAGGTGTGTGGGAGAAGGAAGTTGAAGATAAATGTAGGTAAATGTAAGGTGATGAGATGTACAAGGTGAGAATGTGACAGCAAATTGGAAGTGAGTATTAAGGGAGAGAGACTGGAGGAAGTAGATAGTTTTAGATATTTGGGCGCAAATATGGAGGGAAAGGAAGTGGAGGTGGAGATAGAATGTACATTGAGAGAAGCAAATAAATGCCTTCAGGGATTAAAAAGTGTAATGAGAAATAGACATTAGGGAATGGATGCTAAGAGATCGTATTTATCTATTGTATTTACCTAGTTGTATTTTATGGGCCTGGAGCTATGCTCGTTATGACCCGTTTTTGTATCTCTCTACATCTAGTTTGCTTTTGAATTTGTGTATATTTCTGGCATTAACTGTTTCACTGTTCAATTTGTTCCAGACATCAATCACTGTGTGGGAAGCTGTTCTTTTTCAGGTCTCTTCTAAAGCTGTCTTTCTTTAGTTTCTTTGCGTGTCCTCTTGTTTCTCTTTTGTCCCATTTTAATAGGTCATCCCTATCAAGAACTTCCATTCCTTTCATAATTCTAAAGAAGGAGTGATTGTGCTGACACCAATGTATGGGGCTGAAACATGGAATATAAGAGAGGAAGAGAAGAGGAGTTTGAATGTGTTTGAAATGAGGTGCCTGAGAAGTATGATATGGTTTCCTAGGCTGGATACAGTAAGAAACAAGGAGATGAGGAGGAGAATGGAGGTGAAAAGGGAGTTGGGAGATAGGGTTGATGAAAGAGTATAGAGATGGTTTGGACACATGGAAATAATGAGTGAAGATTAGTAAGAGAGGTGTAGAAGGCAAAGGTGGAAGAAGTGAACATGAGGGGGTGACCAAGAATGAGATGGATGGATGGGGTAAAAGGGGTATTGGGAAAGAGAAGAATGAAGTTGAGGAAGGACGGGAGAAGACAGAAGATCAGGGTGAGTAGAGAATGGTTGTGTATGGATGATGCTGTGATGCATGGAAAGGAGGGGGTGGGGGGTGAGGAAGTATGTGCGAATAATAAATTGACGCAGCCTGAAGTGACTTTTCCCAGTCTACTCTTTTTCTGCATGAGGTGATGGAGAAGGAGTGTCGCCAGTTAAATGAAGTGGCCTTGCCGTGGATGTGCTGTGTCTTGCTGCATTGCTTCTGACCTAGGGCAGTGGGCGAGATGCAGGGATGACCCATCATCCAGGAGGAGCCAAGATAAGAGGGAGGGAGGGGGGTGAATGGGAGTTGAGTATGTGGGGATAGAATGGGTGCGAGTGGATTTTATGCCGCTGTTTTTGACTACCTCCCTTGTATGGAGGAAAATGCCTTTGCTATATATATGTATGTATGTAGTAGAGCCTATGTTAGAATGAGAAATGGAGAGAGTGAGTGGTTTGAGGTAAAGGTGGGACTTCACCAGAGATGTGTTGTATCTCCTTGGCTGTTCAATTTATACATGGGTGGGGTGGTGCAAGAAGTAAATGCAAGAGTATAGCCAGGAATTGGAGATGGTTAAAGAAAATGGAGAAAAATGGAAGATACGCTAGTTGTTGTTCACTGATGACACTGCACTTGCAACAGGATTAGAGGAGGGATTAAGGAAGTTAGTGACGGAATTTGGGAAGGTGTGTGAAAGAAGAAATTAAAAGATAAATGTGGGTAAAAGTAAGGTGATGAGATGTATAAGTGGAGAGGATGGCAGCAAATTGGAAGTGAGTATTAAGGGAAAGAGACTGGAAGTGGATAGTTTTAGATACTTGGATGCAAATGTGGAGGGAAAGGGAGGAGTGTAGGTGGAGGTAGAATGTAGACTGAGAGAAGCAAGTAAATGCCCTCAGGGATTGAAGAGTGTAATGAGAAATAGACATTTGAGAATGAATGCTAAGAGGAGATTATATAAATGGGTAATTGTGCCGACAACACTGTATGGGGCAGAAACATGGAATATAAAGAGAGGAAGAGTTTAAATGTGTTTGAGATGAAATAGGGTTGATGAAAGAGTATTAGGATGGTTTGGACACATGGAAAGAATGAGTGAAGAAAGACTAGTAAAAGAGGTATGGAAGGCAGATGTGGAGGGAGTGAACATGAAGGGACATCCTAGGATTAGGTGGATGGATGGGGTGAAGGGGGCTTTGGGGAAGAGGGGAATGTCTGTTGAGGAAGGACGGGAGAGGACAGAAGACAGGGGTGCATGGAGAATGGTTGTATATGGATGATGTTGTGATGCATGAGGTGGAATGGGCGGGGGGATGGGGGGGGGTGAGGTAGTATGTGTGAGCAATTTTTGACACAGCCCGAAGGGATTTCTCCCCATCCTCTCCTTTATGCATGGGGGAACGGAGAGGGGGGGTCGCTGATTTAATGAAGCAGCCTTGCTGTGGATGTGCTGTGTCTTGCGACACTGCTTCTGACCCAGGGTAGTGGACGAGGTGCAGGGATGACCCGTCATCCAGGAGGTGCTAAGATGAGAGGGAGGGTGGAGGGGTGTGGAGTGTATTCAGGGATGGAATGGGTGGGAATGATTTTATGCCTTTTCCTTCTTGATCACCTCCCTTGTAAGGGGAAAAAGCCTTGGTATATATATATATGTATGTATTTACCTAGTTGTATTTTGCGGGAAGGGGAGCTATGCTCGTGATGTCCCGCCTTTGTATCTTGCAGTGTCTAGTTTGTTTTTAAACTCATGAATGGTTTTTGCGCATACTATTCCATTGTCCAGTTTGTTCCAAGTGTCCAAAACTCTATGAGGAAAACTGTTTTTCTTCAGTTCTCTTCTATAGCTATGTTTTTTTTATTTTCTTTCCATGTCCTCTTGTGTTTCTTTTGTCCCAGTTAAGTAAGTTCTCACTATCGAGTACCTCTGTGCCTTTCATGATTCTGTAGATGGTCAATAGGTCACCTCTCTCTCTTCTTTGCTCCAGTGTCGGTAACTCCAGTTTAGCCAATCTCTCTTCGTATGATAGGTTTGCAAGTGCAGGTGCCATTTTTGTAGCTGCTCTTTGGATTCTTTCTATTTTCTTTATATTCTTTTTGGTACTGGGGGACCACAATGTCGCTGCATACTCTAATCTAGGCCTTATCAATGTAACCAATATTTTTTTCATCATGTCTTCGTCCAAGTATGTAAACGCCACTTTTATTGATCTTAGCAAGTTGTAAGTCTCCCCGACAATTTTGTTAATCTGTATATCATAGGACAAGTCGTTCGTGATAATTACTCCCAAATCTTTTTCGGATCCTACTTTCTTTACTTCTTTGGTTCCAATTGTATATTTTCCTGATATTCTGTTTTTGCTTTTTCCAAACTCCATTATGCTACACTTCTTAGTATTAAAGTCCACTTCCCATTTCTGACTCCAGTTCCATACCCTATTTAGGTCTGCTTGCAGTGCTTCACAGTCCTCATCAGTTTCTATTTTCCTTAGCAGTTTGGCGTCATCGGCAAAGAAGCTCATGTAGCAGTTCACGTCCTCATCCATGTCATTCATATAGATAGCAAACATTATTGGTGCCAGCACAGATCCTTGCGGTACTCCACTGATCACCTCTTTCCAGTCTGAATATTTTTCTCTGAGCACTACTCTCATCTTTCTACCAGTCAGAAAGTCCTCTATCCATTTTAGTAGGTTTCCCTGTATTCCTCCTATGTGTTCCAGTTTTTTTAGTAGTTTTCTGTGTGGTACTTTGTCAAAGGCTTTTTGCAAGTCTAGGAATGCACAATCAGCCCATCCATTTCTTTCTTGCACTATGTCTATTAGTCTTGAGTAAAAGCATATTAAGTTTGTGGAGCATGATCTTCCTTGTCTGAATCCGAATTGTCTTGGGTTTAATATGTCATTGTCTTCCAGATGTTTTACCCATCTATTCTTGATTATTTTCTCACAAATTTTGGCTATGGTGCTTGTTAGTGATACTGGCCTATAGTTGGTGGGTTCTTCTTTGTTTCCTCCTTTGTGTATTGGTACAATGTTAGCGTTTTTCCAGTCCTCGGGTATCTTTCCTTCTTTGAGTGAGCTGTTTATTAAGATGTGTATTTTGTCTGTTAGTTCTTCTTTGCACTCCTTTAGAATCCAATTTGCAATACCGTCCGGGCCATGTGATTTTCTGACATCCAGCCTTGATAAATGTTCTGATATTTCCTTTAGTGATGCTGTAAACTCATTCATGAGGGGAGATTTCTTGTTTTTGTCTATGTCACAATTTGGTATTTTCTCTCTGGTGAAAACAGATTTAAAGTGATTGTTCATGACTTCGGCCATCTCTAAATCTTCTGTGTATTCTATGTTTCCTTGGCATAGTTTCACCAATTCCTGTTTGTTTTTAAGTTTACCATTCACATACCGATAGAATAGTTTGGGTTGCTCTTTGCATTTGTCTATAATATCCTTCTCATGGTTCCTTTTCTCCTCTCTTCTCACATTAACATACTCATTTCTATAGTTAACATAAATTTGCCATTTGCTTTGTTTTTTGTCTTTTCTCCACTTTTTCCAAGCTTTGTCCCTTCTGTCTTTTGCCTCACTGCATCTTTTGTTGAACCAACATTTAATGTACTCTCTCTCTCGCTTTTGTCTTGGTACATGCCTGTTTACCCCTTCATTGTAGTTTTCCATCAATATATTCCATTTCTCTTCCACTGCTGTTTCTTCCCTGTAAAATATTTCCCAGTTTGCATTCCGGAAGAATGTCTTTAGTTTTGTAAAGTCTGTTTTGTTGTACCTCAGTCTTCCTTTCCTATGCTTTTCGTTCCTCTCTATGTCTATTTCTTCCTTTAGTATAGTTTCAATGAGTACATGGTCACTCTTTCCAATTGGTGTCTCATACTGGACTTGATGCACTATTTCAGGCTCTGTTGTAAATATTAGATCTAGTTTCGATGGCTCTTCATTATTTCTGTACCTTGTGTTTTCACGGACCCATTGGGTCATTGTGTACTCCATGGTCATATCTAGCAGTACATTGCCCCACGAGTCATCTCCTCCTTGCACTGTCATGCTGTCCCAACAAATTTCTTTGCAATTGAAGTCCCCCATAACTACCAGATTACCCTTACCCATTAGTATCTCATTGAGTGATTTTCTTGTGTCGTCTAGCATTTTTGTATGTTCGATTTCTTTCCAAGCGCTTGTTTTTGGAGGCACATAAGTCACCACAAACTTTCTACTTTTCATATTCTTGCCTTCGACTTTTATCATGATCAATTCAGCATTACCTTTGCCCTCTGCAATTTTTGTCACCTTTAGGTCTTTCTTGGCCAAGAACATGATTCCCCCTCCCTGTTTCTTGTCCCTGTTTTTTATCCAGTAGTTGTATAAACCTTGTCCGATAACAGTGGATGGTATTTCACCTCTTAGTTTAGTCTCTACAATTCCCATTATGTCTGGTTTTGCTTCTAACAGATAATCATTGAGTTCGTTCAGTCCCGAAATTAGTCCGTCAATGTTGGTATAGGCCACTTTTAATTTTCTTCCTTCTCCCTGGTTTCTTCTTCCCTTGTTTTGTTCGTTTTGAAGCGCCATTGTCTTAATCTCAAGTCTATTACTCTCCACTGGAATTCTTTGCATTCTGTCTCCGATCTTTTCAAGTTTTTTTCCTTTGCTTCTTCTCTTAGTGCCCTTTCTTTTTCTAATTCCTCAGTACTCATTTCTCTTTTTATCCATATCTTATTGTATTTTTCACTCTTTGCCAAGTTACCTACTTTTTCAAATATGTCTTCTACTACCACTTGTGACCTTAGTTTTATCTTTAGAGGTCGATTCCTATCCTTAGTATAGCGACCAATTCTGTAAGTCTCTTCTAAGTCTGTGCCTGAATCACTGTCTCCCCCCTGAATTTCATTAAGGATTTCTACTGCTGTCTCTTTTTCTTCTTTTTCTCTCATGTACCTCGCCAGTCCTTGTTTTTCTTTAAGCCCATAAACCACAATACATTTCTTCCTATCTACTGTGTCCCTGACCCAATTTGCTTTTTCGTTAATCACTTGAATGATTGTGTCTTTTGCATTATCTTGCATTTGCTGCTTGACTATTTCTTTGAAAGCAATTTCTTTATTTTCAATATTTTCTTTCCACTTCTTAATTTCCTGGATACTGTCCCCACCTAAGTTTTCTTCGATCTTTTGTGTCAATTCTTGTAATTTGTTGTTCACTTCCTGCTTTAGATTTTCGCTATTGTTATTATCATTAGTTTTCTTCTTTTCATTATCATTCTTCAGTTCATTTATGTCTCTTTTCATTTCTTTAATTTCGTTTGTAAGATCCAAGTTAGCTTTTCTCAGGTCAGAAATTTCATGGTTAGTCTTAGATAAACAATCAATTAAACCAATGACCTCTTTTCTTAAGTCCATGATTTCATTTTCCCACCGAGTCCTATTTTTGCTCATCTCTCTCTCTATCTCTAATAATCTACTTAAGTTCTTTCTTTCGTACTTACCAAACCCTAAGAAATCATTGTCATAACACGTGCTTTGTTGATTGTTTACATCGCGGTTCAGTGGATTGCTGCCAGATGGCTCTGATTCGCAACTGGCTTTCGAGTCGTTTTCATTCATTTTTTCTAATTTCGAGTTAACACAATTAACTAGCACTGCATAGATACCATTTCGGGCACTCACGTTCACTCCCCACCCCTACAGTACAAACCAGGTTTTCCTTTTTCGTCGTAAATCCTCTTCTTCTTGGTCGCGCGACGACAGCGACGACGAGCGGTGTGTGTCGTGTAACAATGATATGAGATGAAATGCCTGAGAATTATGGTAGGGGTTACTAGACTGGATAGAGTGAGAAACAAGGAGGTGAGGAAGAGAGTGGAGATGAAAAGGGAGTTGGGAGATAGGGTTGATGAAAGAGTATTGTGATGGTTTGGACACATGGAAAGAATGAGTGAAGAAATATTAGTAAAAGAGGTGTGGAATGCAGAGGTGAAGGAAGTGAACATGAGGGGGCGACCAAGGATGAGATGGATAGATGCGGTAAAAGGGGCATTGGGAAAGAGGGGAATTTCTGTTTAGGAAGGGAGACGACTAAAGTATATAGGGGTGAGTGGAGAATGGTTGTGTATGGATGATGCTGTGATGCATGGAAGAGAGAGGGTGGGAGATGGGGGGGGGAGTTTAGGGAGTATTGTGTGATTTCTCCCCATCTCTTTTTCTGCATGAAGGGATGGAAAGGGGAAGTTTCCCCAATTAAATGAAGCAGCCTTGCTTTGGATGTCCTGTGTCTTGCTACATAGCTTCTGACCCAGGGTAGTGGGCAATACAGGCATAACTTGTCATTTAGGAGGAGCCAAGAAAATAGGCAGGGAGGGGTGGTGATGGGAATGGAGTATGTGAGGATGAAATAGGTGGGAGTGGGTTCATGCCTTCTCCCCCCCCAGACCTCTAAAAGAGAAATGAGATCATGTTGGCCGTGTTGTGGGGATTGTTGAGAAGAGGGAAGATACATTCCTGAGTTTTGATAACAATGAATAGGTAGAATGATGGGCAGAGGTTTGGAATTACAGGAGAATGGAAAGACAGGGGAAGTGAACCTGATAATGTGTATAACACTGTAATTGTACTGGATTCTAACGAGAGAAGCAGTTGGTGACTGAGTTTGGAAGGGTATGTACCTACCTAATATGCATCTCTTTTCTACCATTATAGCACTCACCTCTTCATACCACCATTCACAACATTTCCTTCTGTTCCCAACCATTCCCCTAATGCTATACAGTTTCTGCATATTACACATCCTCTTTTAAACACACATTCTTTTATGTCCACTCCCCCTACTAATTTATCCTTTTTTTTTTTTTTTTTTTGCTACATTTTGTATCCAAGTTTAGCTTGGTATTCATCCTTATATCTAGGTGGTACTGTAGCTGGCTTTCAAGCAGTACCACTGACCTCAAAAGTAGAATAATGGCCAGTAAATTAAATTGGCCATCACAATCCAAGGCACCACTGATGGCACAGAGTCACACCTTCCCCCAACTCCACCTAGTGTATTTACCTAATTGTAGGATACAGGAAAGAAGCAACACTCATTGGGTCCCATCTTCTATTCTCTAATTCTTTATCATACCTAACCTCAACTTCATGTATTTTACCTAACTGTAGTATACAGGAAAGGAGCAATGGTTGTTGGGTCCTGTCACCTTTTCTCTAATTTTCTAACATACCTAGGCTCAAATTCATGTATGGTTCCAACTTAATCTATATCTTTGATTTAGATTTGAACTCATGTATTGTTTGGGCTTGAGCTATATCACCTTCTAAGCTATTCCACAAAACTGTACTTCTTCACATCTTTTCACCATGTGGTCTTTCTTAATTTACTTCCATGACCTCTTAAACCCCTCCCATCTTTTAATCTAGTAAAAGAGGTATGGAGGTATGGAAGGCAGATGTGGAGGGAGTGAACATGAGGGGACGTCCTAGGATGAGGTGGATGGATGGGGTGAAGGGGGCTTTGGGGAAGAGGGGAATGTCTGTTGAGGAAGGAAGGGAGAGGACGGAAGACAGAGGTGAGTGGAGAATGGTTGTATATGGATGATGGGGGGTGGGGTAGTATGTGTGAGTAAATTTTGACGCAGCCCGAAGGGATTTCTACCCGTCCTCGCCTTATATGCAAAGGGGGACGGAGAGGGGGGGTCGCCGATTAAATGAAGCGGCCTTGCTGTGGATGTACTGTGTCTTGCGACACTGCTTCTGACCCAGGGCAGTGGGCAGGGTGCAGGGATGACCCGTCATCCAGGAGGTGCTCAGATGAGAGGAAGGGTGGGAGGGATGTGGAGTGTATTTAGGGATGAAATGGGTGGGAGTGTTTTTATGCCTTTCCCTTTTTGGCTACCTCCCTTGGAAGGGGGAAAAAGCCTTGGTATATGGATATGGATGGATCTTTTAATCAGGAGATCTCTTCTATCAATGCACTCTTTCCCCTTTGGTGACTTGAACATTGTAATCATGTGACCTTTTCTCTTCAATCATTCAAACTTGGTAGACTCACAATCTTATTTATATCCTTCACTCTGTGTGGGGACCATACTACTGATGCATATTCCAGTCTTGGATGTATCAGAGTTTTGATGAGTTTTTTCATCATCTCTTCTTCCATCTAATGGAATGCCACTTTAATTTTCTCTTGGTTAGTGTGGTACATATGAAACGGACCCATGTGTAGCAAATGTAACACTGAATAGTTGTAAATATGCAATTTATAGGTTTTATGCATGTAAGGCATAGTCTATGGCCCTGGGTTGGTTTTGATATCTCTTGTTAAAATGATGTATGGGAGGCTAGGTGCTGGAGTACTGGCCTCCTTTTGAAAGAGAAAGAAATAAAAAAAAGTTTGAACTCTTTTCTAAATACCTTTTGAAGCTCTCTTCCCCATGAAGCAGCATTTTCTGACCACTGAGTGTTCTGTACAATATTGGTAGCATTGAGGTCAACTATTTCTTCAAAGCCAATAGCAAAAATGTCAGGTGGTCTACCATCTGGTTCCTCTTCTGTTGGAGTTGTGTCAACCAAAGCTGTTCAGAGTAAAACACATTCAGAAATCATCCTCAAATAACTGGAGAAAACAGTCAACAAATATTTGCAGTAATTTCAAGAAATATATTTCCAGTGCAGTATGTCAGAATACTATGACTTATCTGCATGCATATACCAAAGGCTTTTTCCCCCTTACAAGGGAGGTAGCCAAAAAGAAAAAGGCATAAAAAACATTCCCACCCATTCCATCCCTAAATACACTACACTCCCCTCCACCCTCTCTCTTATCTTGGCACCTCCTGGATGATGGGTCATCCCTACATCTTGTCCACTGCCCTCAGTCAGAGGCAGTGTCACAAGACACAGCACATCCACAGCAAGGCCACTTCATTAAATTGGCGACCCCCACTCTCCGACCCCTCATGCAAAGAAAGGAGAAGACGGGGAGAAATCCCTTTGGGCTCCATCAAATTTTTCTCACACATACTACCTCATCCCCCATCCCCCCGCCCATTCCACCTCATGCATCATAACATCTATATACAACCATTCTCCATTCACCCCTGTCTTCTGTCCTCTCAAAGGATTACAAAGGCGGAGCATGCCGACAGGAGACCTTTTGGTCCATATCTAGATCGGATGCGAAAAAAAATCATAACAACAATAAATAAATAAAAACTATAATAATGTAAATAACAAATAAAATACATAAATAAATGCATAGGTAGAGTTAAATAATAAACAAACAGGTAAATAGTAAATAATAATAAATTGACATATAACTAATAATAAATGAAAATCAGATGGACAAATGATAACAAAACAAAAACAATATAAAATAAATTATAATCATTACAGCATCTTGCTTAGGTGTTTGTCTAAATGATTCTTAAAGCTTCGAACTGAACTACATTGCACAATCTGTGCAGGAAGTTTATTCCATTCATTAACTACACGGTTGGCAAAGTTGTTTCTACCTACTTCCAAATTGAATCTATTTCCGGACAGTTTGAGACCATTGTTTCTTGTCTGATTCTCATTCAATATGAAAATTTTGTCACTTTTGATGTTGTCAATTCCCTTTAAAATCTTAAAGACCTGTATCAAGTCACCTCTGAGTCTACGCTTTTTTAGAGAAAACAGATTCATATGTTTTAGTCGATTTTTGTATGACTTATTTTTGATATTTGGAATCAGTTTTGTGGCTCGCCGTTGTACTTTTTCCAGTCTGTCAATGTCTTTAATGAGATTTGGTGACCATATGGAAACAGCATATTCCAAATGTGGACGAACTAATGATTTATATAGCTTGTTAATGAGTGATGGACTTTTGAAATAAAAAGATTGCGCAATCAGTCCTAGAATCTTATTTGCTTTCTCAGAGGCTGAAGTACACTGCTTGGATGATTTGAGGTCGTTACTGATAATTACGCCGAGATCTTTTTCACTATCCACTTTTGTTAACGAATTTCCAAATAACTTGTAATTGTACTTACTGTTATTTTTACCTATGTGCATTACCTTGCATTTACTTGTGTTAAATTTCATTAGCCACTTTTCAGACCATTGCTGTAATTCATCTAAATCTTCTTGAATATCTAATTGGTTTGAGTGATTATTTGCCACTCCGCACAGTTTTGTATCATCAGCAAATTTGGAAACGGTAGATTTTAGTCCATGGTCTATATCATTTATATATACTATGAATAGAAGTGGCCCAAGAACGGAACCCTGAGGAACTCCACTTGTAACTTTTTTCTATCTAGAAGTTTTTCCATTTAAAACAACTCTGTTTTCGACCATTCAACCAATTACTAGTCCAACCTAATAGGCTACCACTTATTCCATGTAAAGCTAATTTAGTAAGTAGTCTTTCGTGTGGGACGGTATCAAAAGCTTTTGCAAAGTCTAGATATATTAAATCTATATTGTTTCTTTTGTCATAATTCGAGATAACTGTGTTGTAGAATTCGAGTAAGTTAGTCACACAAGAACGTTTCCGTCTGAAACCATGCTGGCTATCATTTATCAAACGGTTACTTTCTAAATGATGTTCGATAGCATCTCTGATGATAGTTTCCATTATTTTTCCTACGATTGAAGTCAAACTTATAGGCCTATAGTTATTTGGCTTCTTTGTGTCACCTTTTTTGAATATGGGAGTAACGTTAGCTAGCTTCCATTCTCTTGGGACATCTCCGGATATGATGGATTTCTTGAAAATAATTTCTAATGGAACAACAATCTCATTTTTTATTTCCTTTAAGATTCTTGGATGCCAACCGTCAGGCCCTGGTGTTTTATTAGCTTTGAGTTTATCTATACACCTTTTAATTTTTTCTTTTGTTATATTTACCGTAGTAAGTTTACCCTAGACTTTTCACAGGTTTCAGTTTGGAGTTAACTTTGAGGTGTTTCGTTTACGAATACCGAGCTAAAATAATTGTTTAAGATATTACACATTCCTTCATTTGAATATTCAAGTTGGCCGTCAGCAGATAATAGTGGACCAATGTGATTCCTAACAACCTTTTTATTTCTAATGTAACTATAGAATTCTTTGGGATTCTCTTTGGATTTATCAGCGATGTTCATTTCGTATTGTCGTTTTCTTTTTCTTATTGTCTTTTTTAAATCTCTCTGTATTGATACATAACTTTCATAGTCATTAGATGCACCCGAGCACTTATATTTCTTATAAGCCTGTCTCTTTTTAGCAATACTTTTTTCAGTTTCTTTGTCGAGCCACTTTGGGCGAGCCTGATTTGGGGGACGTCTGTCCTTAAATGGAATGTAAGTTTGACATTCCACTCTTCCCCAAAGCCCCTTTCACCCCATCAATCCATCTCATCCTAGGTCGCCCTCTCATGTTCACTCCCCCCACATCTGCCTTCCATACCTCTTTTACTAGTCTTTCTTCACTCATTCTTTCCAGGTGTCCAAACCATCCTCATACTCTTTCATCAACCCTATCTTTCAACTCCCTTACCACCCCTGTTCTCCTCCTCACCTCCTCATTTCTCACTCTATCTAGCCTAGTAACCCCCATCATACTTCTTGGATACCTCATCTCAAATGCATTCAAATTCCTTCTCTCTTCCTCTCTTATGTTATATGTTTCTGCCCCATACAGTGCTGCTGGCAAAATCACTCCTTCATAAAATCTCCTCTTAGCCTCCATTCCCAAAAGTCTATTCCTCATTACACTTTTTAATCCACCAAGGCATTTACTCTCTTCTCTCAATCTACATTCTACCTCCACCTCCACTCCTCCCTTTCCTGCCACATTTGCACCCAAGTATCTAAAACTATCCACTTCCTCCAGTCACTCTCCTTTAATGCTCACTTTCAGTCTTCTGCCACCTTACTTTTACCCACAATTATTTTCAACTTTCACACACTCTCCCAAACTCTGTCACCAACTTCCTCAATCCCTCCTCTGATCCTGCTACAAGCGCAGTGTCGTCTGCAAACAACAGCTGGCTCAACTGCCACTTTTCTCAATTTTCTTTAACCATCTCCAAACCCAACCCACCACCCTTACATTTACCTCTTGCACCACCCCATCCAACAGCCAAGGCGACATAACACATCCCTGATGAAGTCTCACCTTTACCTCAAACCACTCACTCTCTCCATTTCTAATCCTAGCACATGCACTACTACTCTCGTAAAAACTCTTGCCAGCTCCTAGAAGCTTTCCTCCTATCCTGTATATCTGCAAAACCTCCCATAGTGCCTTTCTGTCTACCCTGTCACAAGCCTTTTCCAGATCCATACAAATACCAAGGCTTTTCCCCCTTACAAGGGAAGTAGCCAAAAAGGAAAAGGCATAAAATCATTCCCACCCATTCCATCCCTGAAAACACTCCACACCCCTCCACCCTCCCTCCCATGTTAGCACCTCCTAGATGACGGGCCATCCCTGCACCCTCTCCACTGCCCTGGGTCAGAAGCAGTGTTGCAAGACACAGCACATCCACAGCAAGGCCACTTCATTAAATCGACGACCCCACCTCTCCGTCCCCCCATATAAAGGAGAGGATGGGGAGAAATCCCTTCAGGCTGCGTCAAAATTTTGCTCACACACACTACCTCACCCCCCATCCCCCCGTCCATTCCACCTCATGCATCACAACATCTTCCATATACAACCATTCTCCATTCACCCGTCTTCTGTCCTCTCCCGTCCTTCCTCAACAAACATTTCCCTCTTCCCCAAAGCCCCCATCCATCCATCCATCTCATCCTAGGACGTCCCCTCATGTTCACTCCCTCCATATCTGCCTTCCATACCTCCTTTACATGTCTTTCTTCACTCATTCTTTCAATGTGTCCAAACCATCCTAATACTCTTTCATCAACCCTATCTCCCAACCCCCTTTCCACCCCTGTTCTCCTCCTCACCTCCTTATTTCTCACTCTCTCTAGCCTAGTACCCCCATCATACTTCCCAGACACCTCATCTCAAACACATTCAAACTCCTTCTCTCTTCCTCTCTTATGTTCCATGTTTCTGCTCCATACAGTGCTGTTGGCACAATCACTCCTTAATACAGTCTCCTCTTAGCATCCATTCCCAAATGTCTATTCCTCATTACACTTTTTAATCCACCAAGGCATTTACTCGCTTCTCTCAATCTACATTCTACCTCCACCTTTACTCCACCTTTTCCTGCCACATTTGCACCCAAGTATCTAAAACTATCCACTTCTTCCAGTTGCTCTCCCTTAATGCTCACTTCCAGATTACTGCCACTTTCACCCCTTGTACATCTCATCACCTTACTTTTACCCACATTTATATTCAGCTTTCTTCTATCACACACTCTCCCAAACTCTGTCACCAACTTCCTCAATCCCTCCTCCGATCCTGCCACAAGCGCAGTGTCGTCCGCAAACAACAGGTGGCCCACCTCCCACTTTTCTCCATTTTCTTTAACCATCTCCAATCCCTGACCCACTACCCTTGCATTTACCTCTCGCACTACCCCATCCATGTATAAGTTGAACAGCCAGGGTGACATAACGCATCCTTGACGAAGTCCCACCTTTACCTCAAACCACTCACTCTCTCCATTTCTAATCCTGACACAAGCTGTACTACTCTCATAAAAACTCTTGACAGCTCCTAGAAGCTTTCCTCCTATCCCGTATATCCGCATAACCTCCCACAGTGACTTCCTGTCTACCCTGTCGTAAGCCTTTTCCAGATCCATAAAGGCCCAAAAAACATCCTTCCCCTTTCCTATAGCTTTTTCACATATCTGTCTTACCACAATAATCTGATCTACACAACCTCTACCTGTCCTAAATCCACACTGTTCCTCACCAATTACTCCCTCTCTTCCTCTCCTAATCCTCTCAATCAAGATCCTCCCATAAGCCTTCCCAACTACACTACAAGCTAATCCCTCTGAAACTACTACATTCACACTTGTCCCCCTTTCCCTTGTAAAGTGGAACTATACAAGCACTCCTCCAGTCCTCCGGCACTCTACCTTCTCTCCAGCAAACATTAAATAACCTCACCAGCCAGTCCACCATCACTGTACCTCCTTTTTTAAGACATTCTGCATGGCATCCATCCAGACCAGGTGCCTTACCTGCTTTCATCATCTCAACTGCTGCCTTCACTTCATCCTTCCTTATTTCTCTTCCATTTTCCTCACTCATCACTCTCATTTTCTTAGCATTTCCCACTGCAGCTATCATTCCCTCCCTATCCTCCTTCACATTTAGCAACTCCCTAAAATATTCTGCCCATCTTCCCCTTACTGCCTTCTCCTCCATTATCATCTCTCCATCTGCACCTTTTGCCTTTTCTTCTCTATTTGATTTGCCTCCTCTTCCTCTCTTAATTTCTTTCCAAAACATCTTTTTATTACTTTCAAAATTTTCTGTCATACTCTTACCCCATTTTACATCTGTTCTCCTCTTTGCCTCCTTTACCTTTTTCTTTACTTCTCTTTTCTTTTCTTTGTACGTCTCATATGACTCCCTTGTCCTATTTTGTAACCAATCTGTGTAAGGTCGCTTCTTCTCTTCTACAACCTTCATCATTTCCTCATCCCACCATTCACTACCCTTCCTTCTATTTCCTCCTGTCCTTCTTGTTCCACACACCATCTTTGCACACTTTGTGACTCCCTCCTTGAACCATCCCCATTCCTCCTCTACACCCACCTCTACTCTATCCTTCACTCCCTCTCACTCCTCCCTCAGCTTCTTCTTGTACTCCTTCTCCTTTTCCTCTTCATTTAAAGAGTTCACTCTAAGCACCTCTCTACCTTTTGTCCCTTTCCTCTTTCTCCATCTGTCCTCCACTCTCAACTTACCTTCCACCAGAAAATGATCTGATATTCCTCCACCCTCTCCCCTTAGCACATGTACATCCTTAACTCTTCCTATCATAATCCTATTTACCACTACATAGTCCATTTAAGCTCTATCTACCACCCTTCCATCCACCACCCTCTCCCATGTGTACTTATGCTTGACTTTCTTCCGAAACACTGTATTTGCTATCATCAACTCTCTTTCTAGACACATTTCCACCATCAACTCTCCACTACAATTTTTTCCTGGAACTCCACATTTCCCAACCACTCCATCAATTGGATCCTTTCCTACCCTAGCATTAAGGTCTCCCAGTACTATTACATTTACACTTCTCCCTAAACCCTCTATGCACTCATTTAAATCTATCCAAAAGGCCTCCCTTTCTTCTACTCTTCTCACTGCCAGGCCAATATGCACTTACAAAAACCCACATCTCCTTTCCCAGTTTCACCTTCATCCACATTATCCTTGAGGAAACCTCCTTCCACTCCACTACACGTTTACCTATCTCTTCACTTACTAGTATAGCCACCTCTTCCCTCCCTTGCCCTCTCTTCATTCCTGATAACCTCCCACTTACACTCCCAAACTTACAATCGCCCTTCCCTTTCAGCTTAGTTTCACTCAAAGCCAACACATCCATCTTTCTTCTCACAAACATACTACCTATCTCTTCCATTTTACTCTCATCTGTACCACATCCACGCACATTAAAAGATCCAGATCCATAAAACCCCAAAAAAAACATCCATATCTTTTCCTATAGCTTTCTCACATGTCTGTCTTACCACAAAAATCTGATCTACGCAACCTCTACCTGCCCTAAATCCACACTGTTACTTGCCAATTACTCTCTCTGTTCCTCTTCTAATCCTCTCAATCAGGGATCCTCCCTAAAGCCTTCCCAACTACACTTAACAAGCTAATCCCTCTGAAACTACTACACTCACACTTGTCCCCTTTTCCCTTGTAAAATGGAACTATACAGGTATTCCTCCAGTCCTCCGGCACTCTACTCTCTCTCCAGCAAACAATAACCTCACCAGCCAACCCACCATCACTGTACCTCCTTTTTTTAGACATTCTGCATAACATCCATCCAGACCAGGTGCCTTACCTCCTCTCATCATCTTAACAACTGGCTTCACTTCATCCTTCTTTATTTCTCTTCCATTTTCCTCACTCATCACTCTCATTTTCTTAGCACTTCTCACTGCAGCTATCTTTCCCTCCCTATCCTCCTTCACATTTAGCAACTCCCTAAAATACTCTGCCCATCTTCCCCTTACTACCTTCTCTTCCATTATCATCTCTCCATCTGCACCTTTTACCTTTTCTTCTCTACTTGATTCATCTCTTCTTCCTCTCTTAATTTCTTTCCAAACATCTTTTTATTACTTTCAAAATTTTCTGTCATACTCTTACCCCATTTCACAACTGCTCTCCTCTTTGCCTCCTTTACCTGGTGTTTTACTTCTCTTTTCTTTTCTTTGTACCTCTCGTATGACTCCCTTGTCCTATTTTGTAACCAAACTGTGAAAGCTCGCTTCTTCTCTTCTACAACCTTCTTTGTTTCCTCATCCCATCATTCACTACCCTTCCTTCTATTTCCTCCTGTCCTTCTTGTTCCACACACCATCTTTGCACACTTTGTGACTCCCTCCTTGAACCATCCCCACTCCTCCTCCACACCTAGCTCTACTCTAACCTTCACTCCCTCCCATTCCTCCCTCAGCTTCTTCTTGTACTCCTTCTCCTTTTCCTTTTCATTTAAGCAGTTCACTTTATGCACCTCCCTACCTTTTGTCCTTTTCCTCTTTCTCCATCTATCCTCCACTCTCAACTTACCTTCCACCAGAAAATTATCTGATATTCCCCCACTCTCTCCCCCTAGAACATGTACATCCTTAACTCTTCCTATTATACTCCTATCTACCACTACATAGTCCATTAACACTATCCACCACCCTTCCATCCACCACCCTCTCCCTTGTGTACTTATGCTTGACTTTCTTCCAAAACACTGTATTTGCTATCATCAACTCTCTTTGTAGACATATCTCCACCATCAACTCTCCACTACCATTCTTTCCTGGAACTCCACATTTCCCAACCACTCCGTCAATTGGTTCATTTCCTACCCTAGCATTAAGGTCTCCCAGTACTACTACATTGACGTTCCTCCCTAATCCCTCTATGTACTCATTTAATTCTATCCAAAAAGCCTCCTTTTCTTCTGCACTCTTCTCACTACCAGGCCCACATGCACTTACAAAACACCACATCTCCTTTCCCAGTTTCATCTTCATCCACATTATCCTTGAGGAAACCTCCTTCCACTCCACTACATGTTTACCTATCTCTTCACTTACTAGTATAGCCACCCCTTCTCTCCCTTGCCCTCTGTTCACACCCGAGAACCTCCCAATTACACTCCCAAACTCACACTCGCTCTTCCCTCTCAACTTATTTTCACCCAAAGCCAACACATCCATCTTTCTTCTCACAAACATACTACCTATCTCTTCCCTTTTACTCTCATCTGTGCCACATCCACGCACATTAAAAGACCCAAACCTTAGGGTGCTGGTTGGAAAACTCCTAGACCCTCTTATTCCTTTACTTTTTTTAGGAATGTCCCCTGTGGGGCTACAGGGAGAAGGATGCCTGGTCCCAATCCCCGTCCCTTTTTTCTTGCCTGTTACGATACAAGTGGAAATACTTGGTGGCAGTATTCTTTTCCCTCCACCACAGGGTATCTAAATTCTGATAATTCAATTAAAAGACTAGAAAATATTGCATATGCTATTCAAAGATTTTGTTCTGACTATTGCTCAATAATTTCATTCAGCGTACAGGAAACTCTACGCCATAAAAGATGAACATCTATACCAGCCTCAATGACAACAGGTTCATGAACTCTGAAGAATATGCACTTCTAGTATGCTGGGCACAATGGTCTCCATTCTCAGTTCACAAATTAACAAGGACTGAATCAATCAAATCATTGTCTTTAGTGCTCTCACAGATGTCCAGCAACCTTCAGGTAACTGGCAACATCCTCCTTTAACAAGGATTACCGTCCAAAAAAGTAAAATAAAATAATAATAAAAAATAAAAAATAAAATAAATAAATAAATAAATAAATAAAAAACAAAAACTTACAGCTATGAAGGACAGAATGTTTTCTTGAGTCCAGGAGCCAGTCATCTAAAGAAAGATGTTTGTAGGCTAGACTTCTGAAGTGTTTTCCACCATTGACATTATATGTTCCAACAGCCACACGAAAAGGGATGGGAGTTGTATAGTTCAAGCAGCCATCACACATCTGTTTCAATACAGTGAAGGGAGCTGCAAAATATGAAAATACAAATAATTAGATGACAAATATCAGAGAAGAGCCTTACATTTTTTTTTCCATCAATCATACACTAATTGAAAAAATCTGGAGAGAACTATCCTGATCTCTCACTGGAGTTTCTGGGCCTGATCTAAACATACATACATATACCAATGGCTTTTTCCCATTACAAGGGAGGTAGCCAAAGTCAAAGGTATAAATCTACTCCCATCCATTTCATCCCCACATATTCCACTCCCATTCACCACCCTTCACTCTCTCCTTTCTTGGCTCCTCCTGAATGACAGGTCATCCCTGCATCTCACCCACTGCACTGGGTCAGAATCAATGTAGCAAGACATAGCACATCCACAGCAAGGCTGTTTCATTTAATCAGCAATCCCCCCTCTCTGTCCCCTCATGTAGAAAGAGATGGGGAGAAATCCCTTCGGGCTGCCTCAAAATATCATTCAGACATACTCCCTCACCCCCCCTTCCCCCACCCTCTCCCTTACATGCATCACAGCATCATCCATACACTACCATTCAACACTCACCCCTATCTTCTATCTTCTCCCTTCCTTCCTCAGCAGATATTCCCCTCTTTCCCATTGTCCCTTTTACCCTATCCATCCATTTCATCCTTGGTCGCCCCCTCATTTTCACTCCTTCCACACCTCTTTTACTAATCTTTCTTTAGTCATTCTTTTCATGTGTCCAAACCATCCCAATACTTTTTCATCAACCCTATCTCCCAACTCCCTATCTATCCCCACTCTCATCCTCACCCCTTGCTTCTCACTCTATCCAGCCTAGTAACCCCTACCATGTTTCTCAAGCATTTCATCTCAAACACATTTAAACTCTTCCTCTCTTATGCTCCATGTTTCTGTCTCATACAGTGCTGTTGGCACAACAAATGAAGGAAAATGCCAAAAAAACAGTAATCAAAGCACATACACACACACACACTCGTCGAAGCAACACCGCCCGTCGTCGCTGTCGTCGCGCGACCAAGAAGAAGAGGATTTATGATGAAAAGGAAAACCTGGTTTGTATTGTAGGGGTGGGGAGTGATCGTGAGTGCCCGAAATGGTATCTATGCAGTGCTAGTTAATTGTATTAACTCGAAATTAGCAAAAATGAATGAAAACGACTCGAACGCCAGTTGCGAATCAGAGCCATCTGGCGTCAATCCACTGAACCGCGATGTAAACAAACACCAGAACACGTGTTACGATAATGACTTCCCAGGGTTTGGTAAGTATGAAAGAAAGAACTTAAGTAGATTATTAGAGATAGAGAGAGAGATGAGCAAAAATAGGACTCGGTGGGAAAATGAAATCATGGACTTAAGAAAAGAGGTCATTGGTTTAATAGATTGTTTAACTAAGGCTAATCATGAAATTTCTGACCTAAGAAAAACTAACTTGGATCTCACAAACGAAATTAAAGAAATGAAAAGAGACATAAATGAACTGAAGAATGAAAATGAAAAGAAGAAAACTAGTGAAAATAACAATAGCGAAAATCTAAAGCAGGAAGTGAACAACAAATTACAAGAATTGACACAAAAGATCGAAGAAAACTTAGGTGGGGACAGTATCCAGGAAATTAAGAAGTGGAAAGAAAATATTGAAAATAAAGAAATTGCTTTCAAAGAAATAGTCAAGCAGCAAATGCAAGATAATGCAAAAGACACAATCATTCAAGTGATTAACGAAAAAGCAAATTGGGTCAGGGATACAGTAGATAGGAAGAAATGTATTGTGGTTTATGGACTAAAAGAAAAACAAGGATTGGCGAGGTACATGAGAGAAAAAGAAGAAAAAGAGACAGCAGTAGAAATCCTTAATGAAATTCAGGGGGGAGACAGAGATTCAGGCACAGACCTAGAAGAGACTCACAGAATTGGTCGCTATACTAAGGATAGGAATCGACCTCTAAAGATAAAACTAAGGTCACAAATGGTAGTAGAAGACATATTTGAAAAAGTAGGTAACTTGGCAAAGAGTGATAAGTACAATAAGATATAGATAAAAAGAGAAATGAGTACTGAGGAATTAGAAAAAGAAAGGGCACTAAGAGAAGAAGCAAAGGAAAAAAACTTGAAGAGATCGGAGACAGAATGCAAAGAATTCCAGTGGAGAGTAATAGACTTGAGATTAAGACAATGGCGCATCAAAACGAAAAAACCAAGGGAAGAAGAAACCAGGGAGAAGGAAGAAAATTAAAAGTGGCCTATACCAACATTGACGGACTAATTTCGGGACTGAACGAACTCAATGATTATCTGTTAGAAGCAAAACCAGACATAATGGGAATTGTAGAGACTAAATTAAGAGGTGAAATACCATCCACTGTTATCGGACAAGGTTTATACAACTACTGGATAAAAAACAGGGACAAGAAACAGGGAGGGGGAATCATGTTCTTGGCCAAGAAAGACCTAAAGGTGACAAAAATTGCAGAGGGCAAAGGTAATGTTGAATTGATCATGATAAAAGTCGAAGGCAAGAATATGAAAAGTAGAAAGTTTGTGGTGACTTATGTGCCTCCAAAAACAAGCGCTTGGAAAGAAATCGAACATACAAAAATGCTAGATGATACAAGAAAATCCCTAAATGAGATACTAATGGGTAAGGGTAATCTGGTAATTATGGGGGACTTCAATTGCAAAGAAATTTGTTGGGACAGCATGACAGTGCAAGGAGGAGATGACTCGTGGGGCAATGTACTGCTAGATATGACCATGGAGTACACAATGACCCAATGGGTCCGTGAAAACACAAGGTACAGAAATAATGAAGAGCCATCGAAACTAGATCTAATATTTACAACAGAACCTGAAATAGTGCATAAAGTCCAGTACGAGACACCAATTGGAAAGTGACCATGTACTCATCGAAACTGTACTAAAGGAAGAAATAGACATAGAGAGGAACGAAAAGCATAGGAAAGGAAGACTGATGTACAAGAAAACAGACTTTACAAAACTAAAGACATTCTTCCGGAATGCAAACTGGGAAAAATTTTACAGGGAAGAGACAACAGTGGAAGAGAAATGGAATATATTGATGGAAAACTACAATGAAGGTGTAAACAGGCATGTACCAAGACAAAAGCGAGAGAGAGAGTACATTAAATGTTGGTTCAACAAAAGATGCAGTGAGGCAAAAGACAGAAGGGACAAAGCTTGGAAAAAGTGGAGAAAAGACAAAAAACAAAGCAAATGGCAAATTTATGTTAACTGTAGAAATGAGTATGTTAATGTGAGAAGAGAGGAAAAAAGGAACCATGAGAAGGATATTATAGACAAATGCAAAGAGCAACCCAAACTATTCTATCGGTATGTGAATGTAAACTTAAAAACAAACAGGAAGTGGTGAAACTATGCCAAGGAAACATAGAATACACAGAAGATTTAGAGATGGCCGAAGTCATGAACAATCACTTTAAATCTGTTTTCACCAGAGAGAAAATACCAAATTGTGACATAGATAATAACAAGAAATCTCCCCTCATGAAGGAGTTTACAGCATCACTAAAGGAAATATCAGAACATCTATCAAGGCTGGATGTCAGAAAATCACATGGCCCGGATGGTATTGCAAATTGGATTCTAAAGGAGTGCAAAGAAGAACTAACAGACAAAATACACATCTTAATAAACAGCTCACTCAAAGAAGGAAAGATACCCGAGGACTGGAAAAACGCTAACATTGTACCAATATACAAAGGAGGAAACAAGGAAGAACCCACCAACTATAGGCCAGTATCACTAACAAGCACCATAGCCAAAATTTGTGAGAAAATAATCAAGAATAGATGGGTAAAACATCTGGAAGACAATGACATATTAAACCCAAGACAATTCGGATTCAGACAAGGAAGATCATGCTCCACAAACTTAATATGCTTTTACTCAAGACTAATAGACATAGTGCAAGAAAGAAATGGATGGGCTGATTGTGCATTCCTAGACTTGCAAAAAACCTTTGACAAAGTACCACACAGAAAACTACTAAAAAAACTGGAACACATAGGAGGAATACAAGGAAACCTACTAAAAATGGATAGAGGACTTTCTGACTGGTAGAAAGATGAGAGTAGTGCTCAGAGAAAAATATTCAGATTGGAAGGAGGTGATCAGTGGAGTACCGCAAGGATCTGTGCTGGCACCAATAATGTTTGCTATCTATATGAATGACATGGACAAGGACGTGAACTGCTACATGAGCTTCTTTGCCGATGACGCCAAACTGCTAAGGAAAATAGAAACTGATGAGGACTGTGAAGCACTGCAAGAAGACCTAAATAGGGTATGGAACTGGAGTCAGAAATGGGAAGTGGACTTTAATACTAAGTGTAGCATAATGGAGTTTGGAAAAAGCAAAAACAGAATATCAGGAAAATATACAATTGGAACCAAAGAAGTAAAGAAAGTAGGATCCGAAAAAGATTTGGGAGTAATTATCACGAACGACTTGTCCTATGATATACAGATTAACAAAATTGTCAGGGAGACTTATAACTTGCTAAGATCAATAAAAGTGGCGTTTACATACTTGGATGAAGACATGATGAAAAAAATATTGGTTACATTGATAAGGCCTAGATTAGAGTATGCGGCGACATTGTGGTCCCCCAGTACCAAAAAGAATATAAAGAAAATAGAAAGAATCCAAAGAGCAGCTACAAAAATGGCACCTGCACTTGCAAACCTATCATACGAGGAGAGATTGGCTAAACTGGAGTTACCGACACTGGAGCAAAGAAGAGAGAGGTGACCTATTGACCATCTACAGAATCATGAGAGGCACAGAGGTACTCGATAGAGAGAACTTACTTAACTGGGACAAAAGAAACACAAGAGGACATGGAAAGAAAATAAAAAAACATAGCTATAGAAGAGAACTGAAGAAGAACAGTTTTCCTCATAGAGTTTTGGACACTTGGAACAAACTGGACAATGAAATAGTATGCGCAAAAACCATTCATGAGTTTAAAAACAAACTAGACACTGCGAGATACAAAAGCGGGACATCACGAGCATAGCTCCCCTTCCCGCAAAATACAACTAGGTAAATATACCAAAGGCCTTTTTCCCGCTCATAAGGGAGGTACCCCGCAAACAAAAGGCATAAAAACCACTCCCACTCATTCCAACCCTATCACACTCCACTCCTCTCCACCCGCTACCCTCCCTCTCATCTTGGCACCTCCTGGATGATGGGTCATCCCTGCATCTTATCCACTGCCCTGAGTCAGAAGCCGTGTCGCAAGACACAGCACATCCACAGCAAGGCCGCTTCATTAAAGCGGCAGCCCCCCCCCCTCTGTCCCCTCATGCAGAAAAGGAGAAGACGGGAAGAAATCCCTTTGGGCAGCATCAAATTTCTCACAAATACTCCCTCACATCCCATCCCCCGTCCATTCCACCTCATACATCATCTATATACAATCATTCTCCATTCACCTCTGTCTTCTGTCCTCTCCCATCCTTCCTCAACAGACATTCCCCTCTTCCCCAATGCCCATTTTACCCCATCCATCCATCTCATACTAGGTCGCCCCTCATGTTCACTCTCTCCACTTCTGCCTTCCACACCTCTTTCACTGTCTTTCTTCACTCATTCTTTCCATGTGTCCAAACCATCCTATTTCTCAGATATGTGAGAAAGCTATAGGAAAGGGGATGGATGTTTTTTGGGCCTTTATGGATCTGGAAAAGGCTTACGATAGGGTTGACAGAAAGGCACTGTGGGAGCTTTTGCGGATATACGGGATAGGAGGAAAGCTTCTAGGAGCTGTCAAGAGTTTTTATGAGAGTAGTAGAGCTTGTGTCAGGATTACAAATGGAGAGAGTGAGCAGTTCGAGGTAAAGGTGGGACTTCATCAAGGATGCGTTATGTCGCCCTGGCTGTTCAACTTATACATGGATGGGGTAGTGTGAGAGGTAGATTCAAGGGTAGTGGGTCAGGGATTAGAGATGGTTAAAGAAATTGGAGAAAAGTGGGAGGTGAGCCACCTGTTGTTTGCAGACGACACTGCGCTTGTGGCAGGATTGGAGGAGGGATTGAGGAAGTTGGTGACAGTTTGGGAGAGTGTGTGATAGAAGAAAGCTGAAGATAAATGTGGGTAAAAGTAAGGTGATGAGATGTACAAGGGGTGAAAGTGGCAGTAGACTGGAAGTGAGCATTAAGGGAGAGCGACTGGAGGAAGTGGATAGTTTTAGATACATGGGTGCAAATGTGGCAGGAAAAGGTGGAGTGAAGGTGAAGGTAGAATGTAGATTGAGAGAAGCGAGTAAATGCCTTGGTGGATTAAAAAGTGTAATGAGGAATAGACATTTGGGAATGGATGCTAAGAGGAGACTATATGAAGGAGTGATTGTGCCAACAGCACTGTATGGGGCAGAAACATGGAACATAAGAGAGGAAGAGAGAAGGAGTTTGAATGTGTTTGAGATGAGGTGTCTGAGAAGTATGATGGGGGTTACTAGGCTGGATGGAGTGAGGAATGAGGAGGTGAGGAGGAGAACAGGGGTGGAAAGGGAGTTGGGAGATAGGGTTGATGAAAGAGTATTAGGATGGTTTGGACACGTGAGAAAGAATGAGTGAAGAAAGACTAGTAAAAGAGGTATGGAAAGCAGATGTGGAGGGAGTGAACATGAGGTGGATGGATGGGGTGAAGGGGGCTTTGGGAAAGAGGGGAATGTCTGTTGAGGAAGGATGGGAGAGGACAGAAGATAGGGGTGAATGGAGAATGGTTGTATATGGATGACGTTGTGATGCATGAGGTGGAATGGGTGGGGGGATGGGGGGTGAGGTAGTATGTGTGAGCAAAATTTGATGCAGCCCGAAGGGATTTCTCCCCGTCTTCTCCTTTTATGCATGGGGGGACAGAGAGGGGGGTCGCCAATTTAATGAAGCGGCCTTGCTGTGGATGTGCTGTGTCTTGCGACACTGCTTCTGACCCAGGGCAGTGGACAAGGTGCAGGGATGACCCGTCATCCAGGAGGTGCTAAGATAAGAGGGAGGGTGGAGGGGTGTGGAGTGTATTCAGGGATGGAATGGGTGGGAATGATTTTATGCCTTTTCCTTTTTGGCTACCTTCCTTGTAAGGGGGAAAAAGCCTTGGTATATGTATGTATGTATGGACACATGGAAAGAATGAGTGAAGAAAGACTAGTAAAAGAGGTATGGAAGGCAGATGTGGAGGGAGTGAACATGAAGGGACGTCCTAGGATGAGGTGGATGGATGGGGTGAAGGAGGCTTTGGGGAAGAGGGGAATGTCTGTTGAGGAAGGACGGGAGAGGACAGAAGATAGGGGTGAATGGAGAATGGTTGTATATGGATGATGTTGTGATGCATGAGGTGGAATGGGTGGGGGGATGGAGGGTGAGGTAGTATGTGTGAGCAAATTTTGATGCATCCCGAAGGGATTTCTCCCCGTCTTCTCCTTTTATGCATGGGGGACGGAGAGGTGGGGGTCGCCAATTTAATGAAGCGGCCTTGCTGTGGATGTGCTGTGTCTTGCAACACTGCTTCTGACCCAGGGCAGTGGACAAGGTGCAGGGATGACCCGTCATCCAGGAGGTGCTGAGATGAGAGGGAGGGTGGAGGGGTGTGAAGTGTATTTAGGGATGGAATGGGTGGGAATGATTTTATGCCTTTTCCTTTTTGGCTACCTCCCTTGTATGGGGGAAAAAGCCTTGGTATATGTATGTATGTATGTATTAGGTTTGTATATCCTTTACAAAGGTTATATTTCAACTTTTGTTATAAAGAACTATTTTTGTTTTTGAAATGTACTTATCACTTATTTGCAAAAATATATATTATGCCTTAAATTATAGAATCTTTTTTTTACTGAATTTTCTTCAATATCCTTTCAAAAATTTGGTCTCTACTTCAGTTATAAAGTATTAATGAAGAGGTCAAACATAGGAAAGCCACACTTTAACATATATATTCATTCTTTGATATAAACCCGTTATAATGATATAAGTCTACTCAAGATTGGAGCGTATGTGTGTTGTATAGGCTTTATCAAATATGTAGGCCATAATCAGTTAATTACATGAAGAAGAGTCGGAGTCGGTGGTGCCAAAAATAAAGGAGTCGGAGTCGAAGGTTTTGTGTTTCGACTCCACAGGCCTGCCTGGAACTCAACATTTCCCAACCACTCCATTTATTGGTTCATTTCCTACCCTAACATTAAGGTCTCCCAATACTACTACACTGATGTTCCTCACTAATCCCTCTATGCACCCATTTAAATCTATCCACAAAAAAGCCTCCCTTTCTTCTACCCTCTTTTCACTACCAGGCCCATATGCACTTACAAAAACCCACATTTCCTTTCCCAGTTTCACCTTCATCCACATTATCCTTGAAGAAACCTCCTTCCACTCCACCACACATTTACCTATCTCTTAACTTACTTGTATAACCACCCCTTCTCTCCCTCACCCTCTCTTCACTCCTGAGAACCTCCCAAACTCACACTTACCCCTCCCTTTCAACTTAGTTTCACTCAAAGACAACACATCCATCTTTCTTCTCAAAAACATACTGCCTATCTCTTCCCTTTTACTCTCACACACATTAAAAGACCCAAACCTTAGGGTACTGGTTGGAAAACTCCTAGACCCTCTTATGTCTTAACTTTTTATAGGATGTCTCCTGTGGGGCTACAGGGAGAAGGATGCCTAGTCCTAATCCCCGTCCCATTTGTATCTTCTCTTTATGATTGAAGTGGGAATACTTGGTGGCAGTATTCTATCACCCACCACAGGGTAGGCAAAAAAAGGAAATGAATATTCAAAGAAATGGTACAGGTCAGTAACAAGGGGTTGAGGGACAGGATAACGGAGGGACAGTCGCAGTATACTAGAAGTGTCATCATTTCTCTGTGAATAGCGTCCTCCTTTACCATAAACAAAATGATGAGTGGCTCTGGTCCATAGGGGTGCCCCATATAGACCCTAGAGTATCAACTGCATGCTACTTTTCATGAAAGTGGCATTTGCCGATAAGACTGACAAGTTAAACACCATATGAGGACGTAGCCTTTATTTGTACGACGTTTTGCTTATTACAGCTTTTTCAAGTACAAGTTGAGATACATATGCTTGAGATTAAATAAGGGGAAAGGAGGGAACAGGGAGAGAATACGTGAACACCGTTACGACGTCAGGCATGAAGTCACCACCAATGCATGTGTGACACATAGAAACAAGGAAAACCATCTTATGGACTGGAAGAATGCAGAGCTGCTGATACGAGAACCAGACAAATCCACAGGAAGTGTTTAGAAGCAGCGATCATTCAAGGAATGAACACTATTGAACAAAACAGGGGCATGTTTAACATCTCACCCCACATAATTCCCCTAATACCCATGGCCAGCAAAATTATAAATATTTAAACCACCCTTTCTAAACTTTTCGCCCATGGACGTTTGGGCCAGCATTCTCAACCTTTCCCAGTGTTCAATCCCCCCCTTTCCCCTCCTCCTCTCCTCCCCCTCCTCCTCCTCTTCCTTCCCCCCTTCTTCTTTTCTCTCCCCGTTCTCTCCTTTCCCCTTATTTAATCTCAAGCATATGTATCTCAACTTGTACTTGAAAAAGCTGTAATAAGCGAAACGTCATACAAATAAAGGCTCTGTCCTTATATGGTGTTTAACTTGTCTGCATACTACTTTGTCACAATAACATGCAGCCAATACCCCAGATGGAGTAATCAAAGTAATTAAGGAAAAAGGAAATTTGGTCTGGGACACAGTAGATATAAAAAAGTGCATTGTAGTTTATGGTATTAACCCCTTCCATATGGTGCTGCATACGTAGGCGTCATGAGGAGCAAGTGGATACGCGACGCTGCCATATCGGCGTCTTGATTATATTTATTGTAGTTGCCCCTCCGTAATGACATTCTCCCTAAACTTTCTGTAATCACATTTTCTATGGTTATCAAAATTCACGGGTGAAAGAGAGAACGATCGATATAAGCGGTGACTATATTTTATGATGCGAGTATCATTACGACACGTCGTACGGCTGGCAACGGCTGCTGCCCGCGAGATTTAAGGCCCGTACTGAAGAGGTTAAAGAGAAACATAATGTACCTAGATATCAGAGAGAAAAAGATGAGAAAGAGATTGCTAAAGCAATTCTGAAGGACATTCAAGAAGAGGGACAGGATATGGGCAAAGAAATTGAGGAATTGCATAGATTAAGAAAATACTCTAAAGAATATAGGCCAATAAAAATAAACCTTAGGTCTCGAATGATAGAAATACTATCTAAAACAACAAAGCTAGCAAATAGTGAACATTACAAAAATGTATGGATAAAAAAAGAAATGAGCAACAAAGATAAAGAGAAAAGGCATTTAGAAATGATGCAAACGAAAAAAATTAAAAAGAACGGAGACTGAGATGAATTATTTTTTTGGAGAGTGCTGGAGCTGAGGCTGAGAAAATGGTTAAAAAAGTAATAGGCAGAAAAGGACAAAAATACCTCATACCAACATAGATGGCATGATTTCAGGACTGAACAAATTAAAAGACTATCTGGCATTAGAAAAACAGGACATAATGGGAATTGTAGAAACAAAATTAAAAAGTCCTCTACCACCACTGTGGGACAAGGTCTATACAACCATAGGATGAACAATAGAAAGAAGAAATAGGGTGGAGGAATAATATTTTTGACTAAAAAAGGCTTAAATGTGACCAACACAACAGAAGAAAAAAAATAATGTGGAAATGATTATGATGAAAGTTGAAAACAGTGACATGAAAAGAAGAAAATTTGTAGTAATCTATGTACCCCCCAAAACACAGTCTTGGACAGAGAGTGATCATTCCAAACTATTGGAAGACACAAAGAATGTACCAACTGATTTAATGAAAGGAGGAAATGTAGTAGTTATGGGTGACTATAACTCAAAAGAAATATGTTGGGAAGAAATGACAATGAAGGATGGAGAAGACCTCTATGGAAACATACTACTGGATATGACCATTGAATGCACAATGATTCAGTGGGTAAAGGAAAATACCAGATATAGAAACAATGAGGAACCCTCAAGACTAGATTTAATACTTACATCAGACCCTGAAATTGTAGACAGAATTGATTACAAACCCCAGTTGGAAAGAGTGACCACCTACTAATAGAGTTCAAATTAAAAGAGCAAATGTATTTGAGAAGAAATGAGAAACAGAAAAGCAAGACTAATGTACCAAAAAACAGATTTTGAGAAACTCAGAAAATTCTTTCAAAATAAAGAAACAAAGATGGAAGAGAAATGGAACATACTAAAAGAAATTTATGAGGTAATAAACAAACATGCACCAAAACAGAAGCAAAAAAGGATATACATTAAGTGCTGGTACATCAAATATGTAGTGGGGCTAAAGATAGACGAGACAAAATCTTGGAAAAGATGGAAAAAAAAAAAAAAGAGTAAGTGGCAAACTTATATCAAACTAAGATGTGATTATGTAAAAATATAAAAGAAAAACTATGAAAAAGACTTGTCTTTTTCATAGTTTTTCTTTTATATTTTAGACAAATGCAAGGAACAACCTAAACTATTTTCCAGGTATGTAAATGGTAAACTAAAAGACAAACAAGAAATAGTAAAACTGCACAAAGGGAATTATGAATATAAAGATGTAGAAATGGCTTCAATTATGAACAAACATTTCAAATCAGTGTTCACAATTGCAAGTTCAAAAAACTGTGAGGAAATACAGAGAAAAAGATACCTCCCATGAAACAAATAACTGTGACACAGAAGGAAAGCAGAGACTAAATAAAAAACCTTGATATAAAAAAATCAGAAAACCACACAATCCAGATGGAATTGCAAACTGGATATTAAAAGAATGCAGAGATGAGTTGATGGACAAAATATACATACACATACCAAAGGCTTTTTTCCCCCTTACATGGGAAGAAACATACATGATAAATACTCACTCAAAGAAGGAAAGGTACCACAAGACTGGAAAAATGCAAATACTGTACCAATATATAAAGGAGAGAACAATGAAAATCCAATTAACTACAGACTGGTCTCCCTTACAAGCACAATAGCAAAAATATGTGAAAAAGTTATAAAAAGTAGATGGGTTAAACATCTGGAAGAAAAACATATATTGAATCCAACACAATTTGGATTTAGACAAACTTGATTTCCTTCTACTCAAGACTAATAGAAATAATACAAGAGGGGGATAGATGGGTGGACTGTGCTATTCTAGATCTACAATAAGCATTTGATAAAGTGCCACATAAAAAACTAATAAGAAAAATGGAATCAATAGGTGGTATTAAAGGAAAATTATTGGAATGGATGGAGAACTTATTGACTGGGAAAAAATGAGGGTACTAGAGACAAATACTTGACCTGGGAGAAATGATAAGTGGTGTTCTGCAAGGCTTCAATCATGTTTGCCATATATATAAATGATATGGATGAAGGTGTGGAATGTTATAAGAACTTCTTCACAGATGAAACAAAAATACTAAAGAAAGTAACTTCAGAGGAAGATTGTAAATCACTACAGATACATACATACAGGGTCTAACAGATAAATCCGTACAAACTTTGAAGAGGTTTTAAGCACTTAAAAAGTAACATATGGCAATTCTGATTGTTTCCAGATACTTCCATTTGTCTAATAATTTAGCCAGTTGTATACTAGCACCGGTGCAATAAACATTAAGCAATGGAACAAGCCAAATGTTCAGCCATATGCGAACTTCGTCGCGCGGGTCACACTCCTAGCGCCATAATAAGGATGCTAAAATACTCCAGACAAACTGTTTACGATGTTTGTAAACGTTTTGATGAGACCGGCGAAGACCAACGAGCTGCTCACAAGCCCAGAAGGGGCAGAATTCTAACACCTCGCTTTTTAGCTGGTCTCAAGAGAAGTGTCAATGCAAATCCAGCCTTACCATTATTGACATTGGCAAAGAAGAGAGGTGTCAGCACAATGACAATTCACAGAGCATTAAAGAAATTGGGATTAACCTCATTCTCACAAGGAAAAAGACATCTTTTGACACGAAAAATGAAAGAAATCCGCTTGACCAGGTGCCAAAAGCTGTTGAACTGGATGAAGTCGAATGGCTCAGTCATCAAGTTTTTTTCCGACGAGAAGATTTTCACGGTTGATGCGACTTTCAATAAGCGGAATGATCGCTGGATAGCCTCCTCATCCTCAGAGGTTCAACACAAGACAACGACGAAGAAACCAGCAAGTGTCATGGTGCTCTGTGTGGTGTCAACTGAGGGGGACGTCTTCACTCACTTCTTCAACAACAAGGAGAAAGTCAATGCCGTTGTCTATTGCAAAGTTCTAGAAGAGAAAATAATACCCTGGATGAAAGATAAGGCTAGTGGCAACCAGTTTGTCTTCCAACAAGACTCGGCTCCAGCCCACACAGCGAAGAGGACCACCAACCTTCTCGAAGGGTCAAATGTGCAGTTCTGGAACAAAGAGTTGTGGCCCTCAAATTCGCCAGACCTAAACCCTTTAGATTATTATTTTTGGGCACGAATTGAGGCCAAGGCATGTGACAAGCCATACAGAAGTATAACAACCCTGAAGACAGACATCAAGAAGGCTGTGGGTTCATTATCAAAGTCTGAGATCATCAACGTTGTATCCAAGATTCGTAAACGCGTTGAAAGCGTTATAACAGCTGAAGGTGGTTACATTGAATGACATAATTGTTCTTATTGCTATTTCTAAATACAGGTAAACGTCGACTTACGATGGCATTAGGTTTCGATAGAGCCATCGTAAGACGATTTCATCGTAAGTCGATCCCCAATTTGTGTATCACTGTTCCGTGGTCACTGTACCTAGCCTACCTGTATATTAACCACCAGAGATACTCAATATAGCCTATTAAACATGTACAGTAGTTTATATAATTATTTTTATCCTTTTTACCTTATTCAAACACTATAATATGTATTTTCAGTACGGAACTTAAATCTCGCGGGCAGCAGCCAATGCCAGCCGTACGACGCCACGTAATAATACTCGCATCATAAAATATAGTCACCGCTTATATCGATCGTTCTCTCTTTCACCCGCGAATTTTGAAAACCACAGAGAATGGGATTTAGGGCACATTTGAGAGAATATAAAAACACAGGGGCGACTACAATAAATATAATCAAGACGCCGATATGGCAGCGTCGCGAATCCACTTGCTCCTCATGACGCCTACGTGTGCGGCACCGTATGGAAGGGGTTAAATTATCATATCATCGTCGTCGTCGTCGTCATCGTAAAGTCGAACAATCGTAAGTCGCGGCCATCGTAAGTCGACGTTTACCTGTATACTGAAAATTTCATAACTCTCTGTTTATTATAACCCGAGATATTAATCTTAAAACATGTGATAAGAAGTTGTACGGATTTATCTGTTAGACCCTGTATACCAAAGGCTTTTTCCCCCTACACAGGAGGTAGCCAAAAAAGCAAAAGGCATAGAAACCACTCACACCCATTCCATTTCCTATATATTCCACTCCCCTCCACCCTCCTCCCTCCCTCTTATCTTGGCACCTCCTGGATGATGGGTCATCCCTTCATCCTGTCCACTGCCCTAGGTCAGAAGCAGTATTGCAAGACACAGCACATCCACAGAAAGGCCGCTTCATAAATTCGGCAACCCTCACTCTTCGTCCCCCCATGCAGAAAAGAAGATGGGGAGAAATCCCTTCAGGCCGTGTCATATTTTTTCTCATACGTTTCCTCATCCCCCATCCCCCACCCACTCCCCCTCATGCATCACAGCATCATCTATACACAACCCTTCTCCATTCACCCCTATCTTCTGTCCTCTCCCATCCTTCCTCCACAGACATTCCTCTCTTTTGTAATGCCCCTTTCACCCCATCCATCCATCTCATCCTAGGATGCCCCCTCATATTCACTCCTTCCACCTCTGCCTTCCACACTTCTTTTACTAATCTTTCTTCACTCATTCTTTCCATGTCTCCAAACCATCCTAATACTCTTCCATCAACCCTATCTCCCAGTTCCCTTTCCACCCCTGTTCTCCTCATCACCTCCTCATTTCTCACTATATCTAGCCTAGTAATACCTATCATACTTCTCAAGACATTTCATCTCAAAACACATTCAAACTCTCTCTCTTCCTCTCTTATGTTCCATGTTTCTGTCCCACGCAGAGCTGTTGGCACAATCACTCCTTCATATAACCTCCTCTTAGCATCCATTCCCAAATGTCTATTTCTCATTGCACTTTTCAATCCACCGAGGGATTTACTCCTTTCTTTCAATCTACATTCTACCTCCACCTCCACATCTCCCTTTCCTGCCACATTCGCACCCAAGTATCTAAAACTATCTACTTCCTCCAGTCTTTCACCCTTAATGCTCACCTCCTGCCTGCTGTCACTCTCTCCACTTGTACATCTCATCACCTTACTTTTACCCACATTTATCTTCAGCTTTCTTCTATCACATACTCTCCCAAACTCTGTCACCAACTTCCTCAATCCCTCCTCTGATCCTACTACAAGCGCAGTATCGTCAGCAAACAACAACTGGCTCACCTCCCACTTTTCTCCATTTTCTTTAATCATCTCCAATCCCTGACCCACTACCCTTGCATTCACCTCTCACACCACCCCATCCATGTAAAGATTCAACAGCCAGGGCAACATAGCACATTCCTGACGAAGTCCCACCTTTACCTCAAACCATTCACTCTCTCCATTTCTAATTCTAACACAAGCTCTACTACTCTCATAAAAACTCTTGACTGCTCTTAACAGCTTTCCTCCTATCCCATATATCTGCAATACCTCCCACAGTGCCTTCCTTAATACCTTGTCATAAGCCTTTTCCAGATCCATAAAAGCCCAAAAAACATCCTTACCTTTTCCTATAGCTTTCTCACATATCTGTATTACCACAAAAATCTGATCTACACAACCCCTGCCTGTCCTAAACCCACACTATTCCTCACCAATTACTCCCTCTGTTCCTCTCCTAATCCTTTCAATCAAGACCCTCCCATAAGCCTTCCCAACTACACAACAGGCTGATCCCTCTGAAACTAGTACACTCACACTTGTCACCCTTTCCCTTGTAAAGCGGAACTATACAGGCACTCCTCCAGTCCTCTGGCACTCTACCCTATCTCAAACAAACATTAAACCTCACCAACCAGTCCACAATAACTGTACCTCCTATCTTCAGACATTCTGCATGGCATCCAACCAGACCAGGTGCCTTTCCTGCTCTCATTAAAAAAAAAAAAACATACTGCATATACCAAGGCTTTTTCCCCCTCACAAGGGAGGTAGCCAAAAAGGAAAAGGCATAAAATCATTCCCACCCATTCCATCCCTGAATACACTCCACATCTCCTCCACCCTCCCTCTTATCTGAGCACCTTCTGGATGACAGGTCATCTCTGCACCTTGTCCACTACCTTTAGTCAGAAGCAGCGTCGCAAGACACAGCACATCCACAGCAAGGCCACTTCATTAAATCGGCGACTCCCACTCTCCGTCCCCCCATTGCATAAAAAGTAGAAGACAGGGAGAAATCCCTTTGGGCTGCATCAAATTTTGCTCACACATACTACCTCATCCCCCATCCCCCCGCCCATTACCACCTCATGCATCACAACATCATCCATATACAACCATTCTCCATTCACCCCTGTCTTCTGTCCTCTCCCGTCCTTCCTCAACAGACATTCCCCTCTTCCCCAAAGCCCCCTTCACCCCATCCATCCATCTCATCCTAGGATGTCCCTTCATGTTCACTCACTCCACATCTGCCTTCAATACCTCTTTTACTAGTCTTTCTTCACTCATTCTTTCCATGTGTCCAAACCATCCTAATACTCTTTCATCAACTCTATCTCCCAACTCCCTTTCCACCCCTGTTCTCCTCCTCACCTCCTCATTTCTCACTCTGTGTAGCCTAGTAACCCCCATCATACTTCTGAGACACCTCATCTCAAACACATTCAAACTCCTTCTCTCTTCCTCTCTTATGTTCCATGTTTCTGCCCCATACAGTGCTGTTGGCACAATCACTCCTTCATATAGTCTCCTCTTAGCATCCATTCCCAAATGTCTATTCCTCATTACACTCTTCAATCCACCAAGACATTTACTTGCTTCTCTCAATTTACATTCTACCTCCACCTTCACTCCACCTTTTCCTGCCACATTTGCACCCAAGTATCTAAAACTATCCACTTCCTCCAGTCACTCTCCCTTTATGCTCACTTCCAGTCTACTGCCACTTTCACCCCTAGTACATCTCATCACCTTACTTTTACCCATATTTATCTTTAGCTTTCTTCTATCATATACTCCCCCAAACTCTGTCACCAACTTCCTCAATTCCTCCTCTGATCCTGCCACAAGCGCAGTGTCGTCTGCAAACAACAGGTGGCTCACCTTCCACTTTTCTCCATTTTCTTTAATCATCTCCAATCCCTGACCCACTACCCTTGCATTTACCTCTCACACCACCCCATCCATGTATAAGTTGAACAGCCAGGGCGACATAACGCATCCTTGATGAAGTCCCACCTTTACCTCGAACCACTCACTCTCTCCATTTCTAATCCTGACACAAGCTTTACTACTCTCATAAAAACTCTTGACAGCTCCTAGAAGCTTTCCTCCTATCCCATATATCTGCACAACCCCCCACAGTGCCTTTCTGTCTACCCTATCGTAAGCCTTTTCCAGATCCATAAAAGCCCAAAAAACATCCTTCCCCTTTCCTATAGCTTTCTCACATATCTGTCTTACAACAAAGATCTGATCTACACAACCTCTACCCGTCCTAAATCCACACTGTTCCTCACCAATTACTCCCTGTTCCTCTCCTAATCCTCTCAATCAAGATCTTCCCATAAGCCTTCCCAACTACACTTAACAAACTAATCCCTCTGAAACTACTACATTCACACTTGTCCCCTTTTCCCTTGTAAAGTGGAACTATACAGGCACTCCTCCAGTCCTCCGGCACTCTACCCTCTCTCCAGCAAACATTAAATAACCTCACTAGCCAGTCCACCATCACTGTACCTCCTTTTTTTTTTTGACATTCTGCATGGCATCCATCCAGACCAGGTGCCTTACCTGCTTTCATCATCTTAACAACTGCCTTCACTTCATCCTTCCTTATTTCTCCTCCATTTCCCTCACTCATCACTCTCATTTTCTTAGCATTTCCCACTGCAGCTATCTTTCCCTCCCTATCCTCCTTCACATTTAGCAACTCCCTAAAATATTCTGCCTATCTTTCCCTTACTGCCTTCTCTTCCATTATCATTTCTCCATCTGCACCTTTTACCTTTTCTTCTACTTGATTCGCCTCCTCTTCCTCTCTTAATTTCTTTCCAAAACATCTTTTTATTACTTTCAAAAATTTCTGTCATACTCTTACCCCATTTCACATCTGCTCTCCTCTTTGCCTCCTTTACCTTTTGCTTTACTTCTCTTCTTTTCTTTGTACCTCTCATATGACTCCCTTGTCCTATTTTGTAATCAATCTGTGAAAGCTCGCTTCTTCTCTTCTACAACCTTCTTCACTCCACCATTCACTACCCTTCCTTCTATTTCCTCCTGTCCTTCTTGTTCCACACACCATTCTTGCATACTTTGTGACTCCCTCCTTGAACCATCCCCATTACTCCTCCACACCTAGCTCTACTCTATCCTTCACTCCCTCCCACTCCTCCTTCAGCTTCTTCTTGTACTCCTTTTCATTTTTATTTAAAGAGTTCACTCTAAGCACCTCCCTACCTTTAGCCCCTTTCCTCTTTCTCCATCTATCCTCCACTCTCAACTTACCTTCCACCAAAAAATGATCTGATATTCCCCCGCCCTCTCCCCTTAGCACATGTACATCCTTGACTCTTCCTATCATAATCCTATTTACCACTACATAATCCATTAACACTTTATCTACCACCCTTCCATCCACCACCCTCTCCCATGTGTACTTATGCTTGACTTTCTTCCAAAACACTGTATTTGCTATTATCAACTCTCTAGACACATTTCCACCATCAACTCTCCACTACGATTCTTTCCTGGAACTCCACATTTCCCAACCACTCCATCAATTGGACCATTTCCTACCCTAGCATTAAGGTCTCCCAGTACTATTACATTGACATTTCTCCCTAAATTCTCTATGCACTCATTTAAATCTATCCAAATGGCCTCCCTTTCTTCTACACTCTTCTCACTGCCAGGCCCATATGCACTTACAAAGACCCACATCTCCTTCCCCAGTTTCACCTTCATCCACATTATCCTTGAGGAAACCTCCTTCCACTCCACTACACGTTTACCTATCTCTTCACTTACTAGAATAGCCACCCCTTCCCTCCCTCGCCCTCTCTTCACTCCTGATAACCTCCCACTTACACTCACCCTTCCCTTTCAACTTAGTTTCACTCAAAGCCAACACATCCATCTTTCTTCTCACAAACATACTACCTATCTCTTCCCTTTTACTCTCATCTGTACCACATCCACGCACATTAAAAGACCCAAACCTTAGGGTGCTGGTTGGAAAACTCCCAGACCCTCTTATGCCTTTGCTTTTTCTTTTAGGAATGTTCTCCTGTGGGGCTACAAGGAGAAGGATGCCTAGTCCCAATCCCCATCCCTTTCTTCTCGCCTCTTACGATCCAAGTGGAAATACTTGGTGGCAGTATTCTTTTCCCCCACCACAGAAAATGAATACTCAGAGAAATGGTACAGGACAGCAAACAAGGGGTTGGGGGACAGCATAACGGAGGGACAGTCGTAGTATAAAAGTGTCATTTCTCTATGAACAGAGTTTTCTTCTATCATAGACAAAATTATGTGTGACTCTGGTCCGTAGGGGCGCCCCATATAGACCCTTAAAAAAAAAAAAAAAAAAAAAACCCACATTTATCTTCAACTTCCTTCTTTTGCACACCTTCCCAAACTCTGTCAGTAACTTGAGTCATCAGCAAACAACAACTGGCTTATCTCCCACAACAGAGAAATTCCTTTCAAGAAAGGCAAGGACCATATTTACATGACTGCATTCAGGTCACCGCCCAGTACTAAGAAAACAGCAACAAAGAATAGGCCTGACCACAGAAACAAACTGCCCCACCATCACATAGGAGACAAAACAATTAATACCACACTGTCCCAACTTAGTCATACCCAGATAATACAATAGTCCTTCCTTGAGTGACATAGGGGCCAATCTGGCAACTTGTGACCAATGAGAAGATGAAGAAAGGTTGTAAAGAAAGATACATATACCAAAGGATTTTTCCCCCTTACAAAGGGAGATAGCCAAAGTCAAAGGCATAAAATCCACTTCCACATACTCCACTCCCATTCACCATCCCTCACTCTCTTTGGCTCCTCCTAGACAACAGGTCATCCCTGCATCTTTCCCACTGCCCTGGGCTAGAAACTATGTAGCAAGACACAGCACATCCACTGCAAGGCAACTTCATTTAATGCATAACCCCTCCTCTCCATCCCTCATGCAGAAAAAAAAAAGATGGGGAGAAGTCCCTTTGGGCTGCCTCAAAATATCATTCACACATACTGGCTTATCTCCCATTTTTCTCCATTTTCTTTAACCATCTTCAGTCCCCAGCCCATTACCCTTACATTTACCCCTTGTACCACCCCATTCATGTATAAATTGAACAGCCAAGGCAATATAACACATCCCTGACAAAGTCCCACCTTTACTTCAAACCACTCACTCTCTCCATTTCTAATTCTAACACAAGTTCTACTACTCTTGTAAAAACTCGACTGCTCGATAGCTTTCTTCCTATCCCATATATCTGAAATACCTCACACAGTGCCTTCCTGTCTACCCTGTCAAAAGCCTTTTCCATATCCATAAAAGCACAAAAAATATCCTCAACTTTTCCTAATATCCTCAACTTTTCCTAAAGCTTTCTCACATATCTGCCTTAACACAAAAATCTGACATGCAACCCCTACCTGTCCTAAACCCACACTGTTCCTCATCAATTACTTCCTCTCTTCCTCCCCTAATCTTCTCAATCAAAACCCTCCCAACTACACTACTACACTCAATAAACTGATCCCTCTGAAACTACTACACTCATCAATTGTCCCCTTTTCCCTTATAAAGTGGCATTATACAGGCACTACAGTTCTCCGACACTCTACCCTCTTTTAGACAAACATTACACAACCTCACCAGCCAATCCACCATCACCATACCTCCCTTTTTCAGACACTCTACATGACACCCATCTAACCCAGGTGCCTCACCTACTCTCATCATTTTAATAACTGTTTTCTCCTCATCTTTCCTTGTTTCTCCTCTATTTTCCGTATTCATCACTGTCCTTTTCTTAATACTTCCCACTGCAACTACTTTTCCCTCCCTATCCTCCTTCACATTTAGCAAGTCCCTAAAATACTCTGCCCATCTTCCTCTTACTGCCTTCTCTTCCATTATCATCTCTCCATCTGTACCTTTTACCTTTTCTTCTCTACTTGATTCGCCTCCCCTACCTCTCTTGATTTCCTTCCAAAATATATTTTTATTATTTTCAAAATCTTCTGTTATACTCTTATCCCATTCCACATCTGCTCTCCTCTTTGCCTCCTTTCTCTTATGCTTTACTTCTTTCCTCTTTTCTTTGTACCTCTCATATGATTCTCTCATCTTACTTTGTAACCAATCTGTGATTGCTCATTTTTTCTCTTCTACAACCTTCTTTGCTTCATCACTCACTACCCTTCCTTCTATTTTCTCCCATCCTCCTTGTCCCACACACCATCTTTGCTCACTTTGTGACTCTCTCCTTGAAACATCCCCATTCCTCCTCCACTCCTAGTTCTAATCTACCCTTAACTCCCTCTCACTATTTTCTCAGCTCCTTGTATTCCTTCTTTTTTTTTTCATTTAAGTAGTTTACTCTACGCACCTCCTTACCTACTGTCCTTTTCCTCTTTCTCCATCTATCTTCTACTCTCAACTTACCTTCCACCAAGAAAAATATCTGGTATTCCTTCACTCTCTCCCTTTAGAACATGTACATCCAAAACTCTTCCTACTCTTCTCATGGTTACCACTATATAGTCCATTAAAGCCCTATCTACCACCCTTTAGTCCACCACCCTCTCCCATGTGTACTTATGCAATTTTCTTCCTAAACACTGTATTTACTATCATCAACTCTCTAGACACCTCTCCATCATAATTTTTTCCTGGATCCCCATACTTCCCAACCACTCTGTCTATTGGTTCACCTACCCTGGCATTGACATCTCCCAATACCACTACATGGGCATTTCTTCCTAAATCCTCTATGCAATCATTTAAATCTATCCAAAAAATCCTCCCTTTTCTTTACATTCTTCCCATTACCAGGCCCATATACATGTACAAAAATCCACATCTCCCTTCCCAGTTTCACCTTCATCCACATTAACCTTGAAGAAACTTCCTTCCAATCCACCACACGTTTCCCTATCTCTTCACTTACTAGTATAGCCACCACCTTCTCTTTCTTGTCCTCTCTTCACTACTGACATCCTCCCAGCTACACAACCAAACTCAAACTTGCCCCTCCCTTTCAACTTAATTTCACACAATGCCAACACATCCATTTATCTTCTCACAAACACACTGCCTATCTCTTCCCTTTTACTCATCTGTGTCACACCAATTCACATAGAAAGACTAAACCTTAGGATTCTGGCTGGAAAATTCCTCCCAGACCCTCTGCCTTTGCTTTTATAGGAATGTCCTCTTTGGGGCAACAGAAATTAGGATGCCTAGTCCCATCCTCATCCTGTTTTTGTCACCTTTTCCAACTCAAGTGGGAACATTCTGTGGCAGTATTCTTTCTCCCCTACCAAAGGGTTTGGCAAAAAAGGAAATGAATATTGGTACAGGACATTATCATGAGTAGGGGGACAGCATAATGGAAGGATAGTTGCAGTATAACAAAGTAGCATAATTTCTCTTTGGGAATAGAGATTTCCTCTATCAGAGACAAAATGATGTGTGGTTCTGGTCCACTGGGGTGCCCCATACAGACCCTAAAGTATCAGCTACATGCTACTGAGCAACTTTTAACACCAGAATAACATGCATCCAATACCCCAGATAGTAAAGTATGACTATACTTAATTCCTAGGAACATAAGAACATACAAATGAAGGAAACTGCAAGAGACCATAAGGCCTATACCAGGCAGTTCCATGTCCATTACCACCTATCATCCCCATCCATACAATTGTCTAACCATTTCTTAAAACAACCAATAGTTTCAGTGCTCACTACATGGTTACAAAGTCTATTCCATTCATTGACCACCCTATTAGTAAACCAGTTCTTGCTTATTTCCTTCTTAAATCTAAATTTGTCCAATTTAAATCCATTACTGCGAGTCCTGCCCTGTTGTCTTAATATGACCTTGTAAACATGTAGTGGAGTGAAGGAGGTTTCCTCAAGGATAATGTGGATGAAGGTGAAACTGGGAAAGGAGATGTGGGTTTTTGTAAGTGCATATGGGCCTGGCAGTGAGAAGAGTGTAGAAGAAAGGGAGGCCTTTTGGATAGATTTAAATGAGTGCATAGAGGATTTAGGGAGAAATGTCAATATAATAGTACTGGGAGACCTTAATGCTAGGATAGGAAATGGTCCAATTGATGGAGTGGTTGGGAAATGTGGAGTTCCAGGAAAGAATCATAGTGGAGAGTTGATGGTGGAAATGTGTCTAGAAAGAGAGTTGATGATAGCATAAGTACACATGGGAGAGGTGGTAGATAGAGCGTTGATGGATTATGTAGTGGTAAATAGGACTATGATAGGAAGAGTTAAGGATGTACATGTGCTAAGGGGAGAGGGTGGGGGAATATCAGATAATTTTTTGGTGGAATGGTAAGTTGAGAGTGGAGGATAGATGGAGAAAGAGGAAAGGGACTAAAGGTAGGGAGGTGCTTAGAGTGAACTCTTTAAATGAAAAGGAAAAGGAGAAGGAGTACGAAAAGAAGCTGAAGGAGGAGTGGGAGGGAGTGAAGGATAGAGTAGAGGTAGGTGTGGAGGAGGAATGGGGATGGTTCAAGGAGGGAGTCACAAAGTGTGCAAAGATGGTGTGTGGAACAAGAAGGACAGGAGGAAATAGAAGGAAGGGTAGTGAATGGTGGGATGAGGAAACAAAGAAGGTTGTAGAAGAGAAGAAGCGAGCTTTCACAGATTGGTTACAAAATAGGACGAGGGAGTCATATGAGAGGTACAAAGAAAAGAAAAGAGAAGTAAAGCAAAAGGTAAAGGAGGCAAAGAGGAGAGCAGATGTGAAGTGGGGTAAGAGTATGACAGTAAATTTTGAAAGTAATAAAAAGATGTTTTGGAAAGAAATTAAGAGAGGAAGAGGAGGCGAATCAAGTAGAGAAGAAAAGGTAAAAGGTGCAGATGGAGAGATGATAATGGAAGAGAAGGCAGTAAGGGGAAGATGGGCAGAATATTTTAGGGAGTTGCTAAATGTGAAGAAGGATAGGGAGGGAAAGATAGCTGCAGTGGGAAGTGCTAAGAAAATGACATTGATGAGTGAGGAAAATGGAGGAGAAATAAGGAAGGATAAAGTTAAGGCAGTTGTTAAGATGATGAAAGCAGGTAAGGCACCTGGTCTGGATGGATGCCATGCAGAATGTCTAAAAAAAGGAGGTACAGTGATGGTGGACTGGCTGGTGAGGTTATTTAACCCCTTCCATACGGTGCCGCATACGTAGGCGGCATGAGGAGCAAGTGGATATGTGAGGCTGCCATATCGGCATCTTGATTATATTTATTGTAGTTGCCCCTGTGTAATGCCATACTCTCTAAACTGTCTTCATCACATTTTCTATGGTTATCAAAATTCACAGGTGAAAGAGAGAACAATCGATATAAGCGGTGACTATATTTTATGATGCGAGTATTATTACGACACATCGTACGTCTGGCAGATAATGCTGCCCGCGAGATTTTGGCCCGTACTGAAGAGGTTAATGTTTGCTGGAGAGAGGGTAGAGTGCTGGAGGACTGGAGGAGTGCCTGTATAGTTCCACTTTACAAGGGAAAAGGGGACAAGTGTGAGTGTAGTAGTTTCAGAGGGATCAGCTTGTTAACCTCTTCAGTACGGGCCAAAATCTCGCGGGCAGCATTAGCTGCCAGACGTACGATGTGTCGTAATAATACTCGCATCATAAAATTTAGTCACCGCTTATATCGATCGTTCTCTCTTTCACCCGTGAATTTTGATAACCATAGAAAATGTGATGAAGACAGTTTAGAGAGTATGTCATTACGCAGGGGCAACTACAATAAATATAATCAAGACGCCGATATGGCAGCCTCGCGTATCCACTTGCTCCTCATGCCGCCTACGTATGCGGCACCGTATGGAAGGGGTTAAGTGTAGTTGGGAAGGCTTATGGGAAGATCTTGATTGAGAGGATTAGGAGAGGAACAGAGGGAGTAATTGGTGAGGAGCAGTGTGGATTTAGGATGGGTAGAGGTTGTGTAGATCAGATCTTTGTTGTAAGACAAATATATGAGAAAGCTATAGGAAAGGGGAAGGATGATTTTTGGGCTTTTATGGATCTGGAAAAGGCTTACGATAGGGTAGACAGAAAGGCACTGTGGGAGGTTATGCAGATATATGGGATAGGAGGAAAGCTTCTAGGAGCTGTCAAGAGTTTTTATGAGAGTAGTAGAGCTTGTGTCAGGATTAGAAATGGAGAGAGTGAGTGGTTCGAGGTAAAGGTGGGACTTCATCAAGGATGTGTTATGTCGCCCTGGCTGTTCAACTTATACATGGATGGGGTGGTGTGAGAGGTAAATGCAAGGGTAGTGGGTCAGGGATTGGAGATGGTTAAAGAAAAGTGGGAGGTGAGCCAGCTGTTGTTTGCGGACGACACTGTGCTTGTGGCAGGATCGGAGGAGGGATTGAGGAAGTTGGTGACAGAGTTTGGGAGAGTATGTGATAGAAGAAAGCTGAAGATAAATGTGGGTAAAAGTAAGGTGATGAGATGTACTAGGGGTGAAAGTGGCAGTAGACTGGAAGTGAGCATTAAGGGAGAGCGACTGGAGGAAGTGGATAGTTTTAGATATACTTGGGTGCAAATGTGGCAGGAAAAGGTGGAGTGAAGGTGGAGGTAGAATGTAGATTGAGAGAAGCGAGTAAATGCCTTGGTGGATGGAAGAGTGTAATGAGGAATAGACATTTGGTAATGGATGCTAAGAGGAGACTGTATGAAGGAGTGATTGTGCCAACAGCACTGTATGGGGCAGACACATGGAACATAAGAGAGGAAGAGAGAAGGAGTTTGAATGTGTTTGAGATGAGGTGTCTGAGAAGTATGATGGGGGTTACTAGGCTAGATAGAGTGAGAAATGAGGAGGTGAGGAGAAGAATGGGGGTGGAAAGGGAGTTGGGAGATAGGGTTGATGAAAGAGTATTAGGATGGTTTGGACACATGGAAAGAATGAGTGAAGAAAGACTAGTAAAAGAGGTATTGAAGGCAGATGTGGAGGGAGTGAACATGAGGGGTCCTAGGATGAGGTGGATGGATGGGGTGAAGGGGGCTTTGGGGAAGAGGGGAATGTCTGTTGAGGAAGGACGGGAGAGGACACAAGACAGTGGTGAATGGAGAATGGTTGTATATGAATGATGTTGTGATGCATGAGGTGGAATGGGTGGGGGGATGGGGGATGAGGTAGTATGTGTGAGCAAAATTTGACGCAGCCTGAAGGGATTTCTCCCCATCTTCTCCTTTATGCATGGGGGGACAGAGAGGGGGGGTCGCCGATTTAATGAAGCTGCCTTGCTGTGGATGTGCTGTGTCTTGCAACACTGCTTCTGACCTAGGGCAGTGGACAAGGTGCAGGGATGACCCGTCATTCAGGAGGTGCTAAGATAAGAGGGAGGGTGGAGGGGTGTGGAGTGTATTCAGGGATGGAATGGGTGGGAATGAATTATGCCTTTTCCTTTTTGGCTACCTCCCTTGTAAGGGGAAAAAAACCTTGGTATATGTATGTATCACCCTTGTTAAAGCCTTAGAGCCACTTGAACACCTCTATGAGATTACTTCACACTCTACATCTTTCCATTGAGTGTAAGTTAAGGTGCCTAACGTCTGTATCTTGAGGTAAAGAAAGATACTTGGGATTTACTTACCAACGAGGAGGTTGGTTGGGAGAAGAGAGCGAGAAAGGGCTGCCAAGTAGTTGTTGAGGAGGTTACCATGAAGCAGGATGTCAATGGCTTCTTGCTTGCTGCTATCTAGTAGGTTGTTCTGTATTGTGCGTGCAGCTGACCTTGCACCATCAATGAGCTGGAAGTGATATAAGATCAGAAAATATATCCTCCCTAGATTACATATTTCATGCTCACAAGTTACTCTGCCACTGAGAATGGAGTCATCCACTCTATTGAAAGAGTTGAATGTGTGTCAACTCTCAATTTGCTGAGCTTTGGTTTCCAGGATTTAAATACACTACTAGACATTACAGATATCATGGTTAAAAGGGCAACTGTTGGCAAATAGAGTACAGAGTTTGGGGGGTTAATTTTAGACTACTTGCTCTGTAATCTGAAGATAGAACAACGCGCATCAAAACATCCCCCCCAAAAAAATATGCAAACAACACAACATACACTCCATAAAGGATTTGTGGGAAAACCCCGTTTCGGCTGTGGTATCCCTTGGGAAGACGGGACTGCTCAGACAGTCTAGGGAACAACAAAAAATTTCCTCCAAAACATGCTTCAAACCACCAGAAAACAGGAAAATAAAAATATAAACAAAATGAAACTGAAACACAAGAGCTGTCCAACCAATCTCCAACACACAGAAAATGCTATAAAGGAAATGAAAAATATTGAAAGACACAAGGTATACACTAAATGAAATACAGAAAGGAGGAAATCTAGTAATTATGGGCGATTTTAACTCAATAAATATGTTAGGAAAAGATGACAGTGATGGCTAGAGAGGACTTTTGGAGAAACACACTACTGGACATTGTCATGAGAAGACGATGTGCTGTGTCTTTGTTTCAAGCGGGTTGACCCGTCCGAGCTTCGGGTCGCACATCTGCGCAGCTGGCCATGCCCCCAAGCCAGGTCGCGTCGCCAGGTCAGAGTGTGATTGGCGCAGGTCAATTTGCACACGACCCATAGCGATTGCGATTGGCTGCGGGTTTGCGCACGACCCATGGGCATAGCGCTCATACCTCGCAAGGCAAGCAGGGACACACTCCAGCATCGACCATCACGTGAGTACCATGTTCTTCCTTTATTCCCGCTAACAACAGCTAGTGCTTTTTGCCTACGAAAACACATAAGTAGCCCACATAATAAAAGTAGAGCCAACACACGCCAGTGTTTTTGTCGGCCTATACTACCCGCTCGGCTATCATACCATAGTGGTGGCGACGGTGGTTGCAGTTGACGCTCTATTACACGCACCCATTCCTCAACTCAGTGAACATATTTACAAATACCACTTCACACTGTTAGGATTACTCAGTGAACACAAAGGAGTGCTAGTTAGAGCTAGGACTGATAGATATCTCACTATGTCTCGGCGTGCAAGCGTACCGGTGAGCCACCAGGCAAAGGCACTACAGGCGACTGCAGATGTTCCATTCTTTCTTTCCTCCGGGATTAACCATCACCCCATGAGTGGCCTCCCTGCCTGTACGGACGCGCAATCTTGGCTTTCTTTATTGGAAGAAAGGTGGTCCCCAGAGGTCCCTGACGCAGACAAAATTGCAGTTACTCAGCAGAAAACTGCCGGTGATGCCGCGATAGCTGCTCGCCTAGCAAAGGGTAGGCATCCCAATGATTGGGAAGCATTCAAACTCGCGTTCCGCGACTTTTTTTATGCACCCGCGGCGGATTTTGAAGACTGATACTAGCGTCGGTCAGGAGGCCCAGATGGGTTTCGCGGAGAGTGGCTCGTCAAAAAACGGCCAGCGGCAATCGAGCGAGGAAATTTTTCACGTCGATTTGGCCAGCTCCCATGGTACTGGTGGTGGTTTGGCTATGGTAGCAGTTACTTTGTTAGAGCCACACGCTACTCGGTCCGTTTGTGCTCTCCTAGACACGGGAGCGGCAGTGTCTCTTATTCATAAGAGCATTTTGCCTGCTTCCATGGAAGGCTCCCAGGTTGGTACCACTAGAATCATAGTGGCCGACGGTTCAGAGATGCCCAATCTTGGCAAAGTCACTGTTAGGTTTGATCTCGCAGGGTTTCCGTTCCAACATTCTTTCTTCATAATCCCTGTTGAGGGTCTTCCTTCTAAGCTCATCCTCGAGTTCGATTTCCTCGCTGCGCACAAGGTGACTTTGACATTCCGTCCATTGACATTCAAAGTTGAGGGCAAGGATGTTCCAGTAATCCTTGCAGGGACGGCCCGGCATTCACCGCCGCTCATCGCCGTGTGCGAGGAGCGCCACAGTTATCAGGGGGTAAGTGAAACAGCCACATTCCCGGTTAAGACCACTGAGGCTCATTGGGTACCAGGTTTCTCAGGCGGAACCATAGGTTTGATGCTCGAGAGGGCAGACAAGCTCGCTCCCGCAGGTCAGGCCGTCTCGGTGCTGTTTACAGCACGCCCATCCGCCGAGGGCGCCAGCCTGCTCGGCCAGGGAGTAGTAGCGCTGCTCAGAGTGGAAGATGGAAAGGCATGGTGCAAAGTTCCATTCCTGAATTTGGGCCCTGATACCCATGAGATCCGCAAAGACCAAGTGGTTGGGGAACTTACTCTCTTAGGGGAGATCTAGTAGATGGTGGAACTAACGTCTCGGTGGGAACGGTGCAGGCGTCTAACGTACTGGATGGCTCTCGTGGTGATAAGTTACGATTGGAAGTAGGGAAAATTTTCCCTAATAAGCATAGCAAGGAAAGTATAACTCTGACCTCTTTGGTGGTCAAATATGGCGATGTTTTTGCCTTACCAGGGGATCCACTTACCGTGACGCCTCACTTCTTACACGAGATTTGGACCATTGGACCGCCGGTCTACCGCAAATCCTACCCCATTCCTGAGAAATATAGGCAAGAGATATGAGACCAGATTGGGGATATGCTTCGTAAGGGAATCATTCGCCCATCACGTTCTCCTTGCAATGCTCCTGTCGTTCCAGTTGTTAAGAAGGATAAAACCCTTCGTCTTTGTCTTGACTTTCGTGCTCTGAATCGACACGTAGTTGATGATAGGTTCCCTCTTCCCCATATTGACTCGATGCTGCGAAGTCTCGGCTCCAGCGTCATATTCTCACTGCTAGATCTTAAGCAAGGGTATCTCCAAATCCCGCTGATGGAGAGCAGCTGTGAGAAAACGGCGTTCTCGACGCCCGAAGGGCATTACGAGTTTATGTCTCTTCCCTTTGGGTTAAAAGACGCTCCATCCTGTTTTCAAAGGGTGATGAATCAGGTGCTAACGGGGCTGTTAGGGGTTAGTGCGATGGTGTACATGGACGATATCATTGTTCTGGGAACATCTTGAGGATGTCTTTCGGAGGTTGCAGGAGGCAAACCTCTCATTGAGACTGGAGAAATGCCATTTCTTCCAGAAGGAGATCGCTTACCTAGGTCATGTTATATCCCAGGACGGGATAAAGCCTCAGCCAGATAAAGTCCGAGCCATCAAAACTTTTCCCCGGCCAGCGCGTCAGAAAGAGCTGCTTTCATTTCTGGGATTAGCGGGATACTACAGGAAGTTTATTCCTAACTTTGCTGAGATTTCGTTGCCTTTGGTCGATATGACGAAGGGTGACGTAGTGGGGACGACAAGAATCGTGAGCTTGGTCCATGGACACCACCTCAATTACATGAGTTTGAGTCCCTCAAATCCCATTTGTCCTCCACGGTGGTCCTCCCTTACCCCAATTTTGCGAAACCTTTCTTGCTCACCACTGACGCCAGTGCTTCGGCGATTGGAGGCGTGCTTCAGCAAGAGGACGACGGAGGTAGGAGATGCCCACTCTCCTATTTCAGTCGCACTCTTAACGAGCACGAGAGACGGTATGGTACCGTTGAGAGAGAAGCGTTAGTGGCGGTGTACGGTCTCACGATTAATCGCCCGCTAATTATGAGATATTCGGTGAGATTTTAGAGCGATCACAGGCCTTTGGTCTGGCTCTTCACTGCTAAGGGCACGAACACTCAGATTCTCCGGTGGCAAATGGCGATCGCCGACTTCAATATTGAAGTCAATTACATCCCTGGGAGATTGAATATTGTCGCTGACGCGCTCTCTCGGATACGGGGGGCTGACCACCCTATAGATGATTTCATAGTTTCCCAAATATCCATGGGTGGCCAGGGTAACTCACTCAAATTCTGAGGAGGATACCATCACGTGGAACCAGTTAGAGATTAGGATAGAGCAGGATGCACACCCTGATTGGGGTCGACTTAAAGAGTACCTCCGAGGGGCCACATCAGGAGCGCCAAAGATTCCGCGCCTAAGAGTGCCGATCGGGGGAGTTTCAACTCCTCCCCGACAGACTCCTATATCATGCGCGTAGAAATGCGTACCAGTTGGAGGAACTTCGCCTGGTATGCCCTGAAGGAGCAAAGGCAGCAGGCTTACGTATTGCCCATTGCCTTCCTATGGCGGGCCATGGTGGAGTCCAAGTTACTCTGGAACGGCTACAAAAATTTGCGTTTTGGCCGAAAATGTCGGAGGATGTGAAGGATTAAAAAAAAAAAAAAAAAAAAAAACTGCATCACTTGCAAACCTTCCTATGACTTCCCAGCTCCACTTAGACAGTTTCCTGACGTACAAACTCCGTTTGAGAGAGTCCATGTTGATCTCATTGGCCCGTTAGCCACCACCCTAAATGGTGCGAAGTACATCCTAACAGTAGTCGATGTACTAACCCGCTTCTTGGTCGCCGTGCCCATTAATTCCAAAGAAGCGCAGACTAGCCCGAGCTTTCCTAAACCACGTCCTGGCTATACATGGCGCTCCGAGGAAGGTGATCTCAGACGGCGGAGGAGAATTCATGAACGAGACGTTCAAAGAGGTGATGGCAAAGGCGAACATCAGCCATCATAAGATAACTCCATTTCATCCCTCGAGCAACGGGATCGTTGAGAGGGTAAATGGGACCATTATAAAAACCTTACGGTCCCTAGTCCAGGACAATCAAACAGGCTGGGATCAGATGCTCCCTTTAGCGGTCTTAGCCTACAATTCTGGGTATCATAGAGTCCTGCTGGATTCCCCGCATTTCCTCCTGTTCCACAGGGACCCCATCCTCCATATAACTGAGTTCACCAGGCCCAGTGCCCCGTGGTATAATACGGATAATTTAGCGGGCGAAACAATGGCTTTAGCAAACTCATGTTTCGACAGGTGCCAAAAGTTCATCGAGGCTGCCACAATTGAGAGGCACACAAAACGGCCGAGGGCAAGGATAAAGCAGCTCGCCCTTGGTGACAGAGTATACGTCACCGCCAAACCTAGGCAAGGGGTGACAAAGAAGCTCCAGCCATTGTTCCAAGGCCCCTATAGGGTGATCAAACAAGTTAGTGATGTAATCTATTGCATCAAACATCTGCGGTCAGGACGTGAGTTCTGTGTTCACACAGACAGGATAAAGCAGGAGGGCAACCTCTCTGTGTGCGAGAATAAGAACGTCAGGAGAGCGTTCCCCACACATGAGAAGGAACCCCTGGACCTACAGGAGGATAGTGCCAGCTCACATTAGTAAGCCGATTCGAAAGTCATGTAACCTCTCCGTGTGCGAAACACAAACGCCAGACGAGCGTTCACCACACGTGAGAAGGAATTTGAACCTACCACCAGTGATACCGATGTTATGTTCATTTTTTTTAGCCCTTTTTTCACACATTTCCCTACTGTAGATATATAAAATACTTTGCACACGACCCATAACGACTGTGATTGGCTGCGGGTTTGCGCAAGGCCCGTGGGCATAGCGCTCATACCTCGCAAGGCAAGCAGGGACACACTCCAGCATCGACCATCACGTGAGTACCATGTTTTTCCTTTATTCCCGCTAACAACAGCTAGTACTTTTTGCCTCCGAAAACACATAAGTAGCCCACATAATAAAAGTAGAGCCAACACACGCCAGTGTTTTTGTCGGCCTAGACTACCTGCTCGGCTATCATACCATAGACATAACCATTGAATATATGATGACTCAATGGGTAACAGAAAATATCATATATAGAAATAATGAAGAACTGGGAAGACTAGAGCCTGAAATTGTGGATAAAATGTAATACAAGACACCAATTGCGAAGAGTGACCACATACTACTTGAGCTCAATCTAAAAGAGGAAATATGGGGAGAAATGGGAAACACAAAAGGAAGACTGATATGTAATAAAACGGATTTTTGGGAAACTTACAAAATTCTTTCAAAAAGAGAGTTGGGAATAATACCTTAATGAAGAAACACAGGTGGAAGAGAAATGGATATTAAAAGAAATCTATAATGAAGGAGTGGATAAATATGTACCAAGATAAAAACAGGAAAAGGTGTACATTAAGTGCTGGTATAAAAAAAAAAAAAAAAAAAGTTTGGAAAAGTTTGGAAAAGATGGAAAAAAAAAATGGAAAGTGGCAGATATATATCAAACTAAGAAATGAATATGTATATTCAGGGAAGAAAAAAAAACGATGAAAATGACATAATAGATATATGTAAAGATCAACCTAAATTATTCTTTAGATATGTAAATGGTAAACTAATAAATAAACAGGAAATAGTAAAAGTACGACAAAAGTACGTCAAGAGAACATACTGAGGATATAGAAATGGTAGAAATTATGAACATTTCAAATCTGCATTCACAAAAGAAAACATACATAATTGGGATGAAGGAAGGGGAGAAAGATCCCCCCAAATGACAGAAATAATTGTGACATAGAAAGAAATAAGGGACCAAATAATGAACATTCATGTCAGAAAATCACACGGCACGGACTGAATTGCAAACTGGATACTAAAAGAATATATAGATGAACTAACAGACAAAATATACAAGATAATAGATTGCTCACTCAAAGAAGGAAAGGTACTCCAAGACTGGGAAAATGCCAATATCATGCCAATATATAAAGGGGGAAACAAGGAAGACCCAACAAACTAAAGACCAGTCTCCCTTATAAGTACTACAGCTAAAATTTGTGAGAAAGTTATCAAAAGTAGGTGCACTAAACATATGGAGAACAATATAATATATCCAAGACAATTTGGTTTTAGACAAAGAGATCATGTGCCACAAATTGATGTTTCTATTCAAGGTTAATAGATATAATGCAAGAAAAGGAATGACAGGCAACTTGTGCTTTCCTGGACTGTAAGTGTTTGATAAAGTACCACACAAAGAATTATTAAGAAAACTCAAAACAACAAGAGGTATACATGGAAAACTATGAAAATGAATGGGAGATTTCTTGCATGGAAGAAAAATGAGTGGTGCTCAGATATATATACTCTACTTAGGAAGAAATGATAAGTGGAGTCCCACAGGGTTCAGTACTGACTCTGATAATGTTTGCTAAATATGTAAATGACATGGATGAAGGAGTAAAACATTACATGAACTTCTTTGCAAATGATGCAAAACTACAAAAGAAAATAAGTATGGAAAAAGATTGTGATTTGCTACAGTGAGATCTGGACAAGGTCTGGGAATATAGTCTGAAGTGGGAAATAAACTTCATCATTAACCACTTCACTATGGGACTTAAATCTCGCAGGCAGCAGCCAATGCCAGCCGTACGACGTGTCGAAATAATACTCGCATCATAAAATATAGTCACGGCTTATATCGATCGTTCTCTCTTTCACCTGTGAATTTTGAAAACCACAGAGAATGGGATTAAGAGCAGATTAGTGAGAATGTAAAAACACAGGGGCGACTACAATAAATATAATCAAGACGCCGATATAGCAGTGTTGCGAATCCACTTGCTCCTCATGACGCCTACGTGTGCGGCACCGTATGGAAGGGGTTAAGAAATGTAGTATAATGGAATTTAGAAAAAGTAAAAAAAGAATATCAGGACAATATAAAATCGGTGCAAAGGAAGTAAAGAAAATTGGTTCTGAAAAGGACCGAGGAGTAATCATCAAAAATATGTACCCAGACAAGCTGATAAACAAAATAGTAGTCGGAGAAACCTACAATTGACTAAGATCAAATAAAAGTGTCTTTTAATTACTTGGATGAGGTAATGATAAAGAAAATACTAGTCACACTGATAAGACCAAGTTTAGAGTATGCAGTGACACTGGACACTCAGTACAAAGAGTAACGACAAAGATGGCCACAACACTTTCAAAATTGACATATGAGCAAATATTGTCCAAACTAGAACTACCAACCCGGGAACAAAGAAGAGAAAGTGGCGATCTATTGGTCATTTACAGAATCATGAAAGGCATGGAAGTCCTTGACAAAGAAGACCTATTAATATGGGATAGAGGAAAAACAAGGGGGCATGGGAAAAAAAAAAAAAAAAAAAAAAAAAAAAAAGCTTTCCATACAAAGTGGTGGATATCTGGAACTAATTGGATGAAATAATAGTGTGTGCAAACACCATACAAGAATTTATGAACAAACTAGTTGTTGCAAGATACAAACATGGGTTACTACAAACATAGCTCCCCTTCCCATATAATACAACTCAGTAAATACACTTGGTTAAAAGCAGGAAGAAATCAACCCCTAAAGATCAAATTAAGGTCACAAATGGCAGCAGAAGAATCATCAACAAAAACAGGAAAGCTAGCAAATAGTGAACACTATAAAGGCATATGGATAAAAAGAGACATGAATGATGAGGAAAGAGAAAAGATGTTAAGAAGTGAAGCTAATGAAAAAAGAACAGACAATGAAAAAACAAAGTTCTATTGGAGAGTATTAAACACGAGATTGAGAAAATGATACATTCAAGAAAAAGAAATGAAAGGAGCAGAGAATGAGATGGTTGTGTCAATTTATTTCTCATACATATTCCCTCACACCCCATTCCGCACCCACTACCCCTCATGCACCACAGCACCATCTATACACAACCCTTCTCCATTCACCCCTATCTTCTGTCCTCTCCCATCCTTCCTCAATAGACATTCCTCTCTTTCGCAATGTCCGTTACCCCATCCATCCATCTCATCCTAGGACGCCCCCTCATGTTCACTCCTTCCACACCACTTTTACCATGTGTACAAACCATCCCAATACTCTTTCATCAACCCTATCTCCCAACTCCCTTTCCACCCCTGTTCTCCTCCTCACCTCCTCATTTCTCACTCTAGCCTAGTAAACACCTATCATACTTCTTAAGCAAGTTAAGTGCATTGTGGTCCATGGTATCCAGGAAAAACATGATATGTATAAATACCAGAGAGAAAAGGAGAAGGAAATAGCTGAGGAAATTTTGAAAGAAATACAGGACGAAAGGTAAACTTTTGATAAGGAAATTGATGAGATCCTCAGGATAGGCAAATATTCAAAAGATAAATAACATAGACCTCCGAAAATAAAACTAAGAACTCAAATGATAGCCAAGGAGGTATTATCGAAAGCGGTTAGATTGGCAAACAGCGAGAAATTCAAACATATATGGATATAAAAGGAAATGAGTGATGAGGAAAAAGAGAAAGAAAAAGCTCTCAGAATTGAAGCCAATGATAGAAATGAGAAAAGAACAGAGATGGAAAAAAACGAGTTTATTTTTTTGGAGACTGAAAAAATGGTACATCAAAAAAATGGAAACTTAAACCAAAAAAGAAAAGAAAATATGAAACTAAAAGTGACATACACAAATATCAATGGCATGATCTCTGGAATTAATTAACTAAATGACTATCTAGAAATAGAAAAACCTGACATTATGGGAATTGAGGAGACTAAACTAAATGGACCTCTATCAACAAGTATATTGGGACAAGGTCAATACAGCCACTCGGCAAAAAATAGAACAGACAAGCCAGGAGGAAGTGTCATGATATTGACCAAAAAGGGTCTAAATGTGACAAAGATTAATGAAGACAAAGGTAATGTTGAATTAATTATGATTAAAATTGTAAACAAAAAGATAAAAAGCAGAAAATTTGTAGCAGTGTATGTACCACCAAAAACATAGGCTTGGTCTGACAGTGATCATTCTAAATTACCGGAAAACACAATGAATGTGCTAAACGAGTTACTGAAAGACGGTGGTAACATAGTAATCATGGGCGATTTTAATGCTGGGAAGAAATGATAGTAAAAGGGGGAGAACTTTGGAGCAACATTCTACTGGATATAACCATTGAATACATCATAACACAATAGGTTAAGGAAAATATTAGATATAGAACAATGAGGAACCATCGAAACTAGACTTAATATCAACTTCTGAACCAGATATTGTGAACAAAATGGAGTATAGAACACCAATTGACCATATACCAATAGAGTTTGAATTAAAAGAACAAAACAATGTAAGTAGGAATGATAAACATAGAGAAGGAAGATTAATGTACAACAAAATGGATTTTGTAAAACTGACAATTTTTCCAAAACACAAACTGGGATAAATTCTACTAAGAGGAAACAAAGATGGAAGACAAATGGAACATATTCAAAGAAAAATACAAGGAAGGAATTGATAAATATGTACCAAAGAAGAAGCAAAAAGAGATTGATATAAAATGTTGGTATAACAGAAGGTGCAGTGAAGCTAAAGACAGAAGAGACAAAGTCTGGAAAAGATGGAAAAAAAAGAGACAAAAAAACATCCAAATGGCAAACATATGTAAAACTTAGCAACAAATACGTGAATCTACGCAGGAAAGAAAAAAGAAATTATGAAAAAGATATTATAGACAAATGTCGGTATCAACCTAAACCCTTTTACGGATATACAAATGACAAATTAAAGGATGAACACGAAATAGTAAAACTGCGTGAAGGAGATAAAAAATATATAGATGACACACAAATGGCAGAAGTTATGATCAGACATTTCATGTCTGTTTTTACAATGGAGAGCTCACAAATTTGGCAAGATGGACAAGAAGAAAGATCCCCTAAAATGAAAGAAATAAAGGTAACACAGAAAGAAATAAGAGACCAAATAAAAAACCTAGATGTTAGAAAATCACATAGACTGGATGGAATTGCAAATTGGATACTGAAAGAGTGTACAGATGAACTGACAGACAAATTATACAAGATAATAGACATTTCAATCAAAGAAAGAAAAGTACCGCAAGATTGGAAAGATGCAAACATAGTACCAATATATAAAGGAGGAAACAAAGAAGATCCTACAAACTTCAGACCATTATCCCTTACAAGCACAGTAGGAAAAATATGCGAAAAAGTTATCAGAAACAAATGGACCAAACACTTGGAAGAAAAAAATAGTAAACCCTAAACAATTTGGCTTTAGAAGTGGAAGATCGTGTACCACAAAATTAATATGCTTTTTCATTCATATACCAAAGGCTTTTTCCCCCTACACGGGGTGTAGCCAAAAAGAAAAAGGTATAGAAACCACTCCCACCCATTCCATTTCCTACATATTCCACTCCCCTCCACCCTCCCTTTCATCTTGGCACCTCCTGGATGATGGGTCATCCCTGCATCCTGTCCACTGCCCTGGATCAGAAGCAGTGTCGCAAGACACAGCACATCCACAGCAAGGCCGCTTCATAATTCGGCAACCCCCCCCTCCCCTCATGCAGAAAATGAGAAGACGGGGAGAAATCCCTTCAGGCTGCATCAAATTTTTTCTCATACATACTTCCTCACCCCCCATCCCCCACCCACTCCCGCTCATGCATCACAGCATCATCTATACACAACCCTTCTCCATTCACCCCTATCTTCTGTCCTCTCCTGTCCTTCCTCTACAGACATTCCTCTCTTTTGTAATGCCCCTTTCACCCCATCCATCCATCTCATCCTAGGATGCCCCCTCATATTCACTCCTTCCACACTTCTTTTACTAATCTTTCTTCACTCATTCTTTCCATGTGCCCAAACCATCCTAATATTCTTTCATCAACCCATCTCCCAGTTCCCTTTCCACCCCTGTTCTCCTCCTCACCTCCTCACTCTATTGAGCCTAGTAACCCTATCATACTTCTTAGACATTTCATCTCAAACACATTCAAACTCCTTCTCTCTTCCTCTCTCATGCTCCATGTTTCTGCCCCGTACAATGCTGTTGGCACAATCACTCCTTCATATAACCTCCTCTTAGCATCCATTCCCAGATGTCTATTTCTCATTACACTTTTCAATCCACCAAGGCATTTACTCGCTTCTCTCAATCTACATTCTACGTCCACCCCCACTCCTCCCTTTCCTGCCACATTCGCCCCCAAGTATCTAAAACTAATATGGTTTTACTCAAGATTAATTGAGATAATACAAGAAAGAGATGGCTCGGCAGATTGCACCTTCTTGGACTTGCAGAAGGCATTTGATCAAGTACCACATAAAAAATTAATAAGAAAAATTTAAATAATAAGAGGAATACAAGGTAAGCTACTGGAATGGATGAAGGATTTTCTAAATGGGAGAAAAATAAGAGTGCTACTTAAGAGACACAAATTCAAACTGGGAAGATGTGAAAAGTGGCGTCCTGCAAGGCTCTGTATTAGCTCCTTTAATGTTTGATATATATATAAATGATATGGATGAGGGAGTGAATTGTTACATGAACTTCTTTGCTGACGATGCCAAATTACTCAAGAGAGTAAGCACAGAAGATTGCAGATCGCTACAAGAAGACCTGGACAAAATATGGGAATGGAGTCGGAGATATGAAATGAACTTCAACATCAAGAAATGTAGCATAATGGAATTTGGAAAAAGCAAAAATAGAATATCGGGTCAATATAAAATTGGAAACAAGGAAGTAAAAAAAGTCAATTCAGAAAGGGACCTGGGAGTGATCATCTCAAGTGAAGTGACACCTGATAAACATGTCAATAAATTATTTGGAGAGACTTTTAACTTATTAAGATCAATGAAAGTGGCCTTCAACTATATGGATGAAGAAATGGTAAAGAAAATAGTGGTTACATTAATAAGACCAAAACTAGAGTATGCTGCAACACTATGGGCACCTAGGAAAAAAAAGAACACAAGAAAATTAGAAAGAATCCAAAGAGCAGCAACAAAAATGGCACAGATTATCAAATTTGACATATAAACAAAGATTGGAGAAATCACATCTATCAACACTAGAACAGAGAAAAGAAAGAGGTGATTTGTTGACCATTTACAGAATTATGAAAGGGATGGAAATTCTCGATAGAGACGACTTATTAAAATGGGACAGAAGAGAAACAAGAGGACACGAAAAGAAGCTAGAGAGGGACAATTACAGAAGAGACCTGAAAAATAATAGCTTCCCACATAGGGTGATTGATGTCTGGAACAAACTAAATGGAGAAAAGTGAGTGCCAAAACTATACACGATTTTAAGAATAAACTGGATGCGGAGAGATACGAGAACAGGTCACTACGAGCATAGCTCTCATCACGTAAAATACAACTAAGTAAATACATTCAAACTCCTTCTCTCTTATGCTCCATGTTTCTGCCCCATACAGTGCTGTCGGCACAATCACTCCTTCATACAGTCTCCTCTTAGCATCCATTCCCAAACGTCTATTTCTCATTACACTTTTTAATTCATCAAGGCATTTACTCGCTTCTCTCAGTGTACATTCTACCTCCACCCACACTCCTCCCTTTCCTGCCACATTCGCACCCAGATATCTAAAACTATCCACTTCCTCCAGTCGCTCTCCCTTAATACTCACTTCCAGTTTGCTGCCACTCTCTCCCCTTGTACATCTCATCACCTTACTTCTGCCCACATTTATCTTCAACTTCCTTCTTTTGCACACCTTCCCAAACTCTGTCACTAACTTCCTCAATCCCTCCTCTGATCCTGCTACAAGCACAGTGTTGTCAGCAAACAACAGCTGGCTTATCTCCCACTTTTCTCCATTTTCTTTAACCATCTCCAATCCCTGACCCACTACCCTTGCATTCACCTCTCGCACCACCATGTATAGATTAAACATCCTGGGCGACATAACACATCCTTGATGAAGTCCCACCTTTACTTCAAACCATTCACTCTCTCCATTTCTAATCCTAATGCAAGCTCTACTACTCTTGTAAAAACTCTTGACTGCTGTTAAAAGCTTTCCTCCTACCCCATATATCTGCAATATCACCCATAGTGCCTTCCTGTCTACCCTATCATAAGCCTTTTCCAGATCCATAAAAGCCCAAAAAACATATTTACCTTTTCCTATAGCTTTTTCACATATGTCTTACCACAAAAATCTGACCTACACAACCCCTATCTGTCCTAATTCCACACTGTTCCTCATCAATTACTCCCTCTGTTCCCCTCCTAATCCTCTCAATCAAGATCCTCCCATAAACTCTCCCAACTACACTCAACAAGTTGATCCCTCTGAAACTACTATACTCACACTTGTCCCCTTTTTCCCTTGCAAAGTGGAACTATACAGGCATTTCTCCAGTCCTCTGGCACTCTACCCTCTCCAAAAAATGTTAAATAACCTCACCAACCAGTCCACCATCACTGTACCTCCATTTTTCAGACATTCTGCATGGCATTCATCCAACCTAGGTGCCATACCTGCTCTCATCATATTAACAGCTGCTTTCACTTCATCTTTCCTTATTTCTCCTCAATTTTCCTCACTCATCACTCTCATTTTCTTAGTGCTTCCCACTGTAACTACTTTTCCCTCCCTATCCTCCTTCACATTTAGCAACTCCCTAAAATACTCTGCCCATCTTCCTCTTACTGCCTTCTCTTCTATTATCATCTCTCCATCTGCATCTTTTACCATTTCTTCTCTATTTGATTTGCCTCCTCCTCTTTTAATTCCTTTCCAAAACATCTTTTTATTACTTTAAATATTTTCTGTCATACTCTTACCCCATTTCACATCTGCTCTCCCCTTTGCCTCTTTTATCTTGTGCTTTACTTCTCTTCTCTTTACTTTGTACCTCTCATACGATTCCCTCGTCCTGATTTGTAACCAATATATGAATGCCTGCTTCTTCTCTTCTACACCTTTCTTTGCTTCCTCATCCCACCACTCACTACCCTTCCTTCTATTTCTTCCTGTCCTCCTTGTTCCACACACCATCTTTGCACACCTTATGACTCCCTCCTAGAACCATCCCCATTCCTCCTCCACTCTTAGTTCTACTCTATTCTTCACTCGCTCCCACTCCTCTCTCAGCTTTTCTTGTACTCCTTTTCTTTCTCATTTAAGCAGTCCACTCTAAGCACCTCCCTATCTTTTGTCCTTTTCCTCTTTCTCCATCTATTCTCCACTCTCAACTTACCTTCCACCAGAAAATGATCTGATATTCCCCAACTCTCTCCCCTTAGAACATGTACATCCTTAACTCTTCCTACCATACTCCTAGTCACCACTATATAGTCCATTAATGCTCTACCTGCCACCCATCCACCACCTTCTCCCATGTGTATTTATGTTTGACTCTTTCTAAACACTGTATTTGCTATCATCAACTCTGTTTTGAGACACATCTCCACCATCAACTCTCCACTACAATTTTTTCCTGGAACTCCACACTTCCCAACCACTCCATCTATTGGTTCATTTCCTACCCTAGCATTAAGATCTCCCAATACAACTACATTGATATTTCTCCCTAATCCCTCTATGCACTCATTTAAATCTATCTAAAAAGCCTCCCTTTCCTCTACGCTCTTCTCACTACCAGGCCCATACGCACTTACACAAACCCGCATCTCCCTTCCCAGCTTCACCTTCATCCACATCAACCTTGAAGAAACCTCCTTCCACTCCACTACATGCTTACCCTCATCCCCTCTTCATTCCTGAAAACCTCCCAAGTACACTCCCAAACTCACACTCGCCCCTCCCTTTCAACTTAAGTTTCACTCAATGCCAACACATCCATCTTTCTTCTCACAAACATACTGCCTATCTCTTCCCTTTTACTCTCAACTATACCACATCCACACACATTAAAAGACCCACTGGTTGGAAAACTCCTAGGCCCTCTTATGCCTTTACTTTTTTTAGGAATGTCCCTTGTGGGGCTACAGGTAGCAGGACTCCTAGTCCCATCCCTCCTCCCATTTTTAGTTGCCTCTTACAACTCAAGTAGGAAGACTTAGTGGTAACATTCTTTTCCCCCACCATTTGGAAGACAAAAAAAAGGAAATGAATATTCAGAGGAATGGTCCAGGACAGTAACAAGGGGTTGGGGGACAGCATAACAGAGGGACAGTTGTAGTATAATAAAAGTGTCATCATTTCTCTATGAACAGTCTTCCTCTATCATGAACTGATGTGCGGCTCTGGTCTGTAGGGGCACCCCATACAGACCCTAAAGTATCAACTGCAAGTTACTTTGCCATAAAAGCATGCAGCCAGTACCCAAGACAGAGAGAGAGAGAGAGGGGGGGGGGGGTGCCGAAATAATGAAGCAGCCTTGCTGTGGATGTGCTGTGTCTTGCGACAATGCTTCCGACCCAGGGCAGTGGAAAAGATGCAGACATGACCCGTCATCCAGGAGGTGCCAAGATAAGAGGGAGGGAAGAGGGTAGAGGGGAGTGGAGTATGTAGGGGATGAAGTGGGTGGAAGTAGTTTTCTGTGCCTTTTTCTTTTGGCTACCTCCCATGTAATAGGGAAAAAAGCCTTTGGTTTATGTATGTACACTAATACAGATGGAATCTCAGGATTAAATAAATCAAACATTTACCTGTCTGAAGAAAGATCAGACATGATGGGAATTGTGGAGACAAAATTAAGGGGATCAGTGTTACATACATATACCAAAGGCTTTTTCCCCTTACAAGGGAGGTAGCCAAAAAGAAAAAGGCATAATAACCATTCCCACCCATTCCATCCCAAATACACTCCACTCCCCTCCACCCTCCCTCTTATCTTGGCACCTCCTGGATGACAGGTCATCCATGCATCTTGTCCACTGCCCTGGGTCAGAGGCAGTGTCCCCTCATGCAGAAAAGGAGAAGACGGGGAGAAATCCCCTCAGGCTGCATCAATTTTTTCTCACACATAATACCTCACCCCAACCCATCCCACCTCATGCATCACATCATCCATATACAACCATTCTCCATTCACCACTGTCTTCTGTCCTCTCCCGTCCTTCCTCAACAGACATTCCCCTCTTCCCCAAAGCCCCTTTCACCCCATCCATCCATCTCATAGGTCGCCCCCTCATGTTCACTCCCTCCACATCTGCCTTCCACACTTCTTTTATTAATCTTTCTTCACTCATTCTTTCCATGTGTCCAAACCATACCAATACTCTTTCATCAACCCTATCTCCCAACACCCTTACCACCCCTGTTCTCCTCACCTCCTCATTTCTCACTCTATCCAGCCTATTAACCCCCATCATACTTCTCAGACACCTCATCTCAAACACATTCAAACTCCTTCTCTCTTCCTCTCTTATATTCCATGTTTCTGCCCCATACAGTGCTGTTGGCACAATCACTCTTTCATACAATCTCCTCTTAGCATCCATTCCTAATTGTCTACTCCTCATTACACTTTTCAATCCACCAAGGCATTTACTCCCTTCTCTCAATCTACATTCTACCTCCACCTCCACTCCTCCCTTTCCTCATATTCGCACCAAAGTATCTAAAACTATCCACTTCCTCCAGTCGCTCTCCCTTTATGCTCATTTCCAGTCTGCTGCCACTTTCACCCCTTGTACATCTCATCACCTCACTTTTACCCACATTTATCTTTAACTTTCTTCTTTCACACACTCTCCCAAACTCTATCACCAACTTCCTCAATCCCTCTTCTGATCCTGCTACAAGCGCAGTGTCGTCCACAAACAACAGCTGGCTCACCTCCCACTTTTCTCCATTTCCTTTAAACATCTCCAATCCCTGACCCACCACAATTGCATTTACCTCTCACACCACTCCATCCATGTATAAGTTGAACAGCCAGGGCGACATAACTCATCCCTGACGTAGTCCCACCTTTACCTCGAACCACTCCCTCCCTCCATTTCTAATCCTGACACATGCTCTACTACTCTCATAAAAACTATTGACAACCACTCCTAAAAGCTTTCCTCCTATCCCATATATCTGCAAGACCTCCCACAGTGCCTTCCTGTCTACCCTGTCATAAGCCTTTTCCAGATCCATAAAAGCCATAAAAAACATCCTTACCTTTTCCTATTGCTTTCGCACATATCTGCCTTACCACAAAAATTTGATCTACGCAACCTCTACCTGTCCTAAATCCACACTGCTCCTCACCAATCACTCCCTCTGTTCCTCTCCTAAACCTCTCAATCCAGATTCTCCCATAAGCCTTTCCAATTACACTTAACAAACTAATCCATCTGAAACTACTACATTCACACTTGTCCCCTTTTCCCTTGTAAAGTGGAACTATACAGGCACTCCTCCAGTCCTCCGGCACTCTACCCTCTCTCCAGTAAACATTAGATAACCTCACCAGCCAGTCCACCATCACTGTACCTCCTTTTTTTTTAGACATTCTGCATGGCATTCATCCAAACCAGGTGCCTTACCTGCTCTCATCATCTTAACAACTGGCTTCACTTCATCCGTCTTTATTTCTTCTCCATTTTCCTCACTCATCATAGTCATTCTTTTAGCGCTTCCCACTGCAACTATCCCTCCCTATCCTCCTTCACATTTAGCAACTCACTAAAATACTCTGCCCATCTTCCCCTTACTGCCTTCTCTTCCATTACCATCTCTCCATCTACACCTTTTACCATTTCTTCTCTACTTGATTCGCCTCATCTTCCTCTCTTAATTTCTTTCAAAACATCTTTTCATTACTTTCAAAATTTACTGTCATACTCTTACCCCATTTCACATCTGCTCTCTCTTTGCTTCCTTTACCTTGTGCTTTACTTCTCTTCTTTTCTTTGTACCTCTCATATGACTCCCTCGTCCTATTTTGTAACCAATCTGTGAAAGCTCACTTCTTCTCCTCTACAACCTTCTTTGTTTCCTCATCCCACCATTCACTACCCTTCCTTCTATTTCCTCCTGTCCTTGTTCCACACACCATCTTTGCACACTTTGTGACTCCCTCCTTGAACCATCCCCATTCCTCTTCCACTCCTAGCTCTATTCTATCCTTCACTCCCTCCCACTCCTCTCTCAGCTTCTTGTACTCCTTCTCCTTTTCCTTTTCATGTAAAGAGTTCACTCTAAGCACCTTCCTACCTTTTGTCCTTTTCCTCTGTCTCCATCTATCATCCAATCTCAACTTACCTTCCACCAAAAAATGATCTGATATTCCCCCACTCTCTCCCTTTAGCACATGTACATCCTTTATTCTTCCTATTATACTCCTATCTACATAGTCTATTAATGCTCTATCTACCACACCTTGCATCCACCACCCTCTTCCATGTGTACTTATGCTTGACTTTCTTCCAAAACACTGTAATTGCTATCATCAACTCTCTAGACATGTCTCCAGCATCAACTCTCCACTACCATTCTTTCCTGGAACTCCACATTTCCCAACCACTTCGTCAATTGGTTCATTTCCTACCCTAGCATTAAAGTCTCCCAATACTACTACACTGACATTCCTCCCTAATCCCTCTATGCACTCATTTAAATCTATCCAAAAAGCTTCCCTTTCTTCTACAGTCTTCTCACTACCAGGCCCATATGCACTTACAAAAATCCACATCTCCTTTATCCAGTTTCACCTTCATCCACATTATCCTTTAAGAAACCTCCTTCCGCTCCACTACATGTTTACCTATCTCTTCACTTACTAGTATAGCCACCCCTTCTCTCCCTCACCCTCTCTTCACACCTGAGAACCTCCCAATTACACTCCCAAACTCACACTCTCCCTTCCCTCTCAACTTGGTTTCACTCAAAGCCAACACATCCATCTTTTTTCTCACAAACACTCTTCCCTTTTACTCTCATCTGTACCAGATCCACACACATTAAAGTCCCAAACCTTAGGGTGCTGGTTGGAAAACTCCTAGACCCTCTTATGCCTTTACTTTTTTTAGGAATGTCCCCTGGGAGCTACAGGAAGAAGGATGCCTGGTCCCAATCCCCGTCCCATTTTTCTCGTCTCTTACGATCCAAGTGGAAATACTTACATACATACATACATACATATACCAAAGGCTTTCTCCCCCTGACATGGGGGGGTAGCCAAAAAGAAAAAGGCAAAGAAATCACTCCCACCCATTTCATTTCCCATATATTCCACTCCCCTCCACCCTCCTTCCTATCTTGGCACCTCCTGGATGATGGGTTATCCCTGCATCCTGTCCACTGCCCTGGGTCAGAGGCAGTGTTGCAAGACACAGCACATCCACAGCAAGGCCGCTTCATAAATTCGGTGACCCCCCCTCTCCATCCCCTCATGCAGAAAAGGAGAAGACAGGGAGAAATCCCTTCGGGCTGAGTCAAATTTTTTTTTCATACATACTTCCTCACCCCCCATCCCGCACCCACTCCCCCTCATGCATCACAGCCTCATCTATACACAACCCTTCTCCATTCACCCCTATTTTCTGTCCTCTCCCGTCCTTCCTCCACAGACATTTCTCTCTTTTGTAAAGCCCCTTTCACCCCATCCATACATCTCAACATAGGATTCCCCTCATATTCACTCCTTCCACCTCCGCCTTCCACACTTCTTTTACTAATCTTTCTTCACTCATTCTTTCCATGTGTCCAAACCATCCTAATACTCTTTCATCAACCCTATCTCCCAGCTCCCTTTCCACCCCTGTTTTCCTCCTCACCTCCTCATTTCTCACTCTATCTAGCCTAGTAACCCCCATCATACTTCTCAGACATTTCATCTCAAACACATTCAAACTCCTCTCTTCCTCTCTCATGTTCCAAGTTTCTGCACCATACATTGCTGTTGGCACAATCACTCCTTCATATAACCTCCTCTTAGCATCCATTCCCAGATGTCTATTTCTCATTACACTTTTTAATCCACCAAGGCATTTACTCGCTTCTCTCAACCTACATTCTACCTCCACCCCCATTTCTCCCTTTCCTGTCACATTCGCACCCAAGTATCTAAAACTATCCACTTCCTCCAGCTTCTCACCCTCAATGCTCACTTCCAGCCTACTGCCACTCTCTGCCCTTGTACATCTCATCACCATACTTTTGCCCACATTTATCTTCAGCTTCCTTCTTTAACACACCTTCTCAAACTCTGTCACTAACTTCCTCAATCCCTCCTCTGATCCTGCTACAAGTGCAGTGTCGTCAGCAAACAACAACTGGCTCACCTCACACTTTTCTCCATTTTCTTTAATCATCTCCAACCCCTGACCCACTATCTTTGCATTCACCTCTCGCACCACCCCATCCATGTAAAGATTGAAAAGCCAGGGTGACATAACACATCCCTGACGATGTCCCACCTTTACCTCAAACCATTCACTCTCTCCATTTCTAATTCAAGCTCTACTACTCTCATAAAAGCTCTTGACTGCTCTTAACAGCTTTCCTCCTATCCCATATATCTGCAATACCTCCCACAGTGCCTTCCTGTCTACCCTGTCATAAGCCTTTTCCAGATCCATAAAAGCCCAAAAAACATCCTTCCCTTTTCCTATAGCTTTATCACATATCTGCCTTACCACAAAAATCTGATCTACACATCCCCTAACAGTCCTAAAACCACACTGTTCCTCACCAATTACTCCCTCTGTTCCTCTCCTAATCCTCTCAATCAAGACCCTCCCATAATCCTTCCCAACTACACTCAACAGGTCCTGGAGCTGCAGCGTCTACGTCGTGGGACCACCCTCCAACCCCAAGAGTTGGGGGCCAAATGGCAGCAACCAACCCTGGCCACCGGCTCTACGCAGGTGGCACCGATCCCCAAGAGGAGCTACGCCTACCTTGGGGAGTACCACAATCCTTTTTCCCAACATGCAATATTACGTTTTTTCTACACCGAGGGGTGATTTTCTGGCGACCACCCCTCTTCTTCTACTTTTAGCTGGAGATGTAGAGAGCAATCCTGGGCCCACCACAAAATACACATGCCCAACATGCTCCAAACCCATTACTTCGAGCAGACAGACAAAGGGCTCAGTTCAGTGCAATATGTGCAAAAACTGGGCCCACCTCACTTGTACAACACTTGCTGACACAAACCAATACACAAACACTTGGACATGTTCTACCTGCCCTCCAGAAACCCCACTCCCACCTCCCCAACCACAGCCAGCACCCTCACCCACTCCCAATTTCCCTCTGCCCTTACCCCCGATTAGTACTCCCCTTCCTTTGTCCCCGATCTCTCCTTTCCCCCCCTCTGACCCAGATCCTACACCTTCCCCACTACCACCCCAACCTCAACCCCAAACGGCAACATACAACACATACAAGACACACATCAACATATTACAACACAACATTGACGGTATTAACACGAAAAAACATGAACTTGAACACTTTCTTAAACAACACAACATACACATTGCGATTTTACAAGAAACAAAACTAAGACACTCACACAAAACACCATCATTTCATAATTACACCACCATCAGACAAGACCGGACTGACGGCTATGGCGGTGGACTCATCACCCTGATCCACCACTCCATCTGTTTTGTGGACACAAGTGCCACAACCAAAATTCTCCTCCCTACCACAGATAACACAACAGAAATCCAATCCATTCGAATCCACACAGGCAACAAATCAACACTGACAATAGTTAACATGTACATTCCCCCCCAATCATCCCCCACAGTTCCAGACACCTTCAGGCCTCATTTTAGCCAACTAGCCTCAATCCCCAACCTGATCATGGGTGGAGACTTCAACGCCAAGTCGTCTGCCTGGTATGTCGACAACCCTGACACAGACAGAGGGCTTGATATACAGACTCAGTTTGACTCATTGACTATCATGAACAACACATAATCATGCACATCCCACACCAAGCCCTCTACACTCCCTCCTCTCCTGATATCACCTTTTGCTCCCCCTGCCTAAACCTAACAACATCATGGAGAGTGGTCGGAACCCTTGGCTCTGACCACCTTCCAATCATCATCACCACCAAAACAAGATGCACCCCAGTTGGCCACAGACACACTTACACCAATTACAAGAGAGCTAACTGGGAAGCTTTTATTGAAAAGACAGAACAACATTTTGAAACACTTAACAGTACACCAATCACAAAAATAAACAATGCTGTGCACACTTTTAATACAATCATACAAAATGCAGACAAGAGATACATCCCTAGAGGCAACAGAAAATCACACAACCCCAACTTCACACCAGAAATCCAAAGCCTCATCAGACAACGTGACACACTTAAACACGGTACCCCCACACCTATCCCTCAAAACATAGCAGACCAAATACAAACACTAAACACTGTGATTGCCAATAAAATACATGAACAAAAAACACAAAATTGGCAAAACTTTATCAATACACTTGATCACAAAACAAACACCAGCAAATTGTACAAAACACTCAACAGCATTACACTATCCAACAGTAACACTACACGCTCTCACGCAGCAATAATCACAACAACAGATAATCTACCCTCAAACAGACAACAAGCAAACGCACTCATACGTCATTTTGCACAGACAAGCCATCTCACTTCTCACCCTGACAACCGACGCACCATTCGACGTAAGAAAGACTTTCCCACAGACTCAGACTATATACCCTTCATAGACAGTCAAACAAAACTCATAATACATAGTCTCAAGCACTCATCTGCCTGTGGCCCTGATAACATAAGCAACATCCACCTAAAACACATTGAACCACAAGGTATACACGCACTCACAAACATTGCAAACTACAGCTATTCACACAACACTATACTCGACATCTGGAAGCATGGTAAAATAATCACCATTCCAAAACCGAACAAAGACCCAACAATCCCAACATCGCACCGCCCAATCACACTTCTCTGCACCCCCTCTAAAGTCATTGAATGCCTAATACTTGTTACACCACATATTCCCCTTGCTGACTCACAACACGGTTTTAGGCCACTACACTCCACAAACACTCTTCTGACAAACCTCACACAAAGAATTTTAGATGGCATCAATTCAGATAGGCCCCACCAAAGAACACTTCTTATAACATTAGACATTAGTAAAGCTTTTGATGCTATCCCCCGCCACAACCTAACAAATAAAATATATAAAACAGACATGCACAATAACACCAAAAGATGGCTGGCCAATTATCTGGCAGGTAGGAATGCTTACGTGTCATATAATGGCCAATCATCGCACATCAGAAACATTAAGAACGGAGTACCACAGGGCTCAGTTCTATCCCCCACACTATTTAAACTATACATGCATGACTTACCCACGCCAGACACCTCAGAAATACAAATCTCTTCCTACGCAGACGACATAACAATCACATGCACACATCGTAACACAGACAAAGCTGCAGAAATAATCCAGCCATACCTTGACACACTCAACACATGGTTCATCACAAACAGACTCAAAATAGCTCCAACCAAATCTACAGCAACACTTCTCACCAACTGGACAAAAGAACACAAATACATACCTCATCTCAACATCAACAACACTCTAATACCACACACAAACACACCGAAAATTCTTGGTGTAACATACGATACATCCATGTCTTTCAAACAACACATCACAAACATAAAAAACAAATGCACACCCAGACTTAACGCACTTAAGTCAATCACTGGAACAACATTTGGACAAAACAAAGAAACTAATATAACAATATACAAACAATGCATACGCTCAGTGTTGAATTATGCGAGTCCTGCATGGGCTCCTAATCTCAGTGAGACACACCACAACACCCTTCAAATCATACAAAACAAAGCCCTAAAAACAATTACAGGCTGCACAAATACAACACCTACAGACCATTTACACCATGAAACAAAAGTCCTCAAAGTCAAGGACCACCTCGACATGAGAGGCACACAAACACTTGCCGCAGCCACCACAAACACATTACACCCGCTACACTATATAGCAGAACACCCACACACACCAAGAAACATTAAAACAACACCCAAAGACCTTTATCACGCACAGATACTCTCTTCTCTTCCTCCACAACCACCAAATACCAGCCTCCGGAAACATATTCATAATAATATCTCACCGCTCCATTAACACAAAGACAACACACTGCTGCATGCCAGACCCCCTGATATCCACCCTTCTGAATCCTCTCTCCCACGAAAGGACAGAGTCCACTTGGCCAGACTGCGGTGCGGTCACCACCCAGCACTTCTAAGCTACCAGAAGAGGCTGGATGACCGCATTGTGAACAGCTGCCCAGGATGTAACACTTCACCCCATACCATACAACACATAATGGAAGACTGCATTATACACAATCATGCACGCAAACAACACAACATATGCTCTATAAAGGATTTGTGGGAAAACCCAGTTTCGGCTATGGCATTCCTTGGGGAGACGGGACTGCTCGGACAGACAGTCTAGGGAACGACAACAACAACAACTACACTCAACAAGCTGATCCCTCTGTAACTACTACACTCACACTTGTCCCCCTTTCCTTTGTAAAGCGGAACTATACAGGCACTCCTCCAGTCCTCCGGCACTCTACCCTCTCTTAAACAAATATTAAATAACCTCACCAGCCAGTCCACCATAACTGTACCTCCTTTTTTCAGACATTCTGCATGGCATCCATCCAACCTAGGTGCCTTACCTGCTCTCATCATCTTAACGGCTGCTTTCACTTCATCCTTCCCTATTTCTCCTCCATTTTCCTCACTCATCACTCTCATTTTCTTAGTGCTTCCCACTGCAACTACCTTTCCCTCCCTATCCTCCTTCACATTTAGCAACTCCCTAAGATACTCTGCCCACCTTCCTCTCACTGCCTTCTCTTCCATCATCATCTCTCCATCTGCACCTTTTACCTTTTCTTCTCTATTTGATTCGCCTCCTCTTCCTCTTTTAATTTCCTTCCAAAACATCTTTTTATTACTTTCAAAATTTTCTGTCATAATCTTTCCCCATTTCACATCTGCTCTCCTCTTTGCTTCCTTTATCTTATGCTTAACTTCCTTTCTCTTTAATTTGTACCTCTCATATGATTCCCTCGTCCTATTTTGTAGCCACTCTATGAATGCCTGCTTCTTCTCTTTTACACCCTTCTTTGCTTCCTCATCCCACCACTCACTACCCTTCCTTCTATTTCCTCCCGCCCTCCTTGTTCCACACACCATCTTTGCACACCTTATGACTCCCTCCTTGAACCATCCCCATTCCTCCTCCACTCCTAGTTCTACTCTATCCTTTACTCTCTCCCACTCTTCTCTCATCTTCTTCTTATACTCATTCTCCTTTTTTTCCTCATTTAAGCAGTTCACTCTAAGTACCTCCCTACCTTTTGCCCTTTTCCTCTTTCTCCACTCTCAACTTACCTTTCACCAGGAAATGATCTGATAGTCCCACACTCTCTCCCCTTAGAACATGTACATCCTTAACTCTTCCTACCATACTCCTGGTCACCACTATATAGTCCATTAACGCTCTATCTGCCACCCTTCCATCCACCACCCTCTCCGATGTGTAATTATGCTTGACTTTCTTCTTAAACAGTGTATTTGCTATCATCAACTCTCTTTCAAGACACATCTCCACCATCAATTCTCCACTACGATTTTTACCTGGAACTCCATACTTGCCGATCACTCCTTCAATTGGTTCATTTCCTACCCTAGCATTTAGGTCTCCCAATACAACTACATTGACATTTCTCCCTAATCCCTCTATGCACTCATTTAAATCTACCCAAAAAGCCTCCCTTTCCTCTACGCTCTTTTCACTACCAGGCCCATACGCACTTACAAAAATCCGCATCTCCTTTCCCAGCTTCACCTTCATCCACATCAACCTTGATGACACCTCCTTCCACTCCACTACCCAATTACTTATCTCTTCACTTACTAGTATAGCCACCCCTTCTCTCCCTTGTCCCCTCTTCACTCCTGAGTACCTCCCAGCTTCACTCCCAAACTCACAGTTGCCCTTTCCTTTCATTTTAGTTTCACTCAAAGCCAGTACATCCATCTTTCTTCTCACAAACATACTGCCTATCTCTTCCCTTTTACTCTCATCTGTACCACATCCACGCACATTAAAAGACCCAAACCTTAGGTTACTGGTTGGAAAGCTCCCAGACCCTCTTATGCCTTTACTTTCTTTTTTAGGAATATCCCCTTTTGGGGATACAGGTAGTAGGACTCCTAATCCCATCCCCCGTCCCTTTTTTGTCGCCTTTTACAACTCAAGTGGAAATACTTGGTGGCAGTATTCTTTTGCCCCCACACAGGGTAGGTAGGCGAAAATAGGAAATGAATATTCAGAGAAATGGTACAGGGGTTGGGGGACAGCATAACAGAGGGATAGTCGTAGTATAAAAGTGTCATCATTTCTCTATGTACAGAGTTTTCCTCTATCACAGACAAAATGATGTGTGGCTCTGGTCTGTAGGGGCGCCTCATATAGACCCTAAAGTATCAACTGCATGCTACTCTGCCACAATAACATGCAGCCAATACCCCAGACAGGGTAAATACTTAGTGGCAGTATTCTTTTCCCCACACCACAGGGTAGGCAAAACTATGAAATGAAATTCAGAGAAATGGTACAGGACAGCAACAAGGTGTTGGGGGACAGCATAACAGAGGGACAGTAGCAGTATAATAAAAGTTTCATCATTTCACTTGCCATAACAACATGCAGCCAATACCCCAGACGGTGATTAGTGTTGGCTCCAATAATAACAAAGGATTACAAAGGATTACAAAGGCGGAGCATGCCGACAGGAGACCTTTTGGTCCATATCTAGGTCGGATGCGAAAAAAAAAAAATCATAATAATAATAAAATAATAATTATAAAAAAACTATAATAATGTATGCAACAAACAAAATACATAAATAAATGCATAGGTATAGTTGAATAACAAACAGGTAAACAGTAAATAATAATAAATTGACACATAACTAATAATAAATGAAAATCAAACAGACAAATGATAACAAAGCAAAAACAAATAATATAAAATAAATTATAATCATTACAGCATCTTGCTTAGGTGTTTATCTAAATGAGTCTTAAAGCTTCGAACTGAACTACATTGCACTACCTGTGCAGGAAGTTTATTCCATTCATTAACTACACGGTTGGCAAAGTTGTTTCTACCTACTTCCAAATTGAATCTATTTCCGGATAGTTTGAGACCATCATTTCTTGTCTGATTCTCATTCAATGTGAAAATTTTGTCACTTTTGATGTTGTCAATTCCCTTTAGAATCTTAAAGACCTGTATCAAGTCACCTCTGAGTCTACGCTTTTTTAGGGAAAACAGATTCATATGTTTTAGTCGATTTTCGTATGATTTATTTTTGATATTTGGAATCAGTTTTGTGGCTCACCGTTGTACTTTTTCCAGTCTGTCAATGTCTTTAATGAGATTCAGTGACCATACAGAAACAGCATATTCCAAATGTGGACAAACTAACGATATATATAGCTTGTTAATGAGCGATGGACTTTTGAAATCAAAAGATCGCACAATCAGTCCTAGAATCTTATTTGCTTTCTCAGAGGCTGAAATACACTGCTTGGATGATTTGAGGTCGTTACTGATAATTACGCCGAGATCTTTTTCACTGTCCACTTTTGTTAACGAATTTCCAAATAACTTGTAATCGTACTTATTGTTGTTTTTACCTATGTGCATTACCTTGCATTTACTCGTGTTAAATTTCATTAGCCACTTTTCAGACCATTGCTGTACAAGGGGACATGGATGGAGAATAAAAATATGTTACAGAAGAAACTTGAAAAAGAACAGCTTTCCCCACAGAGTGGTGGATGTATGGAATAAACTAGATAAAACAAATGTGTGTGCAAAACAATACATAAATTTAAGAGCAATTTAGACACAGAGATGGGACATGAGTGTAGCTCCCCTTACCGTAAGATACAACTAGGTAGATACACACGACTCACATGGCGCAGTGGTAGCCCCTGTGACTGCCACTACGGCAGTCCAGGTTCGAATCTCACCTAGGGCTGAAATAATTTCAGTATTTCTGTGCTGAGAGTTCTTACTACAACTCTTGTGGGCAGGGAGTTAAGGGTGTGTGTGCGTGTAAGGTCACAGCATCACCTACAGATCAGTCATGTATGAGCTCCGAGTTCTCTTCCGGGAGGGAAATAGATGTTGAACACAAGTCTAACACGTGATCCAAGACCATGGTGAATCACACATACACACGCACACTGAAGACCCAGACTAGATATCAAACTATAACCTGAAAGACACGGGCTCTGTAGCAATAAAAGCCTTAATGGATATCTTCAACCACTGCTGGTTCCACAATGGTACCCCAACAATCTGGAAAAAGAGCACACATAATCCCCATTCTAAAACCAAACAAACCACCAGAAAACCCACTGTCACAGAACTCTCTCTCCACCTTTCCACTATATCTCAACACACATACCTATCTCACCCAACTAACATGGAAAAAAGGGCCATTCCACCAATACAGGGCTCATAAACTGTTATTCAATTGGACTTGCCTCTTGATGATGTTTAGCTTCTAGTTCACTAACAGGGGAAACTACTTTAAACGAGAGGACTTACACTGGAAGGAGCTCCTACAACAGAACTACACCAACAGAAGACCTATCCTTTCTCCAGGACCACACAATTCCAAGTGTCTGCTCCCCCCCTGCTATTGACAAGGAAGTGACCAATAAAGAAAACAGGTGGCACTGCAGTGACTACATAAGAGAATAGACTCCACCACCAATGGGCAACTTTTTGCCAAATGCACCACATACCTGAATAATAATAATAATAATAATAATAATAATAATAATAATAATAATAATAATAATAATAATAATAATAATAATAATAATAATAATAATAATAATAATAATAATAATAAAAAAAAAAAAAAAAAAAAAAAAAAAAATAAAAAAAAAAAAAAAAAAAAAAAAAAAATTACCTACTCCATGATATAATCAGCCATCCAAACAGGTGGTTTTGTATTCTTTTGAAGATGCTGAAGATCTTGATTATCCTCAACCACTGATGGCTCCACACGTTCTTCAGGACGCAATATCCCACTTGAATCATCACTTGCATCTTCAGAAGGGGAACATGAACCCATGACCAGACAGACATCTAACACATGTCTTGGCACATCATCGACTGATATATTATTTCACGAGTTCACTTGGGTAGCAATTCCCCTATCCCACTCAGTGGTAGTGTGTGTGGCAGGTGGTTTTACCCAAACCTCCTCTCCCATTTTAATTGCCAGGCTATCTAGGTCATCATCCACCTTCCCAGGGTTCACCAAAGGGTATCTCAAATCATAGGTGTACACAGAGCATTGCAGCACAGACAACTCGTTTTGTCCAGACCTTGGTGTACTACATACATACATATACCAAGGCTTTTTCCCCCTTACAAGGGAGGTAGCCAAAAAGGAAAAGGCACAAAATCCTTCCCACCCATTCCATCCCTGAATACACTCCACACCCCTCCACCCTCCCTCTTATCTTAGCACCTCCTGGTGTACTATTGTACCAATATACTTCCTTAATGGGAGAGATCCCTCATCTCTCAACAATGGCCTTAATGGTCCTGAGATGCCTCTCTACTTTTTCGTTCCTTTCTGGTCAGTAAGCAGCTCTGAATGCCTTCTCAATTTTCCACCAATGCAACACATTTCCCAAAGATGTTGTCCAATTCTGCTGTGATACACTGTGGTTCTTCTCTCTTCAATTTCCTTCACATCACAAAGCAACCTGGCCTGCAATCCACTATGGATAAATAGGGAATCCCCTTGTTATGAGTCACATCAACAGCCAGGTGCGGCCAGTTATATTCAACACTAAGCTCACCTCCCTTTTGCACCACAGGAGCAGGATCGATTGACTGACATTGGACATAACTTTTCACAACCCTCTTCACGGAATCTCTAGAGACTTTTGGGTCCAACTTATTGGCCAGATATAAGGTCCCGTCTACTACCATGTGGTGTTTGTCATGTACTTCTTTCAAATTCACCAAGACACCAGCGCATGTGTGCTTGTTCATTGTTAACTTCAAGTCAATAATTGACATGTTCTCACCCAAGCGCAGCCATTCTCGCAATGTCTTGCTACATACATTAATCACCTCATCACCCATATGACATTTAACATTCATATTCAATTAATGAAAATCAAGCACTGGCCTCATTTTATTTTTTGTAGGTTGTTCCACAGCGATCAGAGCAAGATTGCCAATTTTTACTTCTTCCCTCAGGGCACAAGAATCCCTTCTGTTATCCGTCTATCAACTTCCTTCTCAAATTCTTCCCTTTTTCTCCCTTCAAGATTCTTATTGTACCAACTTACTTTATTATTCAATTTCACAGGTTGATCACACTTCCACAACCACTTGACAGTCCACTTCTGTCTATCAAACCAGGCATGGAAATCTGAATCTTCAATGACAGCTTTCATACAATTCCCATCACCCACAGTGGCCTGTGAGGGAGTGTGTGTGAGAAAAATTTGACGCAGCCTGAAGGAATTTCTCCCCGTCTTCTCCTTTTCTGCATGAGGGTATGGAGAGGGGGGGTCACTGATTTAATGAAGTGGCCTTGCTGTGGATGTGTTGTGTCTTGTGACACTGCTTCTGACCCAGGGCATTGGACAAGATGCAGGGATGACCCATCATACAGGAGGTGCCAAGATAAGAGGGAGGGAAGAGGGTGGAGGGGAGTGGAGTGTGATAGGGATGGAATGGGTGGGAGTGGTTTTTATGCCTTTGTTTTTTGGCTACCTCCCTTATAAGAGGGAAAAAAGCCTTTGGTATATGTATGGCTCTTACTGTTAAACACTTACTTCCGACATAAATTTTCAATGAACCTGTGCCCCTGCACTCAATCTGGCTTACATCAAAAGCATTAATGAAGATACCACCTTCATAGTTAGCTGTATACTTAAAGTGAACTACCATTAACGAACATTCTGCATCTACAAGAGCCTTTGCATGAGCATCATTAAAGCATCAATATGTAGTACATTATAATATGCCTTCACATTGCAAGGGTGGCTACAGGCTCAGTAGTCACCCATTACTCATTTCCAGAGTTCTGTTTTTGACAGTGATTAGCAGTTGAAGCAACTCAACTCTTGTTCCCTGCAATCCCTAAACAAATGAGGGCCACCACAACAAAAACACTTCCCTTTCAACATGCTAGTGTTAAGATTCTTTACTTTCTTATTTAGTTGTTCCAAAAGTCAGTTGATAAACCACCTTGCTGTCTTGACGCTAAAATTCTGGCGTGACTAATCAATTCACTCATAGCAAATGTCAGCACATTTGGAACTCATACATACATATACCAAAGGCTTTTTCCCCCCTTACATGGGAGGTAGCCAAAAGAAAAGGCATAGAAACCACTCCCACTCATTCCATCCCCTACATACTCCACTCCCCTTAACCCTCTTCCCTCCCTCTTATCTTGGCACCTCCTTGATGACGGGTCATCCCTGCATCTTGTCCACTGCCCTGGGTCAGGAGCAGTGTCGCAAGACACAGCATATCCACAGCAAAACTGCTTCATTAATTCAGCGGGCCCCCCTCTCTGTTCCCTCATGCAGAAAAGGAGAAGACGGGGAGAAATCCCTTCGGACTGCATTAATTTATTTCTCGTACATACTCCCTCACCCCCCATCCCCCACCCACTCCCCCTCATGCATCACAGCATCATCCACACACAACCATTCTCCACTTACCCTTATCTTCTGTCCTCTCCCATCCTTCCTCAACAGACATTCCTCTCTTTCCCAATGCCCCTTTTACCCCATCCATCCATCTCATCCTAGGTCCCCCCCTCATGTTCACTCCTTCCACATCTGCATTCCACACCTCTTTTACTAGTCTTTTTTCACTCATTCTTTCCATGTGTCCAAACCATCCTAATACTCTTTCATCAACCCTATCTCCCAGCTCCCTTTCCACCCCTGTTCTCCTCCTCACCTCATTTCTCACTCTATCTAGCCTAGTAACCCCCATCATACTTCTCAGGCATTTCATCTCAAACACATAAAAAAACTCTTCTCTCTTCCTCTCTCATGTTCCATGTTTCTGCCCCATACAGTGCTGTCGGCACAATCACTCCTTCATACAAGCTCCTTTTAGCATCCATTTCCAATGTCTATTTCTCGTTACACTTTTTGATCCCCCCAAGGCATTTACTTGCTTCTCTCAATCTACATTCTACCTCCACCTCCACTCCTCCCTTTCCTGCTACATTTGCACTCAAGTATCTAAAACTATCCACTTCCTCCAGTCTCTCTCCCTTAATACTCACTTCCAGCCTGCTGCCCCTTTCACCCCTTGTACATCTCATCACCTTACTTTTACATACATACATACATATACCAAAGGCTTTCTCCCCCTTACACAGGGGGTAGCCAAAAAGAAAAAGGCATAGAAATCACTCTCACCCATTTCATTTCCCATATATTCCACTCCCCTCCACCCTCCTCCCTCCCTCCCATCTTGGCAACCTCCTGGATGACGGGTCATCCCTGCATCCTGTCCACTGCCCTGGGTCAGAAGGAGTGTCGCAGGACACAGCACATCCACAGCAAGGCCGCTTCATAAATTCGACAACCCCCCCCCCCCCCCTCTCTGTCCCCTCATGCAGGAAAGGAGAAGCTGGGGAGAAATCCCTTCGGGCTGCATCAAATTTTTTCTCATACATAATTCCTCACCCCCCCATCCCCCACCTTACTTTTACCCACATTTATCTTTAACTTCCTTCTTTCACACACTTTCCCAAACTCTATCACTACCTCAATCCCTCCTCTGGTCCTGCTACAAGTGCAGTGTCGTCCGCAAATAAAACTGGCTTATCTCCCACTTTTTTTTCCATTTTCTTTAACCATCTCCAACCCACTACCCACTACCCTTGTATTCACCTCTCGCACCACCCCATCTATGTATAGATTAAACATCCAGGGCAACATGACACATCCCTGACCAAGTCCCACCTTTACCTCAAACCATTCACTCTCTCCATTTCTAATCCTAACACAAGCTCTACTACTCTTGTAAAAACTCTCAACTGCTCTTAACAGCTTTCCTCCTATATATCTGCAATACCTTCCACAGTGCCTTCCTGTCTACCCTGTCATAAGCCTTTTCCAAATCCATAAAAGCCGAAAATACATCCTTACCTTTTCCCACAAAAATCTGATCTACACAACCCCTACCTGTCCTAAAACCACACTGTTCCTCACCAATTACTCCCTCTGTTCTTCTCCTAATCCTCTGCGGTGGGGGAAAAGAATGCTACCACCAAGTCTTCCCACTTGAGTCGTAAGAGGCGACAAAAAAATGGGACGGGGGATAGGACTAGGAATCCTTCTACCTGTAGCCCCACAGGGGATATTCCTAAAAAAAGTAAAGGCATAAGAGGGTCTAGGAGTTTTCATTTGGAACTCACTGCAAAGAAACACTAATATGATCTGGGAAGCCATTAACAAATGTCAACTTCATCACATTTTCCAAACCATTTCCAGTAAAGTTGGCTAAACTAACCAAGCTTTTAATCTCATTAGCAAAAACATCTATTGGTTCCCCTGTCCACTTCTTATGAGCTAATTTCTCAAAAGCAACAAATGCATCATCAGCAAAAGCAGTTTTTTATTTTTCTTTGTTTCTACATTTACCTGTTCATCACCGCTGAATTCCAAATGTAATGCCAATGATCTCCCTCTAAATACAAGGAAATATAACTGGCCAAATCACTTATTCCCTGTAACATTGCTACCAAGGTTACTTTCTTCAACCACGACACGTCACTTTCACCGGTAAATGGCTCATGTCTGCTGTAACTTAGGAGGCCATGGTTGAACTATTCATCAACGAAAAGGCCCTAAATAGTTTGTTATTCAACTGAACTCACCTCTTGATGACATCCACCTTCTACTTCACTAACATGTGAAACTCTATTTTAAATGAGAGGACTTACACTGGAAGAAGCTCCTACAACAGAACAACACCAACAGACAACCTATCCTTTCTCCAGGATTGCACAGTTCCAAGAGTCTTTTCCCCTACCCCCACCCCCACCACTACCCCCAAGAAGGTGACAAAGAAAATAGATGGTGCTGTAGCAACTACCAAAGAGAATGAGCTCCACCACCAACACTAACGGGCAACTTTTTGCCTCCTCTCCACTATACCTCAACTGGTAGAGAAAGAATCAAAACACACATACCTATTTCGCCCAACTAACATGGATAAAAGGGCCATTCCATCAATACATGGCTCATAAACCTCAACCAATAATACATCATATATATACCAAGGCTTTTTCCCCCTTACAAGGGAGGTAGCCAAAAAGGAAAAGGCATAAAATCATTCCCACCCATTCCATCCCTGAATACACTCCACACCCCTCCACCCTCCCTCTTATCTGAGCACCTCCTGGATGACGGATCATTCCTGCACCTTGTCCACTGCCCTGGGTCAGAAGCAGTGTCGCAAGACACAGCACATCCACAGCAAGGCTGCTTCATTAAATCGGTGACACCTCTCCGTCCCCCCATTACATAAAAGGAGAGGACGGGGAGATATCCCTACGGGCTGCATCAAAATTTGCTAACACATACTACCTCACCCCCCATCCCCCTGCCCATTCCACCTCAGGCAATCACAACATCATCCATATACAACCATTCTCCATTCACCCGTCTTCTGTCCTCTCCCGTCCTTCCTCAACAGACATTCCCCTCTTCCCCAAAGCCCCCTTCACCCCATCCATCCACCTCATCCTAGGACGTCCCCTCATGTTCACTCCCTCCACATCTGCCTTCCATACGTCTTTCTTCACTCATTCTTTCCATGTGTCCAAAGAGGATAGCCCCCCTCCCCCCCAAAAAAAGACAAATTCCACTCCCACCCATTCCATCCCCATATACTCCACTTGAATTCACCCCCATCCCTCTCTCTTATCTTGGCTCCTCCTTGATGACGGGTCATCCCTCCATCCTGTCCACTGCCTTGGGTCACAAGTAGTGTTGCAAGACACAGCACTTCCACAGCAAGGCCACTTAATTGAATCAGCAACCCCCCCCTCTCCATCCCCGTAAGCAGAAATGGAGAAAATAGGGAGAAATCCCTTTGGGCTGCATCAATTTATTTTTCACACATACTCCCTCACCCCTCATCCCCTCCTTTCCATGCATCACAGCATCATCTATACACAACCATTCTCCAATCACTCCTATCTTCTGTCTTCTCACATCCTTCCTCAACAGATATTCCCCTCTTTCCCAATGCCCCTTTTACCCCCATCCATCCATCTCATCCTTGGTCACCCCCTCATGTATACTTCGTCTACCTCTGCCTTCCTTAGGGAATTTTTTCAAACCATCCCACTACTTTTTCATTAACCCTATCTCCCAACTCCCTTTCCACCCCCATTCACCTCACCTCCTCATTTCTCACTCTATCCAACCTGGTAACCACTATCATACTTTTTAGGCACCTCATCTCAAACACATTCAAACTCCTCTTTTCTTTCTTTCTTATGTTCTATGTTTCTGCCCCATACAGTGCTGTCAGCACAATCACTCCTTCATACAATCTCTCCTCTTAGCATCCATTCCCAACGGCGAGCCACAAAACCGATTCCAAATGTAAAAAATAAATCATACAAAAAGCAGGTAAGGCACCTGGTCTGGATGGATGCCATACAGAATGTCTAAAAAAAGGAGGTACAGTGATGGTGGACTGGCTGGTGAGGTTATTTAATGTTTGCTGGAGAGAGGGTAGAGTGCCGGAGGACTGGAGGAGTACCTGTATAGTTCCACTTTACAAGGGAAAAGGGGACAAGTGTGAATGTACAGTAAAACCCCGATTATCCGAAAGCGGATTATCCGAAAAACGGGATTATCCGAAATTGATTTGGATTATGCAATTAATTTTTTTTCTATACTAAAACGTTATAAAACATAAAAAATATGAAAATAAATAAAACTACATATGTACCGTATTTTCCGGACTATAGCCCGCACCGTTATATGACCCGCACCCCCTTACACCTTAGTAAAAATCCACACAAGACCCGCACCGCTGTATGACCCGCAGTCATATGGCGTGCGAGGCAGTGTAGATCCGACGATGTATACTACCCATGCATGGGTGGCCACAGGCACAGCTCACGGCGGTTGTTGTTACGGCCGGCCGTTGACGTGATGATCAAAGTAATTTCAAAGCTGAGGCTTTTTCTAAATTTTCTGTTTCATCAATGCTTATGTCATTTATAAAAAAAAAAATATATGTTTTCCGATATTAGCAGGTTTCTTGGTGATATCTTGCTTTTCAGGATTCATCACAATTTGGTTTCTGAAGCTGCCACTAGATGTAGTGGTAGCTTCGATGAAAGAGGGGTGATCTCGAAAGTGTGCAACTGATCTTACGATGCCTTTGGGATGGGTCGAAGACGCGGCATTGCGATTCATGATCATGATACTAGTATTCCTCCAGTCCTATTTATTTCTGATTGTGATGAAGATGAAGAATAACCAACAAATTACATTTCAATATATTTTATTGCACTTATATATATATATTACAAAGAACCTTAATAAATTTGTGTAAATAATGCCATAAAACCCTGTTTGATTGTTTACCGGTAATTAATCAATTGGTTTATAAATGCCATACAAACACTGGTAATTAATTTTTAAACCAAACAATTTCCAATGGTTAGTTTTCAATAGAATAGAACAATAATAGAGCACATTACTGAACTGTTATGAACAGAGTCAATGGAGCACATCGTTATTAGAAAAAAAAAAACAGTGATCACAGACGACAGTCAATGTTTATGAAGGCGTATCATCGCTCACGAAGCCATCGAATTCCTCATCCTCTGTATCGTCATGGAAGAGGTTGTGGTATAAATCGGCCAATTCTGATGCAGTGACCTCATCCGTTTCCATTTCGATTTCGGATTCGTCCGATTCCTTTTCCGAGTCGTAGCATGCATCGAACATTGCAGGATGGCACATTTCTGATTTACGGAAACCGTTCTGAATAGTCGATTCTTTAATTTTCTTCCATGCTTGAATGACCCACATGTAATGCACAAATTTAGCATTAAGGAATCAGGTACAGTTTTTAATTTGTAATTGCGAAAATGGCCGCCCGCTTGTTTTTGTTTGATCGCGACACACGATGTTGGTGTTGGTACCGGTCACTTGTATTGTTTTCATGCTGTTTAGTTAAGCCTGTTTTATTTGTGATAATGCCTTTATTAATAACAAGAGCATGTAAAGCGGGTAAGACAAATCCTACCTTCTCTTTGTCATTTGTCTCGATCGTATGCGCTGTATTATGACTTTAATCAACTTTCATACGACGAATCCGGTCGAGAGGGCACCCAGCTAAACTAATCGTTCATTTTTTTTTTTTTTTTTTTTTTTGACTGAGTAAGAGGGCAATTTCTAACCAGAATCCACAGATGACCCGCATCTTTATATCACCCGCACCCCCGAAATTTGGCCCCTTTCTGAGGCAAAAAGCCGCGGGTCATACACCGAAAAATACGGTACTATATTAACACATTTAAAATTGATAAGAACAGTTAAAATGAATATGTATTAAGCGTACTACTGTTTATGTATGTGTATGTATACACCCGTGTGCGCGAGTGTGTGTATTTGTGTGTGTGTCTGTTTGTGTGTGTGTGTCTGTTTGTGTGTGTGTGTGTGTGTCTTGTGTGTGTTTGTGTGTGTGTGTTTGCGCTTGTGTACATGTATGTGTGTGTGTTTGTGTATGTATACGCACGCGCGCGATTTTGTGTATTTGTGTGTGCGTGTTTTGTGTGTGTGCATTTAAGTATGTGGGGAGTGGAAGGGTTGTGGAGTGATGGTGACGGAGGCAGGGAGTGGCGGAGTTGCTTTATTGTGTTCGTCAGGATAGTGGAAGATATATGTATGGAATAATTCTTGTTCTCTGTTACGTATAAGGTATGTACTTCAACACGAAAAAAAAAAATTGTGTTCCATCCACAACTTGAGACTGATGGAGAGAGAGAGAGGGGGGGGGGAAGGCACAGGACACACACACACACACACAAAGTATGTCAACACGAAATATATTTCTGATAAATCTGGATTATCCGAAAAATCGGCTTATCCGAAAGAGGCTTCCCCCCTTTGGTTTTGGATAATCGGGGTTTTACTGTAGTAGTTTCAGAGGGATTAGCAGTGTAGTTGGGAACGCTTATGGGAGGATTTTGATTGAGAGGATTAGGAGAGGAACAGAGGGAGTAATTGGTGAGGAACAGTGTGGATTTAGAACGGGTAGAGGTTGTGTAGATCAGATTTTTGTGGTAAGACAGATATGTGAAAAAGCTATAGGAAAGGGGAAGGATGTTTTTTGGGCCTTTATACATACCGTATTTTTCGGTGTATGACCCGCGGCTTTTTGCCTCAGAAAGGGGCCAAATTTCGGGGGTGCGGGTGATATAAAGGTGCGGGTCATCTGTGGATTCTGGTTAGAAATTGCCCTCTTACGCAGTCAAAAAAAAAATGAACGATTAGTTTAGCTGGGTGCCCTCTCGGATCGGGGATTTGCGGGGGGGACCGACCGGATTCGTCGTATGAAAGTTGATTAAAGTCATAATACAGCGCGTACGATCGAGACAAACGACAAAGAGAAGGTAGGATTTGTCTTACCCGCTTTACATGCTCTTGTGTCGCGATCAAACAAAAACAAGCGGGCGGCTATTTTCGCAATTACAAATTAAAAACTGTACCTGATTCCTTAATGCTAAATTTGTGCATTACATGTGGGTCGTTCAAGCATGGAAGAAAATTAAAGAATCGACTATTCAGAACGGTTTCCGTAAATCAGAAATGTGCCATTCTGCAATGTTCGATGCATGCTACGACTCGGAAAAGGAATCGGACGAATCCGAAATCGAAATGGAAACGGATGAAGTCACTGCATCAGAATTGGCCGATTTATACCACAACCTCTTCCATGACGATACAGAGGATGAGGAATTCGATGGCTTCGTGAGCGATGATACGCCTTCATAAACATTGACTGTCGTCTGTGATCACTATTTTTTTTTGTAATAACGATGTGCTCCATTGACTCTGTTCATAACAGTTCAGTAATGTGCTCTATTATTGTTCTATTCTATTGAAAACTAACCAATGGAAATTGTTTGGTTTAAAAATTAATTACCAGTGTTTGTATGGCATTTATAAACCAATTGATTAATTACTGGTAAACAATCAAACAGGGTTTTATGGCATTATTTACACAAATCTATTAAAGGTCAGATATCAACAGATACCATTCACTAAAAATCATCGAAAAAGTACTTTTTAAAAGCATACAAATAAAGTTTTTACCTATTACAGAAGAATTTATTCAGAAAATTCACTTTTAATTGCGCCTCGCATACCACTTTTCCGAAGTCTAGATATTCAGAATAACAATATTGTTTGTTTGGCAACTGTGACGTCACGAACGCGGAATTCCCCGAACCTTTCCCGAAGCGCACGGGCGGAATGTTTCGAATAGCAGACGACGCAATGAAATGAAGACAAAACTGATTTTTGCCAAATTTTATAAGATGTAGATGGTGGAATTTTATAGAATACTGTCAGTATGTTTTTCTATGTAAATTAAACTGTAAATACAAAAAGTTATTGAAGTCTTGATTTCTGACCTTTAAAGGTCAGATATCAAGACTTCAATAACTTTTTGTATTTACAGTTTAATGTACATAAAAAAAAACATACTGACAGTATTCTATATAATTCCACCATCTACATCTTATAAAATTTGGCAAAAATCAGTTTTGTCTTCATTTCATTGCGTCGTCTGCTATTCGAAACATTCCGCCCGTGCGCTTCGGGAAAGGTTCGGGGAATTCCGCGTTCGTGACGTCACAGTTGCCAAACAAACAATATTGTTATTCTGAATAACTAGACTTCGGAAAAGTGGTATGCGAGGCGCAATTAAAAGTGAATTTTCTGAATAAATTCTTCTGTAATAGGTAAAAACTTTATTTGTATGCTTTTAAAAAGTACTTTTTCGAGCAATACGATGATTTTTAGCAAATGGTATATCTGTTGATATCTGACCTTTAAGGTTCTTTGTAATATATATATATAAGTGCAATAGAATATATTGAATTTAATTTGTTGGTTATTCTTCATCTTCATCACAATCAGAAATAAATAGGACTGGAGGAATACTAGTATCATGATCATGAATCGCAATGCCGCGTCTTCGACCCATCCCAAAGGCATCGTAAGATCAGTTGCACATTTTCGGGATCACCCCTCTTTCATCGAAGCTACCACTACATCTAGTGGCAGCTTCAGAAACCAAATTGTGATGAATCCTGAAAAGCAAGACATCACCAAGAAACCTGCTAATATCGGAAAACATATATATTTTTTTTTATAAATGACATAAGCATTGATGAAACAGAAAATTTAGAAAGCCTCAGCTTTGAAATTACTTTGACCACCACGTCAACGGCCGGCCGTAACAACAACCGCCGTGAGCTGTGCCTGTGGCCACCCGTGCATGGGTAGTATACATCGTCGGATCTACACTGCCACGCACGCCATATGACTGCGGGTCATACAGCGGTGCGGGTCTTGTGTGGATTTTCACTAAGGTGTAAGGGGGTGCGGTTCATATAACGGTGCGGGCTATAGTCCGAAAAATACGGTACATACATATACCAAGGCTTTTTCCCCCTTACAAGGGGGGTAGCCAAAAAGGGAAAGGCATAAAATCATTCCCACCCATTCCATCCCTGAATACACTCCACACCCCTCCACCCTCCCTCTTATCTTAGCACCTCCTGAAAGACGGGTCATCCCTGCACCTTGTCCACTGCCCTGGGTCAGAGGCAGTGTCGCAATACACAGCACATCCACAGCAAGGCAGCTTCATTAAATCGGCGACACCCCCTCTCCGTTCCCCCATTGCATAAAATGAGAGGACGGGGAGAAATCCCTTCGGGCTGCGTCAAATTTTGTTCACACATACTACCTCACCCCCCATCCACCCGCCCATTCCACCTCATACAATCACAACATCATCCATATACAACCATTCTCCATTCACCCCTGTCTTCTGTCCTCTCCCGTCCTTCCTCAACAGACATTCATCTCTTCCCCAAAGCCCCCTTCACCCCATCCATCCACCTCATTCATCCTTGGGCCTTTATGGACCTGGAAAAGGCTTACGACAGGGTAGACAGAAAGGCACTGTGGAAGGTTTTGCGGATATATGGGATAGGAGGAAAGCTTCTAGGAGCTGTCAAGAGTTTTTATGAGAGTAGTAGAGCTTGTGTCAGGATTAGAAATGGAGAGAGTGAGTGGTTCGAGGTAAAGGTGGGACTTTGTCAAGGATGCGTTATGTTGCCCTGGCTCTTCAACTTATACATGGATGGGGTAGTGCGATAGGTAAATGCAAGGGTAGTGGGTCAGGGATTAGAGATGGTTAAAGAAATTGGAGAAAAGTGGGAGGTGAGCCACCTGTTGTTTGCAGACGACACTGCGCTTGTGGCAGGATCGGAGGAGGGATTGAGGAAGTTGGTGACAGAGTTTGGGAGAGTATGTGATAGAAGAAAGCTGAAGATAAATGTGGGTAAAAGTAAGGTGATGAGATGTACAAGGGGTGAAAGAGGCAGTAGTCTGGAAGTGAGCATTAAGGGAGAGCAACTGGAGGAAGTGGATAGTTTTAGATACTTGGGTGCAAATGTGGCAGGAAAAGGTGGAGTGAAGGTGGAGGTAGAATGTAGATTGAGAGAAGCAAGTAAATGCCTTGGTGGATTAAAAAGTGTAATGAGGAATAGACATTTGGGAATGGATGCTAAGAGGAGACTATATGAAGGAGTGATTGTGCCAACAGCGTATGGGGCAGAAACATGGAACATAAGAGAGGAAGAGAGAAGGAGTTTGAATGTGTTTGAGATGAGGTGTCTGAGAAGTATGATGGGGGTTACTAGGCTGGATAGGGTGAGAAATGAGGAGGTGAGGAGGAGAACAGGGGTGGAAAGGGGGTTGGGAGATAGGGTTGATGAAAGAGTATTAGGATGGTTTGGACACATGGAAAGAATGAGTGAAGAAAGACTAGTAAAAGAGGTATGGAAGGCAGATGTGGAGGGAGTGAACATGAGGGGACGTCCTAGGATGAGGTGGATGGATGGGGTGAAGGGGGCTTTGGGGAAGAGGGGAATGTCTTTTGAGGAAGGATGGGAGAGGACAGAAGACAGTGGTGAATGGAGAATGGTTGTATATGGATGATGTTGTGATGCATGAGGTGGAATGGGTGGGGGGATAGGGGGTGAGGTAGTATGTGTGAGCAAATTTTGACGCAGCCCGAAGGGATTTCTCCCCGTCTTCTCCTTTATGCATTTGGGGACGGAGAGGGGGGGGTCGCCGATTTAATGAAGCTGCCTTGCTGTGGATGTGCTGTGTCTTGCGACACTGCTTCTGACCCAGGGCAGTGGACAAGGTGCAGGGATGATCAGTCATCCAGGAGGTGCTAAGATGAGAGGGAGGGAGGAGGGGTGTGGAGTGTATTCAGGGATGGAATGGGTGGGAATGATTTTATGCCTTTTTCTTTTTGGCTACCTCCCTTGTAAGGGGGAAAAAGCCTTGGTATATGTATGTATGTACAAAAATCGACTAAAACATATGAATCTGTTTTCCCTAAAAAAGCATAGACTCAGAGGTGACTTGATACAGGTCTTTAAGATTCTAAAGGAAATTGACATCAAAAGTGACAAAATGTTCCCAATGAATGAGAATCAGAGAGAAACAATGGTCTCAAACTGTCCGGAAATAAATTTAATTTGGAAGTGGGTAGAAACAACTTCACCAACCATGTAGTTAATGAATGGAATAAACTTCCTGCAGAGGCTGTGTAGTGTAGTTCAGTTCGAAGCTTTAAGAATAATCTAAATAAACACCTAAGCAAGATGCTGTAATGACTATAATTTATTTTATATTATTTTATTTGTTTTGTTATCATTTGTCCACTTGTTTATTACCATTTGCTTGATTCTCATTTATTATTAGTTATATGTCCATTTATCACTATTTACTATTTACCTGTTTGTTTATTATTTAACTATACCTATGCAGTGGACAGGATGCAGGGATGACTCATCATCCAGGAGGTGCCAAGATAAAAGGGAGGGAGGAGGGTGGAGGGGAGTGGAATATATAGGAAATGGAATGGGTGGGAGTGGTTTCTATGCCTTTTTCTTTTTGGCTACCACCGTGTAGGGGGGAAAAGCCTTTGGTATATGTATGTAGGATTTTTTTGCATCCAACCAAGATATGGACCAAAAGGTCTCCTATCGGCATGCTCCGCCTTTGTAATCCTTTGTAAATGTTTATTTCTCATTACACTTTTTAATCACCCAATGCATTTATTAGCTTCTCCCAATCTACATTCTACCCCCACCTCCACTCCTCCCTTTCCTGCCACATTCGCACCCAAGTATCTAAAACTATCTACTTCCTTCAGTCTTTCTCCCTTATTACAATAATAGTGCAAAAATAACTGTTACTCAGTAGTTTCAATGACCAAAAACCCACAGCTTCACAATAGCTGGCAACAGTCCTTGGGCCCTTCCATACATTTCTCTGAGAAGAAACTTTCGACCATGTTGTATTTGTTTCTATGAAACTGGCTTAAGTAATAGGAGAAGGGAAGCCGTCATTGATTGTCAGCTTTCCATTTATGAAAAGCAGCAGGAAATACAGTTGAAGTTGACTGAGAGACATTTTGGGCCTAGTTCTGAGACAAAGTGTCAGCCCCTCGAGGTTTTATCTACAGATGGAGGTGAGGTTGACAGGTTTTGCAAATGTGCAGCAGATTCTCTCCACTGCCCAACTTGAAAGATTGCCACAAGTGCTGACAAGAACTAGAAGGCTTCAGCAAGAATGTGTCACCTAACAGAACAGGAATGGAAGCAATAGACATGCATAAAGTTTTTGATACAGTCCCTAGACAATTCCTTTTGGTATACAGATTTATACATGGATAAACAGAAATGTATATACACAATAATGACAAGAAATGAATGACACACTTCCTGGTTGGCAGAGGTACACAAAATTAGCCTGGCAACAAACTCCAATTGCTCCAGATGCAACCATCACACACATGACAGAACACTTTATTCTACACTACTCTACACTCACCCTAACCAGACACTACTGCAAAACTCTTTTCTGAGAGACTAAGAGGGGATGTAGGCTGGGCTGTGGAGTCGGAACACAAAACCTCCAACTCCAACTCCTCTATTTTTGGCACCACCGACTCCTTTTCATGTAATTAACTGATTATGGCCTACATATTTTATAAAGCCTATACAACACACATATGCTCCAATCTTGAGTAGACTTATATAATTATAACTGGTTTATATCAAAGAATAAAGATATATGTTATAGTGTGGCTTTTCTATGTTTGACCTTCCATTAATACTTTATAACTGAAGTAGAGACAAAATTTTTGAAAGGATATTGAAAAAAAAATCAGTAAATTAAAAAGATTCTATAATGTAAGACATTTGGCATAATATATATCTTTGCAAATAAGTGATAAGTACATTTCAAAAACAAAAATACTGTACTTTATAACAAAAGTTGAAATATCTTTGTAAAGGATAGAAGAGATGGTATTATTGCATTAGTCTACAGTTGAAATCATAATTATCCTACTGTTTGGCAACACAGCAGTGGGAGAAACCACCAAACTGATGGAGTGATGGAAACGATGCATATGGAACTTGACAGGAATATTAGAGCTCCCATGACTGTGTCTCAACAGGTGTAAAATGGAGGTGTTTATTTAATTTATTCAAGTAATACTTTGGATGTTTAATGGTCTATGTATAAATTTGAAAGCCAGTGTTGCACAAGGACATTTTGGGGGTTTAGTGGAATGACCATGAAGATAAGACAATGAGATTTATTACATTTTATAAAACTTTTTTTTTTTTTTTTTATATATAATCTACTTATAAGGAGTGTGCACTGCATAACTCAAAGGCCTTATAAAGTGTAAATTTAACTGGAGGAGGAGTCGGTATATTTTTACCGACTCCGACTCCAGTGACACCGTAATTGCTTCTGACTCAGACTCAGACTCCACAGCCCTGGCTGTAGGTCTCCTAAAAGAGAGATCTGGGGCAATGGATTGACCGATTGATTATAACAAATCAAAGTCTATACTACTAAGACTTACTTTTGAGCCCTGTAAGGCACCCGTTCCAGCATAAATTTGACTGATCCGATTACCGTTATCCTTCCACATCTCTTCTAACTTTTGTGTGAAACGCTGCATCATAACATAGTTTCCAAGAACACCCAAGTACTCCAACATTTTCTGGAGCATATCCAATCCAAGAAATGTTTGAACACGATTTGTCCGATCTAGGCAGTCCAGACAATTAGATCGTATGCTGCCCTGTTGCATCTGCAAGAAAAGTGCAATGAGCACATAAAATGTATCAGATTCTACATATACCTAATATTCTAACAGAAAATACATCAACACTGAAAAGTACTGAAAATCAAGACCTCTGTTTGGCTCATTAAAAAATAAAAAATAAAATAAATAAATAAAATAATAACAATAATATACATAATGATTATACAAATATCCTCTCCTGAAGGAGGCTATGAAATGGGGATAATAATTCCAATTATCAATATTTAACATACATTCTAAGACAACTACTAAAAAATATTATTCACCACTTACTGACTGGACAACACCACTGCGTGAACAAAAATAGCCAAACTCTTCTATTTCATTGCTGATTTGTGTCTTTAGCTTCTTCGCTAAATTTTCAGTGTTTCCTCCACGACATTCCTGGTGAAAATCAAAGACAACATGCTGTCCATCTCTACTCCATGGGCAGTTCTTGTGTTGGATCTGTAATTAAAAATAAATGTATAGGAATATTAGTCGTTTTACAAATATAAAATAACCAGATTAGGAGGGGAACAGAGGGTAATTGGGAAAGAACAATGTGGGTTTAGGAAAGGAAGAGGATGTGTGGATTATATTATCATAGTAAAGGAGATATGAGAGAAGTTTTTGGCAATTTGTAAGGATGTCTTCTTTGCTTTCATGGATCAGCAGAAGATATATGACAGGGTTGACATTTATGAGATAGATGGAAAGGGTGAAAGGGGCACTGGATGCAAGAGGAACATCTGTCAAGCAAGGTAGAGGGAGTGCAAAAGATAGTTGGGAATGGAGTGTGGTTGTAAAGCCATCCATCCATATACCAAGGGCTTTATCCCCCTTACCAGGGAGGTGGCCAAAGTCACAAGGCATATACCTACTCCACCCATTTCATCCCCACTTATTTCACTCTCATCCACCACCCTTTCCTCCCTGTCTGAGATACTGGCTGCATGTTACTGTATGATAAAAATCTGCTCAGTAGCATGCAGCTGATACTTTAGAGTTTATATGGGGCATCCCTAAGACCAGAGCTACACATCATTATGCTGTCTCCCCACTCTTGTACCACTTCTCTGAATATATATTTCCATTTATGCCTACCCCTGTGGTAAGGGAGGAAAGAATACTGCCACCAAGTTTCTCACTCACATTACAAACAGCAACCAAAACAGGATGGAGAATGAGACTGGGCATCCTACTCTCTGGAGCCCTAAGTGGTAAATTCCTACAAGAAATCAAGTGGTCGTAAATAGATGGGGAAATAAAACAGGCTGTCCTGTCAATATCTCAAGTGCATGTGGAAGAAGGAAGGGGATCACAATATAATGAAACAGCTCCAGTTTTAGGCAAAAGGTAGACTTTTGGATCCCTGAATTTGGAGAAGGCATACGAGTATGACAAGGTGGCTAAGAAGGCATTATGGTACCTGCTGCAGATGTATGAGACAGGGGGTGGGCTAATGAGGGTGGCCCAGTTCTAACATGAGTACTAGAGCTTCTGATAGGGTAGAGAATGGAAAGATTGAGTGGTTTCAGATGGTGAGGCTGAGGTATTGGCTGCATGTTACTGTGGGGTTAAGAGTTGCTCAGCAGCATACAGCGGATACTTTAGGGTCTACAGTATCCCCCCGCTATTCGCGGGGGTTATGTTCCTTCCCTTCCCGCGAATCCCAAAAATCCACAAATTGTTGATGCAGTTTTAAAACGCCTATGTATAATATTATATACTCTAATATATGCTTCCCAAACACATTCTAAAGACAATCTTACTCATTAATACAATAATAATTACATATAACACACCAAAAATTTGAATTCAACAATCACTTTGAGAACCCACACACAACTGAGTGAGAGAGCTGTTTAGCCTCTTGCACATGAAGATGCTTGTGACATCACATCTTCTGCAGCCAATCGGCAGGAAGGAGAAACGAAAGCTCGTAACTGACATTGTTTTAAAATTATTTACCAGTTATACTGTATCATCTTTCTTTTCCAATTTTTTACTCTATATTTATTGACATTGTTATTTTAAAGTTATTTACCAGTTATACTGTATCATCTCTCTTTTCTAATTTTTTATTTTATATTTACTGACATTGTTATTTTAAAATTATTTACCAGTTATACTGTATCATCTTTTCTATTTTTTTCTTTATATTAACCGACATTGTTATTCTAAGATTATTTACCAGTTAGGGTAAATGTGAGCGTTTTTCTGCTAAAAAAAATTGCTTAAGAAATTCACGAAATTGCCGAAATTATGAAAAAAAAATGGAGAGCAAAATCCGCGAGTATGCGGGGCCGCAAACGGTAAACTGCAAAGGAGTGAGGGTATACTGTACATGGGGCACCCCTATGGACCAGAGCCATTCACCATTTTGTCTATGATAGAGGTAATCTCTATTCATAGAGAAATGATGATGCATTATTATACTGCAACTGTCCCTCCATTCTTAATATTGTCCTATACCACTTCTCTGTATATTCATTTCCTTTTTTGCTGAACCAGTTAGGGTAAATGTGAGCATTTTTCTGCTAAAAAAAAAAAAAAATTGCTTAAGAAATTCACGAAATTGCCGAAAATATGAAGGGAAACAAAAAAAAAAAAAAAAAAAAAAAAAAAATTGAGAGCAAAATCCGCAAGTATGCGGGGCCGCAAATGGTGAACTGCAAAGGAGTGAGGGTATACTGTAGATGGGACACCCCTATGGACCAGAGCCATTCACCATTTTGTCTGTGATAGAGGTTATCTCTATTCATAGAGAAATGATGATGCATTATTATACTGCAACTGTCCCTCTATTATCCTGTCCCTCCATTCTTAATATTGTCCTATACCACTTCTCTGTACATTCATTTCCTTTTTTGCTGAACCTAGTGGTAGGGGAGAAAGAATACTGCCACCAAGTCTTCCTCCTTGAGCAATAAAAAGTGACAAAAACAGGACAGGGATAGGACTAGGCATCCTACTCTGTAACACCAAAAGAGACATTCCTAAAAATAAAAAGCAAAGGCATAAGAGGGTCTGGTAGGAGTTTTCCAACCAGAACCCTACAGTTTGAGTTTTTAATGTGTATAGATGAGAGTAAAAGGGGAGAGATAGCCAGTATGTTTGTGAGAGGATAAATGGATGTTTTGGCATTGATTGAAACTAATTTGAAAGGGAGGGGAGTGTTTGAGTTTGGGAGTGTAATTGGGAGGATGTCAGGAGTGAACAGAGGAATAGGGAGGGGAGTAGCTATACTGGTAAGTGAAGAAACAGATAAATGTGTGGTGGAATGGAAGGAGGTTTCTTCAAGGTTAACCCCTTCAATACAGGCCAAAATCTCGCAGGCAGCATTAATACTCACATTATAAAAAATAAAGTTACCGCTGTATTAATCGTTTTCTCTTTCACCCGTGAATTTTGATAACCATAGAAAATATGATGAAGCCAGTTTACAGAGTATGGGGGTCACGCAGGTACAACTACAAGAGTTGGGGGCCAAACGGCGGCAACCAGCCCTGGCCACCAGCTCTACGCAGGTGGCACCGATCCCCAAGAGGAGCTACGTCTGCCTTGGGGAGTACCACAATCCTTTTTTCTCAACATGCACTATTACGTTTTTTCTGCACCGAGGGGTGATTTTCTGGCGATCACCCCTCTTCTTCTACTTTTAGCCGGAGATGTAGAGAGCAATCCTGGGCCCACCACAAAATACACATGCCCAACATGCTCTAAACCCATTACTTCGAGCAGACAGACAAAGGGCTCAGTTCAATGCAATATGTGCAAAAACTGGGCCCACCTCACTTGTACAACACTTGCTGACACAAACCAATACACAAACACTTGGACATGTTCTACCTGCCCTCCAGTAGCCCCACTCCCACCTCCCCAACCACAGCCAGCACCCTTACCCACTCCCAATTTCCCTTTGCCCTTATCCCCAATCAGTACTCCCCTTCCTTTGTCCCCAATCTCTCCTTTCCCCCCCTCTAACCCAGATCCTATACCTTCCCCATTAACACCTCAACCTCAACCCCAAACGGCAACATACAACACATACAGAACACACAACATCAACATATTACAACACAACATTGACGGTATAAACACGAAAAAACATGAACTCGAACACTTTCTTAAACAACACAACATACACATTGCAATTATACAAGAAACAAAACTAAGACACTCACACAAAACACCATCATTTCATAATTACACCACCATCAGACAAGACCAGACCAACAGCAATGGCTGTGGACTCATCACCCTGATCCACCACTCCATCTGTTTTGTGGACACAAGTGCCACAACCAAAATTCTCATCCCTACCACAGATAACACTACAGAAATCCAATCCATTCGAATCCACACAGGCAACAAACCAACACTGACAATAGTTAACATGCCAATCATCCCCCACAGTTCCAAACACCTTCAGACCTCAATTTAGCCAACTAGCCTCAATCCTCAATCCTCAATCATGGGTGGTGACTTCAACGCCAAGTTGTCTGCCTGGTATGTCAACAACCCTGACACAGACAGAGGGCTTGATATACAGACTCAGTTTGACTCATTGACTATCATGAACAACACACATAATCATACACATATCCCACACCAAGCCCTCTACACTCCCTCCTCTCCTGATATCACCTTCTGCTCCCCCTGCCTAACTCCAACAACATCATGGAGAGTGGTCAGAACCCTTGGTTCTGACCACCTTCCAATCATCATCACCACCAAAACAAGATGCATCCCAGTTGGCCACAGACACACATACACCAATTACAAGAGAGCTAATTGGGAAGCTTTTACTGAAGAGACAGAACAACATTTTGAAACACTTAACAGTACACCAATCACAAACTTACACAATGCTGTGCACACTTTTAATACAATCATACAAAACGCAGACAAGAGATACATCCCTAGAGGCAACAGAAAATCACACAACCCCAACTTCACACCAGAAATCCAAGGCCTCATTAGACAACGAGAGACACTTAAACACAATACCCCCACACCTATCCCTCAAAACATAGCAGACCAAATACAAACACTAAACACTGTGATTGCCAATAAAATACACAAACAAAAAACACAAAATTGGCAAAACTTTATCAATACACTTGATCACAAAACAAACACCAGCAAATTGTACAAAACACTCAACAGCATTACACTATCCAACAGTAACACAACACGCTCTCACGCAGCAATAATCACAACAACAGATAATCTACCCTCCAACAGACAACAAGCAAACACACTCATAAATCATTTTGCACATTTAGAGAAAAATTCTCCAACTGGGAAGAAGTAAAAAGCGGGGTCCCGCAAGGATCAGTACTGGCACTGATCATGTTCGCTGTATACATTAATGACATGAATGAAGGCGTGGAGTGCTATATAAATTTTTTTGCAGATGATGCAAAATTACTTAAGAAGGTAAAAACAGAAGAGGACTGCAACTCATTGCAACAAGATCTGGACACAATATGGAATTGGACTAAAAAATGGGAAGTAAAATTCAATATTAAGAAATGCAGCATAATGGAATTTGGAAAGAGTAAAAATAGAATATCAAAAGATTACAGAATTGGGGAAGAAAAAATAGATAAAACAAACTATGAAAAAGATCTTGGAGTGATGATTGGAAAGGACATGAAACCAGATAAGCATATAAACAAGATGTTCGGAGAAACCTACAACTTATTGAGAGCAATCAAAGTGGCATTTACCTATATGGACGAAGAAATGATAAGGAAAATACTTACTACACTAATAAGACCAAAACTCGAGTACACAGCATCACTTTGGACACCCAGTACCAAAAAGAATATTAACCCCTTCCATACGGTGCCGCACACGTAGGCGTCATGAGGAGCAAGTGGATTCGCGACGCTGCCATATCGGCGTCTTGATTATATTTATTGTAGTCGCCCCTGTGTTTTTACATTCTCCCAAATGCGCCCTGAATCCCATTCTCTGTGGTTTTCAAAATTCGCGGGTGAAAGAGAGAACGATCGATATAAGCGGTGACTATTTTACGATGCGAGTATTATTACGACACGTCATACGGCTGGCATTGGCTGCTGCCCGCGAGATTTAAGTCCCGTACTGAAGTGGTTAAGAAACTAGAAATATTACAAAGAGCGACAACAAAACTAGCACCGACACTCGCCGAACTAACATATGAGCAAAGACTATCCAAATTGAACCTACCAACTCTGGAACAAAGAAGAGAAAGAGGAGATTTGCTAACTATCTACAGAATAATGAAAGGAATGGAAGTTTTAGACAGGAACGACCTATTAGTGTGGGAAAACGGTAAAACAAGAGGACACGGAAAAAAAATTAAAAAGGAACAGTTTCCCACACAGAGCGATAAATACATGGAACAAATTAGACAACAAAACAGTATGTGCTAACACTATACAAGATTTTAAGATAAAACTTGATGCGGAGAGATACAAAGACGGGTCACCACGAGCATAGCTCCCCTCCCGTATATTACAACTAGGTACAACTAGGTAAATACAGACAAGCCATCTCACTTCTCACCCTGATGACCAATGCACTATTTGACATAAGAAAGACTTTCCCACAGACTCAGACTATACACCCTTCATAGACAGTCAGGCAAAACACATAATACATAATCTCAAGCACTCATCTGCCTGTGGCCCTGATAACATAAGTAACATCCACCTAAAACACATTGGACCACAAGGTATACACGCACTCACAAACATTGCAAACTACAGCTATTCACACAACACTATACTCGACATCTGGAAGCATGGTAAAATAATCACCATTCCAAAACCAAACAAAGACCCAACAATCCCAACATCGCACCGCCCAATCACACTTCTCTGCACCCCCTCTAAAGTCATTGAACGCCTAATACTTCAACTTGTCACACCACATATTCCCCTTGCTGACTCACAACACGGTTTTAGGCCACTACACTCCACAAACACTCTTCTGATAAACCTCACACAATGAATTTTAGATGGCATCAATTCAGATAGGCCCCACCACAGAACACTTCTTATATCATTAGATATTAGTAAAGCTTTTGATGCTATCCCCCGCCACAACCTAATAAAATATATAACACAGACATGCACAATAACACCAAAAGATGGCTGGCCAATTATCTGGCAGGTAGGAATGCTTACATGTCATATAATGGCCAATCATCACATATCAGAAACATTAAGAATGGAGTACCACAGGGCTCTGTTCTATTCCCCACGCTCTTTAATCTATACATGCATGACTAACCCACACCAGACACCTTAGAAATACAAATCTCTTCCTACGCAGACGATATAACAATCACATGCACACATTGTAACACAGACAAAGCTGCAGAAATAATCCAGCCATACCTTGACACACTCATCACATGGTTCATCACAAACAGACTCAAATGAGCTCCAACCAAATCTACAGCAACACTTCTCACCAACTGGACAAAAGAACACAAATATATACCTCATCTCTACATCAACAACACTCTAATACCACACACAAACACACCGAAAATTCTTGGTGTAACATATGACATCCATGTCTTTCAAACAACACATCACAAACATAAAAAACAAATGCACACCTAGACTTAACGCACTAAAGTCAATCACTGGAACAACATTTGGACAAAACAAAGAAACTAATACAACAATATACAAACAATGCATATGCTCAGTGATGAATTATGCGAGTCCTGCATGGGCTCCTAATCTCAGTGAGACACACCACAACACCCTTCAAATCATAAAAAACAAAGCCCTAAAAACAATAACAGGCTGCACAAATACAACACCTACAGACCATTTACACCATGAAACAAAAGTCCTCAAAGTCAAGGACCACCTCGACATGAGAGGCACACAAACACTTGCTGCAGCCACCACAAACACATCACACCCGCTACACTACATAGCAGAACACCCACACACACCAAGAAACATTAAAACAACACCCAAAGACCTGTATCACACACAGATACTCTCTTCCTCCACAACCACCAAATACCAGCCTCCGGAAACATATTCATAATCATATCACTCACCGCTCCATTAACACACTCAAAGACAACACACTGCTGCATGCCAGACCCCCTGATATCCACCTTTCTGAATCCTCTCTACCACGAAAGGACAGAGTCCACCTGGCCAGACTGCGGTGCGGCCACCACCCAGCACTTCTAAGCTACCAGAAGAGGCTGGATGACCACATTGTGAACAGCTGCCCAGGATGTAACACTTCACCCCATACCATATAACACATAATGGAAGACTGCATTATACACAATCATGCACGCAAACAACATAACATACACTCTATAAAGGATTTGTGGGAAAACCCAGTTTCAGCTGTGGCATTCCTTGGGGAGACGGGACTGCTCGGACAGACAGTCTAGGGAACGACAACAACAACAACAACAATAAATATAATCAAGACGCCGACGTCGGCATCCTCGCGTACCCACTTGCTCCTCATGACGCCTACGTAGGCGTCACCGTATGGAAGGGGTTAATGTGGATGAGGATGAAACTGGGAGAGAGATGTAGGTTTTGTAAGTGCATATGGGCCTGGTACTGAGAGGAGTGTACAGGAAAGTAAGGCTTTTTTGGGTAGATTTAAATGACAAAGATGCGTGAGGAAAATGGAGGAGAAATAAGGAAGGATGAAGTGAAGCCAGTTTTTAAGATGATGAGAGCAGGTAAGGCATCTGGTCTGGATGAATGTCATAGAGAATGTCTGAAAAAAGGAGGTATAGTGATGGTGGACTGGCTGGTGAGGTTACTTAATGTTTGTTTAATAGATGGTAGAGTGCCGGAGGACTGGAGGAGTGCCTGTATAGTTCCACTTTACAAGGGAAAAGGGGACAAGTGTGAGTGTAGTAGTTTCAGAGGGATTACCTTGTCAAGTGTAGTTGGGAAGGCTTATGGGAGGGTCTTGATTGAGAGGATTAGGAGAGGAACAGATGTAGCATCTAGACCTCCTAGAAGACGTAATCTACCACCAAAATCTCCTAGACATTCATCTACCACCTCTGCTTATACTATCGGCACGACACCGATGCATTTCGGTGCAGTCAGAGTAGCGTGGTACTCGACCTGACATCTTCACGCACATGGTCACTACGGGTCAGGTCGCTATTGTCCAGGCAGACACCTCACTCGCAGTTGGACGCTCACCAACCCTAAAGGATTGCCACCAAGCCAAGCATTGATACACATTATATTTAAATCCCTTTCCTACGGGATATGTCTATCCTGTCCAACCTCGGACAACTGTATGTCATTTGTAAATATGTATATGCAATGTATAAGGTAGTTAAAACCTATCCTGATCTCTAATATTTGCTAAAACTGCATCTTGTAAATAAATATTATCTCGTCGGCAACCTAACCACGAGCCATGTATATAAGCACCTCCTGTCACCAAATAAAGAAGAGAAAGACCACAGAGAGAGACAGAGCTACACGTGCTCCGCTGCTTTTTATTCAAAGCCTCCGAACACCGCTCAACTACGACCACGTACTACCACAACTCATATGTTGAGATACCATCCAACATATCTGGCGGCAGCTTTGGGATATGAACTTATCTGGAACCAACGCGGGACTCAAAATATCTGGTAAACTGCGCGGGATTCAACATATCTGGAAGTAGCAAGTCGGATCAACAAGCAAAATCAGCAAGCACAAGATCCCGGAGCAGGAACGTTGTGCAACCTACCCAACGCCAGCAAGCCCATCAACTCGAACCTTCGCTGTGAGTCCTACCCAGCGAAGCGAACGAGCTAGCCAACGCACAGGACAAGTTATCCCAGCGACCCACCTATCCAGCGAAGCAGACAACAGCTCAAGCCATCTCTCTCGCTGTGTGAGCCAGCCCAACGCACAGGACAAGTCATCCTAGCGACCCACCCCAGCAACCGGCAACGAGACAAAAGCCCATCTCCCTCGCCGTGACCCAGCTCAACAACATCCTTCAAAGGAAGTATCGCTCTTACGTCCGGAAGTCGAACCGACACCTTTCAAAAACTGAACAAATTCCACACACGAACTAACCCATTTGCCACCCTTCTCATTCTTTCAATATTTCCAGATCTGCATCATCGCACCACACTCCATCGAATTATTCAACTTCCACCTCGTGTGAACCCTTCACCATCGCTTCACCTCGTCAGAACTGTAAGTAGATGCCTGTATTTATTGGGGCTAGGTAGCTCTAAATTGTTGTGTGAGTGAGGTAAAGTGAAGGCTATCCAGTGATTTTTTTTTTATATTTTTTGCAAAGCCTTAAATTTTTTTCGGTGATTTTTTTTTCTTTTTGTACGAAAGTGTGCATGACCCATTCACAGTCCAACGTTTCACACCATTACAACACTCGTTCCAAAATGGCAGCACAAAACGAAAATAACACACAGTCCTCGCCGAATCAAAACACAGACCCAACCGTCGCTCAACCACACATGCAACGTTCTGCAACAAACCTACTAACACTCCTGCAGCATGACAACACTCTTCCTAAGTTCAACGGGACAAACATCGCCATCCACACTCTCTTAGATGACGTCCGTTCGGAAATACAGCGCACACAGGTGCACGATGACGTGACTAAAATCGCTGTCCTTAAAAGTCGCATCGATTTCAACGATACCCTTGCAAGCGACATTATACAATCCGACGCGTTCCAACAACCACAGACTTTCCAAAATTTCATTGACGAGTTCAAAAAATCCTTCGCCCCATATGAACAGTTAGGCTCCCTTTCTCCCTTCTACACACTAGGAACAAACTTTAACAACCCCCCTTATCTCACCAAAGAAAGAGCAGTCAGGGAGGCGAGTCAGTTCAAGGAAGAACTAAAAGACGCATTCACTTCTTCACCTTGGGTTAAAAATAACACAATCAGCCTAGATCACGTACTCTCATTATTTGGCTACATAAAACTGATCTCGCGACTTCACCCAGAAACACTAAAGAAAATAGAGAACATTCCTTTTGATCCAGACACAACACTCGTTGACTTCTCTAGAAAATTTTCGGACACATCAGCGACAAAAACACAAATTCAACAACAACAAATCCCCCTTACACACACACTCACATACCCACCCACTCCCACAGTAGCAAAAATCTCACAAGAACATTACACTAGGGATAAACCCATGTCACACGACCATCACACTAGAGGTAGACAAATATCACGCACAAGATCACGACAGCGTTCACAATCTAGGAGACCATTCTTTTGCAAAATCTGCAACATAGTAGGACATAGCACAAACAGGTGTTATTACAGACAACCAACTAGCTACTGCTCATATCACGGACCAGCTTTTCACGACACAACACAATGTCGCGTCTTGAAATCACAAACCTACACGTCATACGCGTCTCCCCAACACCCGACTAGCGACAACACAAACAAACACAACACGGTATGACTATCGTCTCACGGTGAACAAAACACACGACCTCACGAGACAGAATCAAACCCCCCACTACCGATTCTCACGATGGCTGACTCTCGATCATCCCCGTCTGCTATGACATTTCACGCCACGGTCAACAACCTTCCACAACTACTCTTTCTGGACACAGGATCCCCAGTTAATCTAATGTCAAAGGTTTCCTTCGACCAATTCCGATTCCGACACCGTAGGGTAACAGTTATAGAACCAACGGATATCACATTACAAAATGTAGACGGAGTTCCCTTTCCCATCATAGGAAAAACCGAACTAGACATCTCCCTGCATGCCAACTGTCCTCCCATTACAACGACAGTATACATAGCGGACGTAGTGTTTCCCGCAGATATTCTTATAGGTTTGACATGGATGCAAAGAAATCGCATCATCATCTATCCTGCTCAAAACGGCATTGGTTTCAATAATCACTTCATAACGGCTTTAAAGACAGCTAACACGCATGCACACACAGAAAACACGCGCGTCAAACACTTGCATATGATCGAGCAACAGCATGCAACATCAACAACAGCAACAACTGAACAAAACAGTGACGAAACAGAAAAGGTGACACTTGTAACAGACACGCACACTGGTGTAACGGACACGCCCACCCCATCCGCTCACCCCCGTAGCTCACACCACAGACGTAATAGACGTACACTGTCAGCGCGCATGTCAAAGTCAACTCGCGACCACAAGAAACACGATGTTTTCACTAACATACAGGAAATATCACCACAATACACTACCGTCTCACAGATCTCTCTCACGAATTCTCACGCGGTTGTAATAACTGACAAAACACTCTATCCACGCGAGTACACAAAACTCAAAGTGCGTATCTTCAAAGCTCCCGACTCAGATGTTCTTTGCATCACAGACACTTGCCGTGTATCTGGTGTATCTCTCTTATCCGCCCTATCTCACACATCGAGCAAAGGACACACAACAATCATAGTTGCAAATAATACCAATGCCCCTCTTCAGATGAACAAAGGAACGAACGTTTGTGATTTTACAGTGTATCCCTCCCCAGTACACGTAATCGACCATGACAACTCACAACACGTATGCGCCATCACCAACGGAGAACAGAACACACAGGAAACCATCAAAGCACCACACATTAACGATGTAGATTTCCCTGAAGCACGAGAAGATCTCCTGACACTCTTGAACACGTACAGACACGCAATTGCACTCCCAGGCGAACCATTAGGTCTCACAGACATCATACAACATCATATACCACTTCAACAAAATGCAAAACCACGGTACATACCCGCTTACCGTCTTCCTCACAGTAAAAGAAACATTGTCGACAACATAATTGCAGATATGCTCGACCAAGGCATCATTGAACACAGCCTATCTCCCTGGAATTTTCCTCTCTTTGTCGTTCCAAAACACGACGGCTCCTTTCGCCCTGTTGTTGATTTCCGTGAGCTAAATAAACTCATCATTCCCGAAAGACATCCTATTCCTCATCTCCAAGACACAATCTACTCCATAGGCGAACACAACACGGTCTTCTCTACTCTCGACCTTATGTCAGGGTATTTCCAAATACCTCTAGATGACGAATCAAAACCTCTAACAGCCTTCAGTACCAATACGGGCCATTACCACTTCAAAAGGTTGGCCATGGGACTCGTCTCTGCTCCCTCTGTTTTCACAAGACTTATGTTCAAAGTCTTAGAAGGTTTGATTGGAAAGACTGTCTTCATATACCTTGACGACATTATCATTGCCTCACGGTCACTCACAGAACACCTTAACACACTTCAAACTGTCTTCTCAAGATTAGCCGCGGCAGGCCTAAAACTTAAACTCAAAAAGTGCTCCTTCCTCAAAAAGGAAATAAGGTTCCTAGGACACGTCATAAACTCACACGGTGTCATTACTTCTCAAGACAAGGTTAAGGCTGTTCTAGATTTTCCAACCCCTAACTCTACAGAACACGTGAAATCATTTCTAGGACTTTCAGGTTTTTACAGACGTTTTATCGAAGGCTATGCTCACATGGCAGCTCCTTTAACAGCCCTTCTCAAGAAAGATACTCCTTTTAACTGGACGTCTGAACACAACACCGCTTTCCACAAGCTCAAACAAGCACTCACAACAGCCCCGGTTCTGGCATTCCCAAACTTCTCTAAACCCTTCACACTATGCACAGATGCTTCATACAAAGGCCTTGGCGCAGTACTAATGCAACAACACGACTCCAAACTTAGACCTATAGCTTACGCCAGTCGCGCATTAAACAAGCACGAACAAAACTACTCTGTCACTGAAATTGAAGCGCTCGCAATCATATATGCCCTCAAACATTTTAAAGACATCATTCTAGGATACGAAATACATGTACACACAGATCATCAACCCGTTTTAAACCTCTTCAAAGGCAAGAACCTAACTGGGAAACTAGCCAGATGGTTCCTTACTATCCAGGACTTCATGCCTACCTTCCACTACGTCCAGGGCCATGCAAACTATGTCGCCGACGCCCTTAGTAGAAACGTAGCAACAATACGTCAAGCATCAGAGCCACTTGACATTACGCGAGACCGCATCATTGCCGCTCAAGCGACAGACCCCCTATGGAAAAGAGTCATACACTATCTAAATTCAGGTGACACTACAAACACAGACGATTTTCCTCCCAACATAGACAACTACTCTCTCATAGACCAGGTTCTCTACCACACAACACTGCTCACAAACAAATGCGAACCAAACCGCATGGTTACACAATTAGTAGTTCCCACAAGTCTTGTTCCAGAAGTTCTCAAAATACTACATGATTCTCCATTAGCAGGACATTGCGGAAAGGACAAGTGCCTCTCGCAAGCTAGGTTAAAGTACTTTTGGCCCACCATGCGTAAAGACATACACACATACATAGACGCATGCCACTCATGCATAACTCATAAAGGTCACATTAGCGGTCAAGTACCAATACACAATTACCCAACACCTTCCAAACCCTTTGAAACCATTGCCATTGACTTACTCAAACTTCCAATCACTCTCAATGGAAACCAGTACCTTTTCGTATGCATCGATCATTTCTCTCGGTTCTGCATCCTCTCTCCTTTAGCGGACAAGACAGCAAAAAGTGTAGCTCAGACAATAATCAATAACGTCATCTGCCCATACACCACACCGAAAACACTAATCTCAGACAACGGCACGGAATTTAATAACGACATCCTCACAAATATCTGCAAACAGTTCAACATTACAAAGTGTAACACCACACCATACCACCCCAGCTCAAATGGACTCGTTGAACGTCAAAATCGGAAGATACTCAATATTCTCAGACACCTTGCCACAGACATACACGCATCTTGGGACGAACACATACCCATGATACAAGCCTGCATCAACAGCGCAATCAATAGATCAATCTCAGAATCACCCCATTTTGTTTTGTTTGGATCTGATAAGAAAATGCCATACGACCTACTCACTTCAGAAACCCCCCCTGTGTATGATTTCAATGATTTTGTCAAGGTAACTCTCAATAATTTCAACACTCTTTTCAAGAGAATACATGAGTCACTGACTCTCTCAAAAGCAGATATGCTTAGGTTGAAGAACGCTCACTCCAGAGATTGCAATGTTTCTGTAGGTGACATAATATACCACACCAACCACCAACCCACATCAAAACTTGCACCCAAATTCCATGGTCCATTTCGGGTCACCGACATACTTCCGCACAATAAGATCAAAGCTCTCCACTTACGCGAACTCACAGAGGCTATCCTACATTTAGATCATATCAAACTAGTTCCTAGAGGTCTCGACATGGATGACATTCCATCCCCGCCCATACTACAACCAACACACACGACCGAGACTCTAGACACAAACACCTTTACCACTCCACCGATCCCGACACCACGCTATAGCCTCAGAAATAGAATTGTATAAGTTTCTTTAGCCCCAACAAATCCAAGCATCTATTTCCAAAACCAATATTTATCATTCATGTTCATCTTATCATGCCATAACCAAGTATCTCCCTTCTAGCTGTGCAGATCACATTTGCCACTCAGGGAAGGTCAACCCCTTCACCTAGGCACACCCCTCCTTCTTCTATCTCCTTAACAGTTCGTGCACCAAGCCTATGTGGATCTCAAGCTCATGGTGTCGCGAGGACGGACACTGGTAGCGTATGCCGAGCAACTGTAGCATCTAGACCTCCTAGAAGACGTAATCTACCACCAAAATCTCCTAGACATTCATCTACCACCTCTGCTTATACTATCGGCACGACACCGATGCATTTCGGTGCAGTCAGAGTAGCGTGGTACTCGACCTGACATCTTCACGCACATGGTCACTACGGGTCAGGTCGCTATTGTCCAGGCAGACACCTCACTCGCAGTTGGACGCTCACCAACCCTAAAGGATTGCCACCAAGCCAAGCATTGATACACATTATATTTAAATCCCTTTCCTACGGGATATGTCTATCCTGTCCAACCTCGGACAACTGTATGTCATTTGTAAATATGTATATGCAATGTATAAGGTAGTTAAAACCTATCCTGATCTCTAATATTTGCTAAAACTGCATCTTGTAAATAAATATTATCTCGTCGGCAACCTAACCACGAGCCATGTATATAAACACCTCCTGTCACCAAATAAAGAAGAGAAAGACCACAGAGAGAGACAGAGCTACACGTGCTCCGCTGCTTTTTATTCAAAGCCTCCGAACACCGCTCAACTACGACCACGTACTACCACAACTCATATGTTGAGATACCATCCAACACAGAGGGAGTAATTGGTGTGGAACAGTGTAGGTTTAGGACAGGTAGGGGTTGTATAGATCAGATTTTTGTGGTAAGACATATGTGACAAAGCTATGGGAAAAGGTTAGGATGTTTTTTTGGCTTTTATGGATTTGGAAAAGGCTTATGACAGGGTAGACAGGAAGGCACTGTGGGAGGTATTGCAGATATATGGGATAGGAGGAAAGCTTTTAGGAGCTGTCAAGAGTTTTTACAAGAGTAGTAGAGCTTGTGTCAGGATTAGAAATGGAGGGAGTGAGAAATGGTGGGACTTCGTCAGGGATGTGTTATGTCACCTTGTCTGTTCAATTTATACATGGATGGGGAGGTGCGAGAGGTGAATGCAAGGGTAGTGAGTCAGGGATTGGAGATGGTTAAAGAAAATGGAGAAAAGTGGGAGATAAGCCAGATGTTGTTTGCGGGCGACACTGCACTTGCAGCAGGACCAGAGGAGGGATTGAGGAAGTTAGTGACAGTTTGGGAAAGTGTGTGGAAGAGGGAAGTTGAAGATAAATGAGGGTAAAAGTAAGGTGATGAGATGTACAAGGGGTGAAAGTGACAGCAGGCTGGAAGTGAGTATTAAGGGAGAGAAACTGGAGGAAGTGGATAGTTTCAGATACTTGGGTGTGAATGTGGCACGAAAGGGAGAAGTGGAGGTGGAGGTAGAATGTAGATTAAGAGAAGCAAGTAAATGCCTTGGTGAATTAAAAAGCGTAATGAGAATTAGACATTTGGGAATGGATGCTAAGAGGAGACTGTATGAAGGAGTGATTGTACCAACAGCACTGTATGGGGCATAAACATAGAACATAAGAGGAAGAAAGAAGGAGTATGAATGTGTTTGAAATGTGGTGTGTGAGAAGTATGACAGGAGTTACTAGGGTTGATAGAGTGAGAAATGAGGAGTAGAACGGGGGTGGAAAGGGAGTTGGGAGATAGGGTGGATGAAAGAGTATTGAGATGGTCTGGACACATGGACAGAATGAGTGAAGAAAGACTAGTAAAAGAGGTGTGGAAGGCAGATGTGGAAGGAGTGAACATGAAAGGGTGACCTAGGATGAGATGGATGGATGAGGTAAAGGGGGCTTTGGGGAAGAGGGGAATATCTGTTGGAGAAGGACGGGAGAGTACGGAAGACAGGGTAAATGGAGAATGGTTGTGTGTGGATGATGTTGTGATCCATGAGGTGGAATGGATGGGGGATGGGGGATGAGGGAGTATGTGTGAGAAAAATTTGGTGCAGCCTGAAGGGATTTCTCCCCGTCTTCTCCTTTTCTGCATGAGGGGATGAAGAGAGGGGGTTGCCGATTTAATGAAGTGGCCTTGCTGTGGATGTGCTGTGTCTTGCGACATTGCTTCTGACCCAGGGCAGTGGACAAGATGCAGGGATGACCCATCATCTGGGAGGAGCCAAGATAAGAGGGAGGGAAGAGGGTGGAGAAGGGTGGAGAGGAGTGATGGGGATAGAATGTGTGGGAGTGGTTTTTATGCCTTTTTTTTTGCCATCTCCCTTATAAGGAGGAAAAAAGCCTTTGGTATATGTATGCATGTTGTCACATATATTCCCATATATGTAAGGTTGGAATAGAGTTATTACTTTGGTTGGATAAGGCGTCACTCGTGATTACGTGGGTGTCCGATTACAGGACGAGTACTGAGGAGGCGTGGGAAGGAGGTCCGTCCATACAATGAAGTATTTGTCCTTCGTTTTGCACACACAGCCTAGAGCGGCGCAGAACGTTATAGTTAATTTGACCAATCAGGTTCAATCTCCATAGACGCAATTCCTATGGGCCAATCAGAGGATTTTTGTAGAAGGAACCAGGGTGCCTTGGGCATGTCAGAGAGTTAGTTTAGGAGAAGTGTGTCCCATGTAGAGGTGTGTTGCCTCGGGGCGGATTGTTGGCTGAAGTAAGTCCTCTGTACTCCCCCTGTATTATTCTTAAGTCATTTTAACTCAGCTAGAGTTTCATGTAGTGTTTATTGTAGTGTTGTGTAATTGTCTATGGTAGTGACGCGCAAGACCTAGACAGTGTTTTCGTTGGTATTAATTCAAATTAATTTCCTTTCACCCCCGTTAAAAGTTTTCGATCGGGAATCTTCTGTTTTGATACTTATTTACTCATTTGTATGTTCAGTGATTGTAATCATTCATGTAATCCTATTAACTTTAATGAATAGTGTTAAATGTTATCTGTGCGTTTCATTTTTCTTGATTTTTATGATAGTGCAAAATCAAGTGGCGGCCTTGAAATTTCTTTAAGTTACCCATTCACTCTTACTATGTGTTACGAGTCAGAAAGCCTTGCAATTTTTATTTGAGATATCCCAAAGACATGGGGTCTTGGGAACTCATTTCCATTCACTCTAAATGTGTTACAAGTCAGATGTGTGAGTGAGATTCGTAACAATGTATATAGGGTTTAGGAAGGGTAGGAGATGAACCAATAGACGAAGTGGTCAGGAAGTGTGGTGTTCCAGTAAAAAATCATTGAGAAAGATGGTGGAGATGTATCTAAAATGAGAACTGATGATAGCAAATACAGTGTTTAGGAAGAAAGTCAAGCACAAGTACACATGGGAGAGGGTGGTGGATGGTAGGGTGGTAGATAGGGCTTTAATAGACTTTATAGTGGTAACCAGAAGAGCAGGAAGAGTTTTAGTGGAAGGTAAGTTGAGAGTGAAGGACAGATGGAGAGAGGAAAATGACACAAAGCAGGAGGTGCTTAGAGTAAACTATTTAATTAAGAAAGAAAAGGAGGAGTCCAAGGAGAAGCTGAGAGAGGAGTGGGAGAGAGTGAATGATAGAGTAGAACTAGGAGTGGAGGAGGAATGGGGATGTTTCAGGGAGATGGTCACAACATGTGGAAAGGTGGTATATGGAACAATGAGGATGGGAGGGATAGAATGAAGGGTAGTGAGTGGTGGGATGAGGAAGCAAAGAAGGTTATAGAAGAGAAGAAATGAGCATTCACAGATTGGTTAAAAAGTAAGATGAGAGAATCATATGAGAGGTACAAAGAAAAGAGAAGTAAAGCATAAGATAAAGGAGGCAAAAAGGAGAACAGATGTAAATGGGGTAAGAGTATGACAGAAAATTTTGAAAGTAATAAAAAGATGTTTGGAAAGAAATCAGGAGAGGAAGAGGAAGCAAATCAAGTAGAGAAAGTAAAAGGTACAGATGGAAAGATGATAATGGAAGAGAGGGCAGTAAGAGGAAGATGGGCAGATTATTTTAGAGAGTTGCTAAATGTGAAGGAGAATACAGAGGGAAAGGTAGTTGTAGTGGGAAGTGCTAAAAAAACAACAGTGGTGAATGAGGAAAATAGGGGAGAGATAAGGAAAGATGAGGAGAAACCAGTTATTAAAATGATGAGAGCAGGTAAGGCATCTGGGTTGGATGGGTGTCATGTGCAGTGTCTAAAAATGGGAGGTACAGTAATGGTGGATTGGCTGGTGAGTGTTTGTCTAAAAGAGGGTAGAATACAGTAGGACTGGAGGAATGCCTGTATAGTTCTGCTTTACAAGGGAAATGAGGACAAGTGTGAATGTAGTAGTTTCAGAGGGATCAGTTTGTTGAATGTAGTTAGGAAGGCTTATGGGAGGGTTTTGATTGAGAGGACTGAGAGAGGAACAGAGGAAGTAATTGATGAGGAACAATGTGGGTTTGGGACAGGTAGGGGTTGCATGGTTCAGATTTTTGTGTTAAAGCAGATATGTGAAAGCTTTAGGAAAAGGTAAGGATGTTTTTTGGACCTTTATGGATTTGGGAAAGGCTTATAACATGGTAGACAGGAAGGCACTGTGGGAGGTATTGCAGATATATGGGATAGGAGGAGAGCTATTAACCTCTTCACTCCGGGGCGCATCGCACGTCTGGCAGCATTAGCTGCCCGACGTGCGATGTTGCGTCATAATAATCGCATTATAAAAAATAAACTCAGTGCTCAATCGTTCGTTCTCTTTCACCCGTGTATTTTGATAACCATAGAAAATATGATGAAGCCAGTTTAGAGAGAATGGAAGTTACGTAGGCACGACTACAATAAATATAATCAAGATGCCGACGTCGGCATCATCGAGTACCCATTTGCTCCTCATGCCGCCTACGTAGGCGTCACCGTATGGAAGTGGTTAAGAGCAGCCAAGAGTTTTTACAAAAGTAGTACAGCCTGTGTTGAAATTAGAAATGGAGAGAGTGAGTGGTTTGAGGAAAAGGTTGGACTTGGCCAGGGGTTTGTTATGTCACATTAGCTGTTCAATTTATACATGGATGGGGTGGTACGAGAGGTAAACACAAGGTAATGAGCCAGGTTTTGGGGATGGTTACAGAAAAAATGGAGAATAATGGTAGATAAGGCAGTTGTTGTTTGCTGATGACACTGCACTTGTAGCAGAATCAGAGGAGGGATTGAGAGAGTGACAGAGTTTGAGAAGGTGTGCAAAAGAAGGAAGTTGAAGATAAATGTGGGTAAAAGTAAGGTGATGAGATATACATAGAATATGGCAGCAAATTGGAAGTGCATATTAAAGGAGAGAGACTGGAGGAAGTGGATAGATTTAGATACTTGGGTGTGAATGTGGCAGGAAAGGGAAAAAAGGAGGTGGAGGTAGAATGTAGATTGAGAGAAGCAAGTAAATGCCTTCAGGGTTTAAAAGATGTGATGAGAAATAGACATTTGGGAATGAATGCTAAGAGGAGATTGTATAAAGGGGTGATTGTGGCGACAGCACTGTATGGGGCAGAAAAATGGAAAATAAGAGAGGAAAAGTTCAAATGTGCTTTAGATGAAATGCCTGAGAAGTATGATAGGGGTTACTAGGCTGGACAGTGTGAGAAACAATGGGGTGAGGAGGAAAGCAGGGTGGAAAGGGAGTTGGGAGATAGGGTGGATGAAAGAGTATTGGGATGGTTTGAACACATGGAAAGAACGAGTGGATAAAGATTAATAATAGAGGTGTGGGAGGCAAAGGTGGAAAGAGGGAACATGAGGGTGGCAACCAAGGATGAGATGGATGTATGGAGTAAAAAGGGCATTGGGAAACAGGAGAATGTCTGTTGAGGAAGGGAGAAGATTGAAGATAGGGGATGAGTGGACAATGGTTGTGTATGGATAATACTGTGATGCATGAAAAGTGTGGGTGGGGGATGGGGGTGAGGTAGTACGTGTGAATGATATTTTGATGCAGCCCAAAGGGATTTCTTTCTGTCTTCTCTTTCTACATGACAAGACGGACAGGGGGTGTCACCAATTAGATGAAGCGGGCTTGTTGAGGATGTGCTGTGTCTTGCTGCATTGATTCTGACCCAGGGCAGTGGGTGAGATTCAGGGATGAACTATCATCTGGGAGGAGCCAAGAAAAGTGGGAGGGAGGGGTGGTGAATGAGAGTGGAGTATGTGGGGATGAAATAAGTGGGAGTGGCTTTTCCTTTCACTCAGCCCCATTCATTCAAGTTTAACAACATGCATGAAAACGCAGTAGCAGCATTCTTGTCCCTTACCATAAGAAGCCCCCAAAAAATTAAAAGGTGGAGTCATAGGGCTGGGAAAGGTGAGATTTAAGAATTATAGCTGTAAAGAAGGCCAGTACAAATAAATATGACTCAATATTCCTCTTTGAATGGCAATTAATAACCAGTCCTAACAGAGTGGCACACAGTAGCATGTTAAAAACTTACAAAATGAAACTGTAAACAGTTTAGACATACTATTCAATATGTTACTGGGAAAATAACTTACATTAACACAGCAACTCACCTGGAACATATGGGACAAGGCAGCTTCACCTTGGCTTTTTCCAGTTACCCCCGTCCCAAGCAAGTTGATCGTCACCTGTTTGCCGTACTTCTCCCTCAAGAACCGAGCATGTTTCTGGAAGGCCTGCACTGACACTTCAGGTTCTCTCGACATCTTCACCTTATGGGATCCAACCTATAAAGCAAACACTGGCATTTACAGTGTCACACAACATTCATGAATGTGAAATTCTTCTGAAGAGCATCACACAGATGACACTGAACACCTCATCCTATAATACCCTAGCCATACCCAGAAGACAACACAATGTTTCTCCCTTGAGTTACTCATGGGATTTGACAGCTGTTGCTGGTTACCTAGGAGCTGTTGGTCTCCTGCCAGAGATCTGGGGTAACAGATTGATTGATGATTGCTCCGGTGTGTTATAATATTTTGTCATTGGACTTCTTCATACTCTCAGCCATTTGTTTGGCTCCATGTCATACTCTGTAAACAATTGACAAAACTGACTACAAGTCTGTTTGGGACCGGTTGGAGTAACAGTGATGACTCTCTATGTAAGATACCATATTTGATGGCTCACAAGACAAGACGCACCCAATTTTGGCAGACATTAAAATGGAGAGAAAAAAAAAAAAAAAGCAGATTTAACCTTTGAATATGAAGTAATGGATTTCATCTGATATTTGAAGACTCTCACATGCATTTAGATCATTATTAGATACCAATACTATGCATTTAAAAACTTCAGTGTTTGCTAGTAGCCTATGTACCAATCCTGTTGTGAGATGTAAACACATACCTGGCATATGGCGTCAGCAGTGATTGTGAGACTACAGATGTAGTAAAGTTTGTTCATATTTTTATTTTTATCATCATTCTACACGTAATTCAAATGTAGTATTTTAGTACATTTTCAAACCCAAAGGATGTGTGAAAGCAGATTTACCAACCTTATTTTCTAAAACATACTTTGTTAATTTTGAAATATTCATTACATTTCCAATACAAAAGAATGTTTTTCTATTCATCATGAAATTTAGTACAATAGTATTTTCTTATTCAAATTCAGATAAGTGAAAATAAATTCATTCTATTAATTTTGAAATCAAACACAAATTATTGTAGTTTACCTACTTTTTATTCAAGTTCAAATCCATGAACATAAATTAGTTTTATTCCTCCTGAAAATTACATAGTACAGTTGTAGCTTTTTTTTTTTTTTGTATTTATATTCAAATCCGTGAAAATAAATCTGTTTTCTTTATCCTGAAATTTAATTAGCACAACTGTAGCTTTCTTATTCAAATTCAAATCCTACAAAATCAGTCCCTATCATCCCTGCATTCCTCCAGGTCATCAGAATCACTACTAGAAGAGTTATTGCCTTCATATAGGTCATATGTTTTAACTTTATCCCAAGCATTTTTTACCCACTGGCAAACTTGAGATATTGTAGGCTTCTTGATGAAACCTGATGGTGTTTGGTCATGTTGTGGGAGTCTTATCCATTCATTCCACTCTTCATGCATGTACCCCTTGAAAGGCTTGTTGATACATACATCAAGGGGTTGTAATTTGCATGTTAATCCTCCTGGTATTACAGCCACTCACTGTTGTCTTTAAATTCTTAACTCTGTTGTTCGTTGCTTTTGTTACATGAGCCCTGAACTGATCCCACACAAGAAGTGATGGTTTTTTGACAAGTCCCCCAGGACACCGTGACCACACTTTTTCAAGCCACAGCTTCACACCATCTTCATCCATCCAGCCCTTAGGGTGAACATGAATCAAAATACCTGGTGGAATGCTTTCTTTGGGAAGTGTTTTCCTCTTAGATATCAGTTAAGGTGGTAATTTAGTGCCATCAGCACAACAAGCCAGTACTGTTGTAAAATTACTTTTCTCATGGCCAGAGGTTTTAATGGTCACAGTCTTAGAACCCTTAAAATTAACTGTTTTATTAGAAGGCACATCAAATGACAGAGGTACTTCATCCATGTTTGAAATCTGTCCTATTTCAAAATGTGTTTCCTTTCCGAGGTTTAAAACATATCTATGAAACTCAAAAATTTTGTTTTCATATGCCATGGGCATTTTTTGTGATATTTTTGTTTTAGTTTGTATTGTATTGCTAATCCATTCTTTTTCATAAATCTGTAACACCAGCCCTCATTACCAGAAAAATCATCATGACCTTTGGCAGCTGTCTTTACTTTAGCTTAAAAAATTATTTGTTTAGTTGTTACTACTGCACCTTGATTCCTTTGATCAACAACCCAAGCCTTCATCTCCTCTTCCAATTCCAACCATTTAGCTTTTTTAGTGCAAAGACCGTGTTTTGATTTCACCATTTTCTGAAGTTCTTCCTCTTGTTTTCATCAGGCACGTATCATTTTCTCGGTTGGAGGTGGGCCGAAAAATGCCTACCAGCTGCTCTGTTGCCATTTTCCTTGGCAAACTGTATCACTTGTATCTTATAAGCAACTGTGTAGTGGTGTAATTTTTTTTTGCCCCATCATGTTGGGGTAATGGAATCTGGAAGTTTTAAACACTATAGCATAACCTATTACAAGAATATTATGCAGACCATCACCACAAGCCAGCCTACCCCATGACACTCTTCATTTATGAAAGAAATCTTTTGTGTCTTAGCTCAAGGAGTAACGGTGTCACACTGTAAATAATGCAGTGAAGCTTGCCCGTGTCACTGGGTTCGGCATCGGAGCGTAACCGACGGTGTCTTTGTTTTGGTACATGCAATGCGTGGTGCATGGTCACATAGGCAAATTCTTCCTAGCTGGTGTCATTCTATGTGAATTACCAGTATGACCTATTATATATTGTTACCTTGAAAGAAAGAGAGTTGTTTTGTGGTGTAGTACCAATCATTACTTTGTTTACATGTGCCAAGATGTCTGGGGTTTGATTTCAGGGCCTCTGTTGCCATCAACTTACCACCAACCACTGCCTCAATGCTCAACCTTGGCCTCATAGGACGCAGGCTCATTTCCTGACACTTAAAAAAAAAAAAAAAAAAAGTGCATCTTATGAGCCATCAAATATGGCAATTCCTTTTCTCTATTTATTCAACCATTGTGTAGATAATATATACTATGTCTCGTATATTTTGTTATGTCTACCCATATGATGAGTTCTGTATGTTCAGTAAATGGTATGTAGAAAATATTGTATAAACTGTAGCTTTTTCTGGCTTCACTTATATTCTGTTATACAAGTTACATCCTGTAATGTATTTTCAGGTCTATTTGTGTTCGAGTTGAATAAAACTTGGGAGCAGCAGCCAAGTTTCTAATTGTTATTTTAATTTATTTGACTCAAATACAAATAGACCTGAAAATATATTATAGAATGTAACTTATATAGGTGTGGGTAGAGGTAGGGTGATGAGATGTGCAGGGGGTGGGGGTGGCAGTGGACTGGAAGTGAGCATTGGGGGAGAGCGACTGGAGGAAGTGGATGGTTTTAAATACTTGGGTGCAAATGTGGCGGGAGGGGGTGGAGTGGAGGTGGAGTGTGGATTGGGAGAAGCAAGTGAATGCCTTGGTGGATTAAAAAGTGTAATGAGGAATGGACATTTGGTAGTGGATGCAGGGGGGAGATTATGTGAGGGAGTGGTTGTGCTGGAAGCGCTGTATGGGGCAGGAGCATGGAACATGAGAGAGGAAGAGAGGAGTTTGAATGTGTTTGAGATGGGGTGTCTGGGAGGTGTGATAGCGGTTGCTGGGCTGGATGGAGTGAAAAATGAGGAGGTGAGGAGGAGAGCGGGGGTGGTGGGGGATTGGGAGATGGGGTGGATGGGGGAAGTGTTGGGATGGTTTGGACGCGTGGAGGGGGTGAGTGGGGAGAGACTGGTGGAAGAGGTGTGGAGGGCAGATGTGGGGGAGTGAGCGTGAGGGGGGGACCTGGGGTGAGATGGATAGATGGGGTGAAAGGGGCTTTGGGGAAGAGGGGAATGTCTGTTGAGGAGGGACAAGAGAGGACAGAAGACAGGGGTGAATGGAGAATGGTTGTTGTTGTTGTTGTTGTCGTTCCCTAGACTGTCTGTCCGAGCAGTCCCGTCTCCCCAAGGAATGCCACAGCCGAAACTGGGTTTTCCCACAAATCCTTTATAGAGTGTATGTTGTGTTGTTTGCGTGCATGATTGTGTATAATGCAGTCTTCCATTATGTGTTGTATGGTATGGGGTGAAGTGTTACATCCTGGGCAGCTGTCCACAATGCGGTCATCCAGCCTCTTCTGGTAGCTTAGAAGTGCTGGGTGGTGGCCGCACTGCAGTGGGAGAGAGGATTCAGAAGGGTGGATATCAGGGGGTCTGGCATGCAGCAATGTGTTGTCTTTCAGTGTGTTAATGGAGCGGTGAGTGATATGATTATGAATATGTTTCCGGAGGCTGGTATTTGGTGGTTGTGGAGGAAGAGAATGCGTGATAAAGGTCTTTGGGTGTTGTTTTAATGTTTCTTGGTGTGTGTGGGTGTTCTGCTATGTAGTGTAGCGGGTGTGATGTGTTTGTGGTGGCTGCGGCAAGTGTTTGTGTGCCTCTCATGTCGAGGTGGTCCTTGACTTTAACCCATTCAACTCCGATGACAAGATGTCTTGTCATTTGGTCAAATAAAACAAAAAATCATAAAACACCAAAATGTTTGATCAAACACCAGAAAAATATGACGTCAGTCCTCGCTTCGCTGCGAGCGAAGCGAGGATTGACGTCATATTTTTCTGGTGTTTGATCAAACATTTTGGTGTTTTATGATTTTTTGTTTTATTTGACCAAATGACAAGACATCTTGTCATCGGAGTTGAATGGGTTAAGGACTTTTGTTTCATGGTGTAAATGGTCTGTAGGTGTTGTATTTGTGCAGCCTGTAATTGTTTTTAGGGCTTTGTTTTGTATGATTTGAAGTGTGTCCTGGAGCTGCAGCGTCTACGTCGTGGGACCACCCCCCAACACCAAGAGTTGGGTGCCAAACGGCAGCAACCACCCCTGGCCATCAGCTCTACGCAGGTGGCACCGATCCCCAAGAGGAGCTATGCCTGCCTTGGGGAGTACCACAATGGAGAATGGTTGTGTGTGGATGTTGTTATGATGTGTGGGGTGGAGTGGGTGGGGGGATGAGGGGTGAGGTAGTATGTGTGAGAAAAATTTGATGCAGCCCGAAGGGATTTCTCCCAGTCTTCTCCTTTTCTGCATGAGGGGATGGAGAGGAGGGGTCACCGATTTAATGAAGCGGCCTTGCTGTGGATGTGTTGTGTCTTGCGACACTGCCTCTGACCCAGGGCAGTGGACAAGATGCAGGGATGACCTGTCATCTAGGAGGTGCCAAGATAAGAGGGAGGGTGGAGGGTGGACGGGAGTGGAGTGTATTAGGGATGGAATGGGTGGAAATGGTTTTTATGCCTTTTTCTTTTAGGCTACCTCCCTTGTAAGGGGGAAAAAGCCTTTGGTATATGTATGTATCTAACTTATATAACAGAATATAAGTACATACATATACCACAGGCTTTTTCCCCTTTATAAGGGAGGTAGCCAAAAAACAAAGGCATACAAACCACTCCCACCCATTCCATCCCCCACATACTCCATTCCCCTCCACCCTCTTCCCTTCCTCTTATCTTTGCACCTCCTGGATGATGAGTCATCCCTACATCTCGCCCACCGCCCTGGGTCAGAAGCAGTGTTGCAAGACACAGCACATCCACGGCAAGGCCACTTCATTAACTCAGCAATCAACCCCTCTCCGTCTCCTCGTGCAGAAAAGATGGGGAGAAATCCTTTCAAGCTATGTTAATTTCTCACACATACTCCCACTCCCCCTCATTTATCACAGCATCGTCAATACACATTCATTCTCCTTTCACCCCTATCTTCTCTTTCTAGACACATCTCCACCATCAACTCTCCACTACAGTTTTTTCCTGGAATTCCACATTTCCCAACCACTTTGTCTATTGGTTAATTTCCTACCATACCATTAAGGTCTCCCAATACAACTACATTGACATTTCTCCCAAATCCCTCTATGTACCCATTTAAATCCATCCAAAAAGCATCCCTTTCCTCTACACTCTTCTTACTACCATGGCCATATGCACTTACAAAAACACACATCTCCCTTTCCAGTTTCACATTCATCCACATTAACCTTTAAGAAACCTCCTTCCACTCCACTACATGCTTACCTATCCCTTCTCTCCCCTGTCCTCTCTTCTCAAAAACATACTACCAATCTCTACCCTTCTACTCTCATTTGCAGCACATCCATGCACATTAAAAGACCTAACCTTAGGGTATTGTTTGGAAAACTCCTAGACCCTCTTATGCCTTTAATTTTTATAGGAATGTTCACTCTGGGGCTACAGGGAGAAGGATACCTTGTATTTAATCCCTGTCCCATTTTTGTCGCCTCTTACGACTCAAGTGGGAAGACTTGGTGACAGGATTCTTTTCCCCCACCACAGGGGAAATATAAGTGAAGCCAGAAAATGCTACAGTTTATACAATGTTTTCTCATTTACTGAACATACAGAACAAACTTGATCATGAGAGATACAAAAGCTGGTCACTCTGAGCATAGCTCTCTTCCCATAAAATACAACTAGATAAATACAACTAGGTAAATATGGGTAGACACAACAAAATATATGAGACATAGTATATAATATCTACACAATGGTTGAATAAGTAGAGGAAAGGAATTAACTTACATAGAGAGTCATCACTGTTACTCCAACCAGTCCCAAACAGACTATGACGACGTGGTCAGATAGTTTCATCAATTGCTTACAGAGTATGACATGCAGCCAAACAAACGGCTCAGAGTACGAAAAAGTCCAATGACTAAATATGATAACATTCTTCCCCCCTATAAAAAGAAAACAAAGTACTCCATGGGTTATCAATCCCATCCATATCTGTCTGGAACCTTTGACACACGGGTTGACCTCTATACTAAAGGTGCTGTCGCACTCGCCTCTATGTCAGCCTCTTGGCAAGGTTCAGTGTTTTCTGGAACTTCTAGGAGTGTTGCTGTAGGTATTGTCATCCACTTTGTCCATGAAGAGTAGATATTATTTCTGTGGAGGACAATGTCATATGCATACTATTTGCCCAGCTTGAAATTCTACCTGTAATAAGTGTGGTAAGAAAGGCCATTTCACTCCTGTGTGTATGTCCAAAGCACCAGCACCTACAGGTAAGACCCCTACAGCTACTGTTTGACTCATCCCAGCTATCAGTCCTTGACACTATCTCTTTTGCAGAATGCTAGTCTTTTCTTCTTCATGGCCCTCCTTCCTGGTACTGTTTCACCAAGAAAGCTGGGCTTTGGGGCACCAAGGAAGACTTCTACATGCACTGACAAGGTCCTACGACAAGAAGTACAATCAGACCCATCCATTACAACTGTTGGACTACAGAAAAAACATCCGGAGCTACTGAAAAATATCTGTCAGAACCATTCAACATCGGCTCAAAAAAGACCTAAAATTACCTACTCAACATGCTGCCAAGAAGCCGCTGCTCAAGGTGCCCATGAAGAAGAAAAGACTATCATTCTGAAAGAAATATAAGGACTGGACACCACAGCAGTGGCAGAACATCATGTTCACTGATGAAAGCACCTTCAGGCTAGTTAGGGGAAGCTCCAAGATCGTCTGTCAACCAAGTGATGTGTCAAGATACAACCCGTGGTACACAGTCAAGACATTAAAACATCCATGCAGTGTGATGGTGTAGGGTACCTTTAGTGGAAAAAGGGGCAGGAGTGGACTCTACACTCTCCCCACAAATGTGACAATGAAAGCAAGCAAATATATTGCAGTTATGAGGGACCATATGCTCACTTTCTGGGATATTCATGAGTGTAACTTCATACATGATGGTGCTCCCTCTCGCAGGTCCAAGGCAGTGACAAAGTTCCTTTCTGACCATAACATTAGTGTTTTGGAGTGGCCAGGTAACTCCCCTGACCTAAACCCCATTGAAAATGCCTGGAACCAGATGAAAAGCAAGCTGGAAAAGTCACGCCCCACAAGCATCCCTGTCCTGACAGGAGCTGATGAAGATGTGGGTGACAATGGATGCTACCTACTTTACCGAACTTGCCAATTTGATGCCCAGAAGGATCAAGATGGTTATCAAGAATAAGGGGAACATGTCAAAATATTAAATGTAGCACCAAAGTGCCAATACCCGTCTGGGGTTTTGGCTGCATGTTATTGAGACAAAAGTAGCATGCAGTTGATACTCTAAGGTCTATATGGGGTGCCCCTATGGACCAGAGCCACACATAATTTTGTCTATGATAGAGGAGGACTCTGTTCACAGAGAAATGATGACACTTTTATTATACTGCGACTGTTCCTCCGTTATGCTGTTCCCAACCTCTTGTTACTGTCCTGTACCATTTCTCTGAATATTCATTTCCTTTTTTTGCCTAACCTGTGGTGGGGGATAGAATACTGCCACCAAGTATTCCCACTTGAATCATAAAGAGGCGACAAAAACAGGACGGGGAATAAGACTTGACATCCTTCTCCCTGTAGCCTCACAGGGGACATTCCTAAAAAAAAAGGAAAAGGCATAGGAGGGACTAGGAGTTTTCCAAACAGTAACCTAAGGTTTGGGTCTTTTTATGTGCGTGGATGTGGTACAGATGAGAGTAAAAGGGAAGAGATAGGCAGTATGTTTTTGAGAAGAAAGATGGATGTGTTGTCTTTGAGTGAAACTAAGTTGAGAGGGAGGGGTGAGTGTAAATTTGGGGGTGTAGTTGGGAGGTTCTCAGGAGTGAAGAGAGGGTGAGGGAGAGAGGGATGGCTATAGTAAGTGAAGAGATAGGTAAACATGTAGTGGAGTGGAAGGAGGTTTCTTCAAGGTTAATGTGGATGAAGGTGAAACTGAGAAAGGAAAAGTGGGTTTTTATAAGTGCATATGGGCCTGGTAGTTAGAAGTGTAGAAGAAAGGGAGGCTTTTTGGATAGATTTAAATGAGTGCATAGAGGGATTAGGGAGAAATGTCAATGTAGCAGTATTGGGGCACCTAATTCTAGGGTAGGAAATGAACCAATAAATGGAGTGGTTGGGAAATGTGGAGTACCAGGAAATTTTTTTAAGTGGAGAGTTGATGGTGATGTGTCTAGAGAATTGATGATGGCAAATACAGTGTTTCGGAAGAAAGTCAAGCATAAGTACACATGGGAGAGGGTGGTGGATGGAAGGGTGGCGGATAGAGCATTAATGGACTATGTAGTGGTAGATAGGGGTATAATTGGAAGAGTTAAGGATGTACATGTTCTAAGGAGAGAGAGTGGGGGAATATCAGATCACATTCTGGTGGAAGGTAAGTTGAGAGTGGAGAATAGATGGAGAACGAGGGAAAAGGACAAAAGGTAGGAAGGTGCTTAGAGTGAACTACTTAAATGAGAAAGAAAAGGAGAAGGAGTACAATAAGAGGCTGAGGAGTGGGACTGAGTGAAGGATAAGAGTAGAACTAAAAGTGGAGGAGGAATGGGGATTGTTCAAGGAGGGAGTCATAAGGTGTGCAAAGATGGTGTGTAGAACAAGGAGGATGGGAGGAAGTAGAAGGAAGGGTAGCGAGTGGTGGGATGAGGAAGCAAAGGAGGTTGTAGAAGAGAAGAAGTGAGCTTTCACAGATTGGTTACAAAACAGGACAAGGGAAACATATGAGAGGTACAAAGAAAAGAGAGGTAATGCATAAGATAAAGGAGGCAAAGAGGAGAGTAGATGTGAAGTGGGGTAAGAGCATGACAGAGAATTTTGATAGTAATAACAAGATGTTTTGGAAAGAGATTAAGTGAGAAAGAACAGGTGAATCAAGTAGAGAAGAAAAGATAAACGGTCCAGATGGAGATATGATGATGGAAGTGAAGGCAGTAAGAGGAAGGTGGGCAGAGTATTTTTGGGTGTTGCTAAATGTGAAAGAGAATAGGGAGGGAAAGGGAGGGAAAGGTAGTTGTAGTGGGAAGTGCTAAGAAAATTACCTTGATGAGTGAGGAAAATGGAGGAGAAATAAGGAAGGATGAAGTGAAGGTAGTTGTTAAGATGATGAGAGCAGGTAAGGCACCTGGTCTGAATCGATGTCATGCAAAATGTCTGAAAAAAGGAGGTACAGTGATGGTGGACTGGCTGGTGAGGTTATTTAATGTTTGTTTAAGAGAGGGTAGAGTGCCGGAGGACTGGAGGAGTGCCTGTATAGTTCCACTTTACAAGAGAAAAGGAGACAAGTGTGAGTGTAGTAGTTTCAGAGGGATTAGCTCATAAAGTGTAGTTGGGAAGGCTTATGGGAGGATCTTGATTGTGAGGATTAGGAGAGGAACAGAGGGAGTAATTGGTGAGGAACAGTGTGGGTTTAGGACAGGTAGAGATTGTGTAGATCAGATTTTTGTGGTAAGACAGATATGTGAGAAAGCTATAGGAAAAGGTAAGGATGATTTTAGGCTTTATGGATTTGGAAAAGGCTTATGACAGGGTAGACAGGAAGGCACTGTGGGAGGTACTGCAGATATATGGGATAGGAGGAAAGCTTTTAGGAGCTGTCAAGAGCTTTTACGAAAGTAGTAAAGCATGTGTCAGGATTAGAAATGGAGAGAGTGAGTGGTTTGAGGTAAAAGTGGGACTTCATCAGGGATGTGTTATGGCACCTTGGCTGTTCAGTTTATACATGGATGGAGTGGTGCCAGAGGTAAATGTAATTGTGGTGGTCAGGGATTGGAGATGGTTAAAGAAAATGGAGAAAAGTGGGAGATAAGCCAGTTGTTGTTTGCGGACAACACTGCGCTTGTAGCAGGATCAGAGGAGGGATTGAGAAAGTTAGTGACAGAGTTTGGGATAGTGTGTGAAAGAAGGAAGTTGAAGATAGATGTGGGTAAAAGTAAGGTTATGAGATGTACAAGGGGTGAAAGTGGCAGCAAACTGGAAGTGAGTATTAAGGGAGAGAGACTGGAGGAAGTGGATAGTTTTAGATACTTGGGTGCAAATGTGGCAGGAAAGGGAGGAATGGAGGTGGAGGTAGAATGTAGATTGAGAGAAGCAAGTAAATGCCTTGGTGGATTAAAAAGTGTAATGAAAGACATTTGGGAATGGATGATAAGAGGAGATTGTGTGAAGGAGTGATTGTACCAACAGCACTGTATGGGGCAGAAACATGGAACATAAGAGGAAGAGAGAAGGAGTTTGAATGTGTTTGAGATGAGGTGTCTGAGAAGCATGATAGGGGTTACTAGGCTCGATAGTGTGAGAGATGAGGAGGTGAGGAGAACAGGGGTGGAAAGGGAGTTGGGAGATACGGTGGATGAAAGAGTATTGGGATGGTTTGGACACATGGAAAGAATGAGTGAAGAAAGACTAGTAAAAGAGGTGTGGAAGGCGGAAGTGGAAGGAGTGAACACGAGGGGGCGGCCTAGGATGAGATGGATGAATGGGGTAAAAGGGGCATTGGGGAAGAGGGAAATGTCTGTTGAGGAAGGTCAGGAGAGGACAGAAGACTGGGGTGAATGGAAAATGTTTGTATATGGATGATGTGATGTATTAGGTGGAATGGATGGAGGATGGGGGTGAGTATGTGTGAGACAAATTTGACGCAGCCCGAAGGGATTTCTCCCAGTCTTCTCCTTTTCTGCACGAGGGGACAGAGGGGGGGGGGGGGTCGCCGTTTTGATGAAGCAGCTTTGCTGTGGATGTGCCGTGTCCTGCGACACTGCTTACCCAGGGCAGTGGGCAAGATGCAGGGATGACCCATCATCCAGGAGGTGCCAAGATAAGAGGGAGGGAAGAGGGTGGAGGGGAGTGGAGTGTGATAGGGTTGCAATGGGTGGGAGTGGTTTATGCCTTTGTTTTTTGGCCACCTCCCTTATAAGGGGGGAAAAAGCCTTTGGTATATGTATGTATGTACCAAAGTGGAAATAAAAGGCCAGTACTACCTTTGATTTTTATTGTCCTAAAGTCCTAAATCTCAAAAAAGCATATTTGCAGCAACTGTACAACACTTTAAGTCATCAATAATAGAAACTTAACCCAAAAGTAAGGTGATGAGATGTACAAGGGGTGAAAGTGGCAGTAATCTGGAAGTGAGCATTAAGGGAGAGCAACTGGAGGAAGTGGATAGTTTTAGATACTTGGTTGCAAATGTGGCAGGAAAAGGTGGAGTAAAGGTGGAGGTAGAATGTAGATTGAGAGAAGCGAGTAAATGCCTTGGTGGATTAACATCTTCCCTCCGGAGCACATCGTATGTCTGGCAGCATTAGCTGCCCGACGTGCGATGTCTCGAAATAATAATCGCATTATAAAAAATAAAGTCAGTGCTAAATTGTCCGTTCTCTTTCACCCGTGTATTTTGATAACCATAGAAAACTGATGAAGCCAGTTTAGAGAGAATGAAAATTACGTAAGTACAACTACAATAAATATAATCAAGATGGCGACTTCGGCATCAGCGAGTACCTACTTGCTCCTCATGCCGCCTATGTAGGCGGCACCGTATGGAAGTGGTTAAAAAGTGTAATGAGGAATAGAAATTTGGGAATGGATGCTAAGAGGAGACTGTATGAAGGAGTAATTGTGCCAACAGCACTGTATGGAGCAGTAACATGGAACATAAGAGAGGAAGAGAGAAGGAGCTTGAATGTGTTTGAGATGAAGTGTCTGAGAAGTATGATGGGGGTTACTAGGCTAGATAGGGTGAGAAATGAGGAGGTGAGGAGGAGAACAGGGGTGGAAAGGGAGCTGGGAGATAGGGTTGATGAAAGAGTATTAGGATGGTTTGGACACATGGAAAGAATGAGTGAAGAAAGACTAGTAAAAGAGGTATGGAAGGCAGATGTAGAGGGAGTGAACATGAGGGGACGTCCTAGGATGAGATGGATGGATGGGGTGAAGGGGGCTTTGGGGAAGAGGGGAATGTCTGTTGAGGAAGGACGGGAGAGGATGGGAGAGGACAGAAGACAGGGGTGAGTGGAGAATGGTTGCATGATGGGGGGTGAGATAGTGTGTGTGAGCAAAATTTTGATGCAGCCTGAAGGGATTTCTCCCCGTCCTCTCCTTTATATGGGGGGACGGAGAGGGGGGGTCGTCGATTTAATGAAACGGCCTTGCTGTGGATGTGCTGTGTCTTGCGACACTGCTTCTGACCCAGGGCAGTGGACAGGGTGCAGGGATGGCCCGTCATCTATGAGGTGCTAAGATGGGAGGGAGGGTGGAGGGGTGTGGAGTGTTTTTAGGGATGGAATGGGTGGGAATGATTTTATGCCTTTTCCTTTTTGGCTACCTCCCTTGTAAGGGGGAAAAAGCCTTGGTATATGTATGTATGTACAAGGGAGGTAGCCAAAAAGGAAGAGGCATAAAATCATTCCCACCCATTCCATCCCTGAATACACTCCACACCCCTCCACCCTACCTCTTATCTTAGCACCAGCGAAAAAAATACACGGGAGCGACGAGCGATTTTGCTCGGGAAAGTTCCAATGTCGCTCTCGCAAATCCAATAGCGGGAGCGATTCCCCACAAAAAAATCGCTCCTGCGACAAGATTCAACGTTTTTCATGCATTATCCATCATTTGGCAATCCCTGAATCCCATCACCATTGATGAAAGGATCAGAGCAAACACAGCTTACCCGTGATCAATCATTGCATTATCAATCGATATCATAAACGCAACGCATCAATCAACTTTAATTTATTGTTGTAAGTACATGTGTGTACGCGGTATAGCTGCTAGAGTTCAATGGCTTACCTAGCCTAACTTCGTATCAGCTGCATGCGCGCGTATACTAGTACATGTTGACTAGACTCTACACGACTATCATGCTACATAATTTCACTAGTTGCGAACTGCATGGTACCTGTATGCAGGGAAGTTCATTGGTTGCATGCAGCTAGCTGCCCTATCAATGCGCTGACTACATGTACAATGCACCATACCCAATACCACATCACCGCATGCATACGTACGTACACTGTACATATGCAAACTCGCTCCGACATGAGTTAGCCTTCCAATAGTTTGAAGGAAATCGAACCTGCAAAAACATGGCTCTGGAAGTATCGAAAATGGCTCTGGAAATTAAAAATATGGCTCTGGTGAAAAAAAAAAAAAAAAAAAAAAAAAGTATTTTTTTCCCTGCTTGGCACCTCCTGGATGATGGGTCATCCCTGCACCTTGTCCACTGCCCTGGGTCAGAAGCAGTGTCGCAAGACACAGCAAGGCCACTTCATTAAATCGGCAACCCCCCCCCTCTTCGTCCCCCCATGCATAAAGGAGAAGACGGGGAGAAATCCCTTCGGGCTGCGTCAAAATTTGCTCACACATACTACCTCACACCCCCCCATCACAACATCATCCATATACAGTCGAACCTCGAAAGCCCAGACTAATTGGGGGGAAGGGTGGTCCGGTCATGACAAACGTCCAGTCATCGAAAATATCGCCCTAACACCCGTAGATTTTCATAGCGGTATACGTATAGGTAATGTATGATATGGCATAGAAACACATAAGAATAATACTCTAACACTGTAATAATAACAATACTGTAATAATAATGCTATAATACTAATAATTCTGTAATAATAACTGTAATACAGGCATGTAAATGTACTGTATATACAGTGTACAATAGTCCCTCAAATAACGCGGATTCAATCATACGCAGATTTTATTTCAAAACCATCTCAAATGTAGAGAATTGTTTTAAAATCCGCGCTGAGTTGGGCACGCATATGCACACACACGGCAACATCGCAAACATTTGTGGTGACTGCTTTCTATTTTACCATATACAGTCGATCCTCATATAACGCGGTCATTATGTACACTGGGAACTGCTCAAACAAGGGTGTGGGGTGAGGGGAAAGCCGTGGGTGGCTGCCTGAGGTCACGTGTCAACCTCCTGGGCGTTACAATAAATTGCGTTATCTGAGGAACGACTATATATTTTGTATTTTACTTATATTTATTTAATTTTATTATTATATTCCACTTTCCAATATTTCATTATTGCTGTTTTGTCTCACTTTGATCATTTATGTACTCGTAAAGTTAAGGTTGTTTGTTGGTTGCAATCCATTAGCGGTGCACTTGATTCTACCTGTTCCCGTGACTTGTGCGGTGACCCATTCCTCAGTCTCTCACCATTCGTAGTGCTGGTCAATTGCTCTGGAAGTCGTGTTCATTACCCCTCCACGTGTTCTTCACATGGCACCGATACACTCCTCTAAGCCAACAAAGACAAAGATTCAAGGAAAGGCTGGAAAAATTGCTAAGCGAGAAAGGAAGTGTATGACGTTATCAGAAAAAAATCGTCATTCTGGACAAACTGAGAAGTGGTATGTCCTATGCATCATGTGCCAGAGAATAGACTTAATGAATCTTCTGTGCGAACCATAAAAAAATGTGAAAACGACATCAGACATGCCGTGACACATTGTGCTCCTGTTTCTGCTAAAGTGGCGCATCACATCAGAAATACGGCGCTGAATCAGATGGAGAAATGCCTGAATGTTTGGATCGAAGATCTCAATCGTCGTCATGTTTCTTTAGACTCGCTCAGCATCAGAGAAAAAGCCAAGGAAATGTATGACTACTTCAGTGAAAAGTGTGAAGAAAAGCGACCTTTTGTGGCCAGCAAAGGCTGGTTTGATAAATTCAAGAAGAGGTTCACTCTGCACAATTTAAGAATCACGGGAGAGTCAGCTTCTGCTGATCACGTGGCAGCAGAAGCTTTTCCAGAGAAGTTGGAAAAGATAATTAAAGACAATGGATATTTACCAGAGCAAGTATTCAATGCAGACGAAACAGGACTTTAGTGGAAGAAGATGCCAGCTAGAACATTTATATCTCAAGAGGAAAAACAAGCGCCAGGATTCAAAGCTCAGAAGGATCGCGTTTCCCTTTTGTTGTGTGGTAATGCAGCTGGACATATGATTAAGCCTATGTTCCTGTACAGAACTAAGAGACCACGTGCTCTTAAGGGGAAAAACTTAAACCAGCTGCCAGTATTCTATCGAGCAAATCAGAAAGCCTGGGTAACAGCTGCACTGTTCACAGATTGGTTCCACAACTGTTTTGTGCCTGAGGTGGAGAGATATTTAACAACTAAAGGGTTGGATTTCAAAGTCTTGCTTCTTGTTGATAACTGCCCCGGCCACCCCGATTCGCTCAGGTTTGCTCACCCCAACATTCAAGTGGAATTTCTCCCCAAAAATACCACTTCCCTCATTCAACCTTTAGACCAAGGTGTAATTGCTGTGTTGAAGGCCAAGTATGTCTCTCGCAACTTTTCTAACATGTTGAAAGCAATTGATGAGGAGGGAGAGGATGTAAGATCGTGGTGGAAAAAGTATAACATTGCACACTGTATCTCTGTGGTGAAAATGTGCCACGATGAACTCACTGCACATTGCGTGAATGCGTGTTGGAAAAAGTTGTGGTCGTCTGCAGTCAATGATTTTACTGGTTTTCCGACTGCGGATGCTGAAGTCTTCAAGATAAAGAGCTACGCTAGTATTCTGAGTGGTGTCGGATTTTCAGACATGAGGGAGCAAGAAATTAGTGATGAATTGTTGAACCACGCAGGGGAAGAACTAACGGAAGAAGAAATAGAAGAATTGCTACGTGAGGAGGAAAAAGATCAAGAGGAGGAAGATCGTGGCTCACCACAACCACCAGCTTGGACTTTAGATAAACTTTGTGAAGTTCAAAGAAGTTTGAAACACACAATAGATCTATTTACAGCATATGATCCATCCCTAGACAGAGCTCTGATAGTCAAGAATAGCATGGAAAGTGGATTTGCTCCGTATTTGGAAATTATCAAACAACTGAGGCGAGAGGTTGAACAACCAAAAATCACCGCATTCTTCTCTAAACTTCAGCCGACGACATCAGCCAGCTCTACTCAGCCGACGACATTAGGCAAATGTAGATCTACTCGCACTGCACTGGATCACTCGCCTGACTCCCCTACTTCCATCACCTCCACCCAGTCCACGGACTGATGAAGGTAAGCTATGTTTGTGATATCAATTCAATTTTGAGTGAACATTATTCGCATATATGATCAAAATAAATTTTCTGTATGTTGAATATTGAGAGTTATTTGGTGTTTATTTCACAGTGGTGAAGCCGATAGCCACAGCCAGGAGAGGGGGTTGGGATGAGTGGTCAGCTGACAAGAGGGGACAACATGGCGGAGCGATTCCACTTCCATGACTTGAGCAAGGTAAACTGTGAGCATCACTATATTGACACATTCTAAGATGTTGTCAAATACGTAATTTTTATTTTTATTTATGCTTAGTAGCCCATGAGTGTTGAATTCTAAGAGTTGTTTGGGTCTATATTTCATAGAATTCCAGTGATGGTGGTGGTGGCCAGCAACAAAAACAGGCGTCAGGACAAGCCAGCTAACAGGACGAGAGAGGGACGACGGGAGGGAACCAGGAGGTGGCAGGGGTATAGCTGATCAACTTGCAGTGCATCTCAGGCGCAGACTACAGTATATTTACATTGTTTTGTTTATTACATAGGATACATAATAAATATTATATTTGTACAATTGCATTTGCATTATTCTTTTTTAAAATTAATTTGCATGATGTTATAAATGAACTTGTACAGTGGATATTAGCTGTGAGGTAAAGTGTTCTGAAGCTTAGGTCTACATTACCATCCTACAAGCTGCAAAAACTACCTGGGGTACAGTATATACCGAAGAAATGAAAGGATGATAAATTGGTCTAAGGTAAACTAAACTAAATTAACCTAACCGGTAAATCTTTAGTTTCGACCATGGGAGGAATAGAGCAATAGTAAATTAAATATTAATTTGTATACTCTGCAAGCTGAGAGAGTGGTTGAAAAGCCCGCCAACTTCTCTCACGACGACGAGAACAAGGACGAGCCAGATGACATCTAATTTGTAGGTAATGATTTAATAAACACAGGTTAGGTTAGTTTAGTTTAGTTTACCTTAGACGAATTTATCATCCTTTCATATCCTCGACGTCGGCATCTACCATAACAAACATGGCGTACCATTTGTTGTACACGACTTTGTTACTTAAAAAATCTGTTTTAGCACCTTTTTTGTTTTTCATTTCCGCACACAAAATTGCATATTACGGTGATACATTTTAATTTACAAAATTAATATTAAATTTTCTATTGCTATATTACTCCCATGGTCGAAACTAAAGTTTTACCCCCGTATTTAATATGAAATATCAGCATACGCGGATTTGGTTATACGCGGTAATTTCAGGAACCTAACCCCCGCGTTATTCGAGGGACTACTGTACTGTACTGTATTTTTTATTACGTACAATGGAAATATGGGAAGGTATGCATGTGGGACAGTGGTGGCGGCCAGGGTTGCCGCATTTTCTACACTGCCGTGTAGAATGGGAGTGTTGCCATACCGAGGCATACATTTTTCTCGGGCGTGTGCAGACTTTCATAGCAAGATATATGTGTCAAACTTTGACAAAATGTTGGTTCTAGTTTTTTTATTCTTGAATGTATATAAGGCCCCCATGCCCTAACATATTCAGTAAGATATATATATATTTTTTTTATTATTATTATCTCTAAAAGAAAGCTGAAACTTTAGCGTAGAATTTTTTTAAACAAAGTAAAAACGTATCTTTTGGGGTATAATATTTTATAAGTAACACAATTACCAATAAAAGTAATATTTTGATTACCATTTATTATTTGATAACTAGTTCTATGATTTTTAAACAAAAGTTTGAGTTTTTGAACGTTTTTAACAGCCCGCTGATATGTAGAAAAAATTTCCTCATGTCCTTGTGCAGTTGCCACATGCCGCTATTTTACTACGTTTTGGTACAAAATTCTACGAAATGGCAGCCCTGGTGGTGGCTTGACTGGGCTGGGTTTGAGTACACGTGTACGGCTGTCGCTGCCACCTACCGGACAAATAAGGAACTTTGCTTGAAAAGTCCGTCCTTCATTCATTTCGACCGGTCATACGAGGGTCCGGGCATTCGGGGTCCGGGCTTTCGAGGTTCGACTGTACAACCATTCTCCATTCACCCGTCTTCTGTCCTCTCCCGTCCTTCCTCAACAGACATTCCCCTCTTCCCCAAAGCCCCCTTCACCCCATCCATCCACCTCATCCTAGGACGTTCCTTCATGTTCACTCCCTAAATGCTGAGACTATTAAGTCTGTGCACTCCATTAATATCCTTGGTTTCTGTGTAGAAAATGGGGTTATAAAGCCTGATCCTGAGAGGCTTCCTCCACTGCAAGAACTCCCACCCCCCACGAGTCAGAGATCTTTAAAGAGAGTCATGGGTATGTTTCCAACTAATCTTCCATTCAATAAGTAATGAGAAAATGTCAGGAGACACACTATTTATTTTCATAAGCTTACAAAACTGTCTCCTTCAAAATAATTGCCTCTTGTTCCATGTTTCTGCCCCGTACAGTGCTGTAGGCACAATCACTCCTTCATACAATCTCCTTTCAACATCCATTCCCAAATGTCTATTTCTCATTACACTTTTTAATCCACCAAGGCATTTACTCACTTCTCTAAATCTACATTCTACCTCCACCTCCACTCCTCCCTTTCCTGCCACATTCGCACCCAGGTATCTAAAACTATCCACTCCCTCCAGTCTCTCTCCCTTAATACTCACTTCCAGTTTGCTGCCACTCTCTCCCCTTGAACATTTCATCACCTTACTTTTACCCACATTTATCTTCAACTTCCTTCTTTCACACACTTTTCCAAACTCTGCCACTAACTTCCTCAATCCCTCCTCTGATCCTGCAACAAGCGCAGTGTCATCACCAAACAACAACTGGCTTATCTCTCACTTTTCTCCATTTTCTTTAACCATCTCCAACCCACTACCCACTACCCTTGCATTCACCTCTTGCACCACCCCATCCATGTATAGACTGAACAGCCAGGGCAACATAACACATACCTGACCAAGTCCCACCTTTACCTCAAACCATTCACTCTCTACATTTCTAATCCTAACACATGCTCTACTACTCTTGTAAAAACTCTTGACTGCTCTTAAAAACTTTCCTCCTATCCCATATATCTGCAGTACCTCCCACAGTGCCTTCCTGGCTACCCTGTCATAAGCCTTTTCCAAATCCATAAAACCAAAAAACATCCTTACCTTTTCCTATAGCTTTCTCACATATCTGTCTTACCACAAAAATCTGATCTACACAACCCCTACCTGTCCTAAATCCACACTGTTCCTCTTGACTGCTCTTAACAACTTTCCTCCTATCCCATATATCTGCAAGACCTCCCACAGTGCCTTCCTGTCTACCCTGTCATAAGCCTTTTCCAAATCCATAAAAGACCAAAAAACATCCTACTTTTTCCTATAGCTTTCTCACATATCTGTCTTACCACAAAGATCTGATCTACACAACCCCTACCTGTCCTAAATCCACACTGTTCCTCACCAATTACTCCCTCTGTTTCTCTCCTAATCCTCTCAATCAAGACCCTCCCATAAGTGTTCCCAACTATACTCAACAAGCTGATCCCTCTGAAACTACTACATTCACACTTGTTCCCCTTTTCCCTTGTAAAGTGGAACTATACAGTGGAACTATCCAGTCCTCCAACACTCTACCCTCTCTTAAACAAACATTAAATAACCTCACCAGCCAGTCCACCATAACTGTACATCCTTTCTTCAGACATTCTACATGGCATCCATCCACCCCACGTGCCTTACCTGCTCTCATCATCTTAACAGCTGCTTTCACTTCATCCTTCCTTATTTCTCCTCCATTTTCCTCACTAATCACTGTCATTTTCTTAGCGTTTCGCACTGCAACTACCTTTCCCTCCCTATCCTCCTTCACATTTAGCAACTCCCTAAAATATTCTGTCCATCTTCCCCTTACTGCCTTCTCTTCCATTATCATCTCTCCATCTGCACCATTTACCTTTTCTTCTCTATTTGATTCACCTCTTCCTTTCTTAATCTCTTTCCAAAATATCTTGTTATTACTTTCAAAATTTTCGGTCATGCTCCCCACTCCTCATAAGATTCCCTTGTCCTATTTTGTAACCAATCTATGAAAGCCTGCTTCTTCTCTTCTACACCCTTCTTTGCTTCCTCATTCCACCACTCACTACCCTTCCTTCTGCTTCCTCCCATCCTCCTTGTTCCACACACCATCTTTGCACACCTTATGACTCCCTCCTTGAACCATCCCCATTCCTCCTCCACTCCTATTTCTATTCTATCCTTCACTCCCTCCCACTCCTCTCAAAGCTTCTTCTTGTACTCCTTTTCCTTTTCTTTCTCATTTAAGCAGTTCACTCAAAGTACCTCCCTACCTTCTACCCTTTTTCTCTTTCTCCACCTATTCTCCACTCTCAACTTACCTTCCACCAGAAAATGATCTGATATTCTCCCACTTTCCCCCCTTAGAACATGTGCATCCTTAACTCTTCCTACCATACTCCTGGTCACTACTACATAGTCCATTAACCCCTTCCATACGGTGCCGCACACGTAGGCGTCATGAGGAGCAAGTGGATTCGCGACGCTGCCATATCGGCGTCTTGATTATATTTATTGTAGTCGCCCCTGTGTTTTTACATTCTCCCAAATGCGCCCTGAATCCCATTCTCTGTGGTTTTCAAAATTCGCGGGTGAAAGAGAGAACGATCGATATAAGCGGTGACTATATTTTATGATGCGAGTATTATTACGACACGTCGTACGGCTGGCATTGGCTGCTGCCCGCGAGATTTAAGTCCCGTACTGAAGTGGTTAATGCTATATCTACCACCCTTCCATCCACCACCTTCTCCCATGTGTACTTATGCTTGACTTCCTTCCTCTCTTTCTAGACATCTCCACCATCAACTCTCCACTATGTCCGAGCAGTCCCGTCTCCCCAAGGAATGCCATAGCCGAAACTGGGTTTTCCCACAAATCCTTTATAGAGCGTATGTTGTGTTGTTTGTGTGCATGATTGTGTATAATGCAGTCTTCCATTATGTGTTGTATGGTATGGGGTGAAGTGTTACATCCTGGGCAGCTGTTCACAATGAGGTCATCCAGCCTCTTCTGGTAGCTTAGAAGTGCTGGGTGGTGACCGCACCGCAGTCTGGCCAAGTGGACTCTGTCCTTTCGTGGGAGAGAGGATTCAGAAGGGTGGATATCAGGGGGTCTGGCATGCAGCAGTGTGTTGTCTTTGAGTGTGTTAATGGAGCGGTGAGTGATATGATTATGAATATGTTTCTGGAGGCTGGTATTTGGTGGTTGTGGAGGAAGAGAAGAGAGTATCTGTGCATGATAAAGGTCTTTGGGTGTTGTTTTAATGTTTCTTGGTGTGTGTGGGTGTTCTGCTATGTAGTGTAGCGGGTGTAATGTGTTTGTGGTGGCTGCGGCAAGTGTTTGTGTGCCTCTCATGTCGAGGTGGTCCTTGACTTTGAGGACTTTTGTTTCATGGTGTAAATGGTCTGTAGGTGTTGTATTTGTGCAGCCTGTAATTGTTTTTAGGGCTTTGTTTTGTATGATTTGAAGGGTGTTGTGGTGTGTCTCACTGAGATTAGGAGCCCATGCAGGACTCGCATAATTCAACACTGAGCGTATGCATTGTTTGTATATTGTTATATTAGTTTCTTTGTTTTGTCCAAATGTTGTTCCAGTGATTGACTTAAGTGCGTTAAGTCTGGGTGTGCATTTGTTTTTTATGTTTGTGATGTGTTGTTTGAAAGACATGGATGTATCGTATGTTACACCAAGAATTTTCGGTGTGTTTGTGTGTGGTATTAGAGTGTTGTTGATGTAGAGATGAGGTATGTATTTGTGTTCTTTTGTCCAGTTGGTGAGAAGTGTTGCTGTAGATTTGGTTGGAGCTATTTTGAGTCTGTTTGTGATGAACCATGTGTTGAGTGTGTCAAGGTATGGCTGGATTATTTCTGCAGCTTTGTCTGTGTTACGACAGTCTAGGGAACGACAACAACAACTCTCCACTATTATTCTTTCCTGGAACTCCATACTTCCCAATCACTCTGTCTATTTGTTCATTTCCTACCCTAGCATTAACTCCTTCGTTACCGACCCATCAACCTTACGTAAACAAACGTTTCAAACCGTCCCACGAATGGCTGGAGCCTTATGTTTGTAAACACAGACACTTACCACCACGAGGGTAGAAATAACCCAGAAACCAAGGCCTTGAGAGCCCTCAATACACACAGCTTATAACTGTGACACGTGCGTGTCACGGGGAGCACGCTTGGTTCCTGGTGGGTGCACTCGGCCGTGACACGCAGTGTCACAAAACACACATCTGGTACTCAAGGGGTTAAGGTCTCCCAATACAACTACATTGATATTTCCTCCTAATCCCTCTATGCACTTATTTAAATCTATCCAAAAAGCCTCCCTTTCCTCTATGCTCTTCTCACTACCAGGCCCATATGCACTTACAAAGACCCATATCTCCCTTCCCAGCTTCACCTTCATCCACATTAACCACTTCACTACGGGACTTAAATCTCGCGGACAGCAGCCAATGCCAGCCGTACGACGTGTTGTAATAATACTCGCATCATAAAATATAGTCACCGCTTATATCGATCGTTCTCTCTTTCACCCGCGAATTTTGAAAACCACAGAGAATGGGATTCAGGGCACATTTGGGAGAATGTAAAAACACAGGAGCGACTACAATAAATATAATCAAGACGCCGATATGGCAGCGTCGCGAATCCACTTGCTCCTCATGACGCCTACGTAGGCGGCACCGTATGGAAGGGGTTAACCTTGAAGAAACCTCCTTCCACTCCACTACAGACTTACCTATCTCGTCTTTTACTAGTAGAGCCACCCCTTCTCTCCTTAGTCCCTTCTTCACTCCTGAGAACCTCCCAACTACACTCCCAAACTCGCACTCACTCCTCCCTTTCAACTTAGTTTCACTCAGTGCCAGCACATCCATCTTTCTTCTCACAAACTTACTGCCTATTCCTTCCCTTTAACTCTCATCTGTACCACATCCACCCACATTAAAAGACCCAAACCTTAGGGTACTGGATATAAAACTCCTAGACCCTCTTATGCCTTTACTTTTTTTAAGAATTGTCCCCTGTGGGACTACAGGTAGATGGATTCCTAGTCCTATCCCCCGTCCCGTTTTTTTGTCGCCTCTTATGATTCAAGTGGGAAGACTTGGTAGCACTTTTTTCACACACCACAGGGTAGGCGAACAAAGGAAATGAATATTCAGAGAAATGGTACAGGACAGTAACAAGGGGTTGGGGGACAGCATAACGGAGGGACAGCTGCAGTATAAAAGTGTCATCATTTCTCTATGAACAGTCTTCCTCTATCACAGAAAAAATTATGTGTGGCTCTGGTCTGTAAGGGCACCCCATATAGACCCTAAAGTATCAACTGCATGTTACTTTGTCATAATAACATGCAGCCAATACCCCAGATCTATTACTCTGTTTATCTTCCATACACCACTGATACTTACATTAAGCCCTGGCTGTTCCCAGAAGAGTGGTACCGTTCCTCTCGTCTGAATATATGAAAGGATGGTATTGTTCATTGAGTCCACATGAATAAGCTGCTCTGTCTCTACAAAATTTGCAACATGACCATTGTCATTCACACCACGAACCATGAATCTGAAATTAATTAAATAATGAAATAGCACAATTAAAAATATCCAATATCCTGCATGTTTTATCTAAAATAGCATGATCTGGTATTATTCAAATTTACATGTAACCCGACAAATGGTGCTAGCTTTCTCTTAGTTTTTCTTCAACATAATTCATGTAATAAAAAAAATTGCACAAAATGTAAACTCCCCATTACCATTATCCATAACACATTACAAAAATACACAACACACGTGAAGAAGAGGGAGCTGGACCCTGTAAGTTAAGCTTACTACCTCAAACTTTAAAATTCCTTACCTGGTACCTGCTCTTTCACAACTAAGCCTTGAGATCAAAAGAATCTTGGGTGTGTGGTTATTCATATAAATAGTAGAAAATTCTATACTGCCACACATGATTTTGATTAACCACTGCTCACAGTCAATCCCAAACCTCTTGGGATGTAGATGCAACATACGGTTCCTATAGGAAGAGGAAAAAACATGTGATGAAATATCACAAAATGTGCTGCTATCATAACCACGCTCTTGTTTATCTAGACAGTCTAATTCATTCTCGTGAAATCAAATTATACAATATAATAACTAAAAGACTAAACAACGGTATATCTTATCATTTTTTTCCTAGTACACAATCTGTTTTCATATAAAAAAAAATCTATATAACTAACAAATAAAATAAAATACACTAGTAATGATCCTTACACTCACCAAAAAAATTTGTTGTCAGTTTTTGAGGTCCTAGTCCTACGCTGAGCACACAATGTCAGGTCCAACTGCTCCCCAGGCCCATTTGGCAGCGAGAAATAAAAACTCTCATTCCCAAGTACCTTCTTCATTTCTTTCATCCACTGATCCTCCTCCTAAAAAACAGATAAAATTTTATTTACCGTCTTGCCTTGGGAGCCTGCTATCCTTTCCTTAGAGGGAAAATAAGGCAAAGAGAGCTGCAGGACCTCAAAACAAGATTAACAGTAGGTATAAGACACCTTTTAAGCTTTTACTTGAGAGTGATTGATGTGCTGCAAGAGAGAGAGGGGTGGATGGACTGCATGTACCTGGACCTAGAGAAGGCATTTGATAAAGTACCTCGCAATTAACTTATGTGGAAATTGGAGCATGTTGAAGGACTAAGAGGCAAACTACTAGAATGGATTAAAGACTTTTTGAAGGAAAGTTACATGAGGACAGTAGTATAGGACAAGATGTCAAGCTGGAGAGCAGTAACAAGCAGAGTTCCCCAAGGTTCAGTGCTTGCACCAATAATGTTTCCTGTCTATGTTAATGACATTTTGGAAGGAACAACAAGCTATGCCAACATGTTTGCAAACGATGCAGAAATCATGAGAAGAGTGAAAAATGAGGATGGTAGAATACTGCAAAAAGATCTAGATGCTATTTTTGCATGGAGCCAAGAATAGGAAATGAAGTTCAATAATACCAAAAATTGCAAAGTACTGGAAATGGCCAATAGAGGCAAAAGGCCATCCTTAAATTATTTCTTGGGAGGCAAACCCATTACAAAAGCAAAAGAGGAGAAAGACTTTGGAGTGTTGATAAAAGACAACCTGTCACCTGACAGGTGACACTAACATTGTGGGAGAGACATATGAACTACTGCAGAAAATTAAAGTGGCATTACATTACATGGATGAAGAGACAATGAAAAAACTAATCGAAACCCTGATATGACTAAGACTGGAATATGCGTCAGTAGTATGGTCCCCACACAGAGTGAAGGATATAAGCAAGATTGAGAGAATACAAAGGGCAACAACCAAAATGGTCCCCAGCCTGGCAGATAAACTTTATGAGGAAAGACATAGTCTGCCAACTTTGAAAGATCAAAGAAAAAGAGGTGACATGATTACAGTATTCAGGTCACTAAGGGGGATAGATTGCATTGTTAGAAGCGATCTCCTGATTAAAGATGGGAAAGATTTAAGAGGTCATGAAGGTAAATTAAAAAAGACAACATGTTGAAAGAATATGAAGAAACATTTTTCATATAGATGTGGAGTTGCTTAGAAGGTGATATAGCTCAAGCTCAAACAATACACAAGTTCAATTCTAAATATGATAATTGGAAATCAAATATATAGATTAAGTTGGAACTGTACATGAACAAAGGACGGACTTTTCAAGCAAAATTCCCCATTTGTCCGGTAGGTGGCAGCGACGGCCGTACACGTGTACTCAAACCCAGCCCAGTCAAGTCGGCACTAGGGCTGCCGTTTCGTAAAATATTTTACCAAAACGTAGTAAAATAGCGGCATGTGGCAACTGCACAAGGACATGAGGAAATTTTTTCTACATATCAGCGGGCTGTTAAAAACGTTCAAAAACTCAAACTTTTGTTTAAAAATCATAGAACTAGTTATCAAATAATAAATGGTACATCAAAATATTACTTTTATTGGTAATTGTGTTACTTATAAAATATTATACCCCAAAAGATATGTTTTTACCGTGTAGAAAAAATTCTACGCTAAAGTTTCAGCTTTCTTTTAGCGATAAAAAAAAAAAAAAAAAAAAAAAAATTATATCTTACTGAATATGTTAGGGCATGGGGGCCTTATATACATTCAAAAATAAAAAAACTAGAACCAACATTTTGTCAAAGTTTGACAAGTATATCTTGCTCTGAAAGTCTGCACACGCCCGAGAAAAATGTATGACCCGGTATGGCAACACTCCCATTCTACATGGCAGTGTAGAAAACGCAGCAACCCTGGCCGCCACCACTGTCCCACATGCATACCTTCCAATATTTACAGTGTACGTAATAAAAAATACAGTACAGTACACTATATATACAGTACATTTACATGCCTGTATTACAGTTATTACAGAATTATTAGTATTATAGCATTATTATTACAGTATTGTTATTATTACAGTGTTAGAGTATTATTCTTATGTGTTTCTATGCCATATCATACATTACATATACGTATAACGCTATGAAAATCTACGGGTGTTAGGGCGATATTTTCAATGACCAGACGTTTGGCATGACCGGACCACCCTTCTCCCCAATTAGTCCGGGCTTTCGAGCTTCGACTGTAATTACATTTAGGTAAATTAGATAAATACCTGGGAAACTTCATCTCTGCTCTTCTACTATCTTAAATGTTATGCAAAACAATACTAAACATGTATCTACAGCCTGAGGATACCCAATAAAAGGAACAAGAGGCAAACAGTAACAAAAACTAAACACTGATCAGACTGTCTAACCAGAGTAAATACAAAATACAACCAGAGTAAATACAAAAGAGATTACATTGACTATGGCCAAAGTACAGATCAAATTCAGGTATCACCTGAGGTTTGTAGTTTGCAGGCCTCATCGCTTGCAGAGATATAATGTCAACCTCCTGGATCTTGTAGACCGAGGAGTTGAAGATGGAGCAAATTTTGGAGCATCTTGTGACCACCACCAAGTACAGCTGTGTATTTTCCCCTGTGAATGGAAGAATAAACATTCATATAAATCAGATATATCTGGGCCTATCACTTTACAATGGTTATATTGTAAACCAAAGGTTATGATCTTTCCATTAAAATGATAAGAGAGCTGCAAATTATAGCTCCTCCCAAGGACTGTACAATTTATCCTCGACTTATAAATGTACACCTTCATTATTACAAACCCCATTACAGCAATTTTCAGATTTATCAACCATAATGTGACCTAATGACCATCCATCTAATGTATGAAACAAAGATCAGTATGTGTGGTGGAATGTTTGGTCAGTGGCAGCAAGGGAGTGAGGGAGTCAGAGCCTAGTATTTACCTAGTTGTATTTTGCGGGAAAGGGAGCAACGCTTGTGGTGTCCCGCCTTTGTATCTCGCAGTGTCTAGTTTGCTCTTAAACTCCTGAATGGTTTTTGTGCACACTATTTCATTGTCCAGTTTGTTCCAAGTGTCCACCACTCTATGTGGAAAACTGTTTTTCTTCAGATCTCTTCTGTAGCTATGTTTTTTTTTTATTTTCTTTCCATGTCCTCTTGTGCTTCTCTTGTCCCAGTTTAACAAGTCCTCTCTATCAAGTACTTCTGTGCCCTTCATGATTCTGTAGATGGTCAGTAGGTCACCTCTCTCTCTTCTTTGCTCCAGAGTTGGTAATTCCAGTTTAGCCAATCTCTCCTCATATGACAAGTTTGCAAGTGCAGGTGCCATTTTTGTGGCTGCTCTCTGGATTCTTTCTATTTTCTTTATATTCTTTTTGGTACTGGGTGACCACAATGTCACTGCATGTTCTAGCCTAGGCCTTATCAGTGTGACCAATATTTTTTCAATCATTTCATCCAAATTATGTAAATGCCACTTTTATTGATCTTAGCAAGTTGTAGGATTCTCTGACAATTTTTATTTGTTTATCATAGGACAAGTCGTTTGAGATAATTACACCCAAATCTTTTTCGGATCTCTCCTTCTTTACCTCCTTGGTTCCAATTGTATATTGGCCTGATATTCAATTTTTGCTTTTTCCAAACTCCATTATGCACTTGTTAATACTGAAGTCCACTTCCCATTTCTGACTCCAGTTCCATACCTTATTCAGGGTCTTCCTGCAATGATTCACAATCCTTTTCAGTTTTTACTTTCCTTAACAGTTTGGCGTCGTCTGCAAAGAAGCTCATGTAACATTTCACATCATCATCCATGTCATTCACATAAATAGCAAACATTATTGGAGCCAATATAGATCCTTGTGGTACTCCACTGATCACCTCTTTCCAACCTGAATATTTTTCTCTGAGCACTACTCTCATCTTTCTACCAATCAGGAAGTCCTCCATCCATTTTAGTAGGTTCCCTTGTATCCCTCCTATATGTTCCAGTTTTAATAATTTTTTGTGTGGTACTTTGTCAAAAGCTTTTTGCAAGTCCAGGAAGGCACAATCAGCCCATCCATTCCTCTCTTACACTATGTCTACTATTCTTGAGTAGAAACATATCAAGTTTGTGGTACATGATCTTCCTTGTCTGAACCCAAATTGTCTTGAGTTTATATTATCTTCCAGGTGTTTTACCCATCTATTCTTGATGATTTTCTCACAAATTTTGGCTCTAGTGCTTGTTAGTGAGACTGGCCTGTAGTTAGTTGGTTCTTCCTTGTTTCCTTTATATATTGGTATAATGTTAGCCTTTTTCCAGTATTTTGGTATTTTCCCTTCTTTAACCTTTTCACTCCAGGGCACATCGCATGTCTGGCAGCATTAGCTGCCCGACGTGCGATGTTGCATCATAATAATCACATTATAAAAAATAAAGTCAGTGCTCAATCGTTCGTTCTCTTTCACCCGTGAATTTTGATAACCATAGAAAATTTATGAAGCCAGTTTAGAGAGAATGGAGGTTACGTAGGTACGACTACAATAAATATAATCAAGATGCCGACGTCGGCATCATCGCGCACCCACTTGCTCCTCATGCCGCCTACGTAGGCGTCACCGTATGGAAGTGGTTAAGTGAGCAACTTATTATGTTATGTATTTTGTCCGTTAGTTCTTCTTTGCATTCTTTTAGAATCCAATTTGCAATTCCATCAGGGCCATGTGATTTCCTGACATCAAGGTTTGATAGACGTTCCAATATTTCCCTGTGTGTTATTGTTATGTCGCTCATTGGGGGGAGATCGCCTTTCATTACCTTCGTCCCGATATTGTGCTTTCTCTCTAGTGAAGACAGGTTTGAAGTGATTATTCATGACTTTGGCCATTTCTAATTCTTCTGTGTATTCTATATTCCCTTGGCGTACTTTCACCATTTCCTGTTTATTTTTAAGTTTATCATTCACATATTGATAGAATAGCTTGGGTTGCTCTTTGCATTTATCTATAATATCCTTTTCATGGTTCATTTTTTCCTCTCTTCTCATTTTAACATACTCATTTCTATAGTTACTTGCCATTTTCCTGTTTTTTTTTTTTTTATCTTTTCTCCATCTTTTCCAAGCTCTGTCCCTTCTATCTTTTGCCTCACTGCATCTTTTGTTGAACCAGCATTTAATGTACTCTCTCTCTCGCTTCTGTCTTGAAACATGCCTATTCACCCCTTCATTGTAATTATCCATCAAGATATCTCATTTCTCTTCCACTTTTGTCTCTTCCATGTAAAAAAAATTCCCCAGTTTGCATTCTGGAAGAATTTCTTTAGTTAAGTCCGTTTTGTTGTACATCAATCTTTCTTTCCTATGCTTTTCATTTCTCTCCATGTATATTTCTTCCTTTATTTCAGTCTCAATGAGTTATGGTCACTCTTTCCATTTGGTGTCTTGTATTGGATTTTATCCACAATTTCAGGTTCTGTTGTAAATATCAAATCTACTTTCGACGGCTCCTCGTTATTTCTGTATCTGGTGTTTTCACTGACCCACTGAGTCAGTGTATATTCCATGGTCATGTCCAGTAGTAAATTAACCTACAAGTCTTCTCCTCCTCTCACTGTCATGTTTTCCCAACAAATTTCTTTGCAATTGAAGTCCCCCATAATTACCAGATTACCACACATTAGTATCTCATTTAATGATTGCCTTGCATCTTCTAGCATTTTCATATGCTCGTTCTCTTTCCAAGCATTCATTTTTGGGGGCACATAGTTCACCACAAACTCTCTACTTTTCATGTTCTTGTCTTTGACTTTTATCATGATCAGTTCTACATTACCTTTGCCCTCCGCAATTTTTGTCACATTCAAGTTTTTCTTGGCCAAGAACATGATTCCTCCTCCCTGTTTCTTGTCTCTGTTTTTAATCCAATAATTGTATAGTCCGTGTCCAACATTGATGGATGGTATTTCACCCCTTAGTTTAGTCTCCACAATTCCCATTATGTCTGGTTTTTCTTCTAGTAGATAACCATTAAGTTCATTCAGTCCTGAAATTAATCCATCGATGTTGGTATAGGCCACTTTCAATTTCAAGTGCCTCAAGCTCAGTCTCCATCCCCAGAATTTCACCACAGAAAAAAAAAAAAAAAAAAAAAAAAAAAAAAAAAAAAATTGTTGTTTCATCTACACCGAAATGCAACATATACTGTAAAATGTAATTTAATGTAGGTTTTACCAAAATTTATGTAATTTGAGGTTCACTTTTGTATACCAAACTTTGTATACTGACCATCATATTTATTGAACTTTCAACTTTATCAACCATGATTTCCTCCAATTAGGTTGATATTGTGAGAGCTTACTGTAATTAATTTTTCAAGTTACAAATAAAATTATTTGTATTTGTTCTGTCCTAATATACAAATACAAAATTAATATTTCCTAATAGAATGGAAACTCAAACTTTGTCACATAATAAATATTGAAAAATCACCAATTTTCTTACCCCATTCCCAACTGCCCTATTAGCTACTTCTATTCACATTAAATGTATTCACAGTACCATGCTTTATTCATTTATTCAATTGCATATTTACATAAGTGTCCAATAATATCATAAATGTCTGTGATATACAAAGTCACAAATGAATTATGTACATCATCTGTCTTGTATTCTATAACATTGAGGTCATTATTTACGTTTTCAAGAATATATCTAATGCCATAGAGAAAAATAGCTAAATTTTTGGTTCTTTACTTATACTTTTTAAAATATAGCTTATTACACTGGACACGTATATGAAAAATATTCTAATCAATGCAGTTTCTTTGGAAAACTTGCAATGCATCAGATTCAGAAATACATTCTTACCTTCCCAGGAAATCCCTGGCAGCATAGAAAAGAAAACAAATAAGAAATTTAACTTGTTAGCCATCATAAAAAGATGTTAACACAAGTGACAAGTTCAAAAGAAATTAAATACACTGTGAAAATCAAGATACTGAAAATTATTCACCTTCTACAATACTATGGTGCACTGTACCATATAGATTTTATTGTGCCTCTCATATTATTAAAATCCCCTGGTACTTGACAGACCCTGATTAGAATATGCAGCAGAGGCATGATGCCAGCACAAAATGAAGAATATAAACAAGACTGGAATAAAGACAAAAGGATAGAAGGTGTGAGACAGGTGTTGGAGAGAAGAGAAAACAGAGTAGTGCAGAAACTGTGGGAAGAGGCTTGCAGGCTCACTAAAAAACACAGCAGGTATCTTGTGAAGTGAGAAGAAAAATGCAGGCAGAACCAAATTAGTCTCTAGCCCAACTGATCAATCAAAATCTGTTGCCCAGGTCTCTTTAGCAGGAGACTCATGGCTCCCAGGTAACTCAACACACACACACACACACACTCTCAAAACTATCATATGAAGAGAGACTACAAAAACTTGAACTACAGACACTAGAGCAAAGAAGAGAGAGAGGAGATTTGATAGCTATTTACAGAATCATGAAAGGCATAGAAATTACTGATAGAGAGATGACAGAAATACAAGAGGACACGGAAAGAAAATAAAAAAAGACAGCTATAGAAGAGATTTGAAAAAGAACAGCTTTCCTCACAGAGTAATAGACAGTTGGAACAAGTTAGATGAGAAAGTGGTGTGTGCAAAAACAATACATGAATTTAAAAATTGTTTAGATAAAATGAGAAATGAAGACGGGACCCCACGAGCATAGCTCCCCTTCCCGTAAAATACAACTAGGTAAATACAACTAGGTAAATACACATGAATTTAAAAATAGTTTAGATAAAATGAGATATGAAGACAGGACACACAACTAGGTAAATACACGTCAGTCGAAGCGACAATGAAGTTTGGAACTACAAGAAAACTTCAAGTTTCATCGACCTCAACGAGGGGGTACCTTTGTTGTATTAATAGGGAAGGGGAAAGCTCGTGGTGTAGGGGGAAGGTGAAGAAAAAGGAGAGAGGGATTACTGAGGAAAATGGAAGGAAATGAGGAAGGGGACGAATGGGCCCCGGATGTTAGAAAAGGTGTAAACAAGAGAGGTGCAGAACATACAGATGAAAGAAGAACAAGGAAGCAGAAGTGTCAAAAGCAGATATATAGATAATAGCAGCTCAATGGAAAGAGAAGATAACTGCCTTTATGGATTTAAGGAGGGAGGTGACAACCTCCCCTGACTAGTAAATCTAGAGGAGAAAAAAAAAAAAAAAAAAAAAAAAAAAAAAAATTAACGAAACATGGGAGATTAGCTTTAACCAATTAACACTAGTTACCCAAAGAGTTGATAAACTGGAAGAACTAAAGAAGGAGAATCAAAACCTAACTAAAGAAATGGAAAAAATAAAAAGACAGTTAAGAGAAGTAAAGGATGAGAATGAGGAATTAAAGAGGAATAATGAAGAGAATAGAGTCCATAGCAAAAGAGGTAAGTGGTTGGAAAAAAGTACAAGAGAACAATAAAATGGAATTTAGAGGTATAATGGAACAGCAGATGAAAGAACAAACTAAGAACACAGTTATTAAAGTGATGATGGAGGAGAATATATTAAGAGACTTGTGGATAAAAAGAAATGTTTACATGTAATCATATTAGGAATGGAAGTATAATCCAAATAGGACTACAAGAATATAAGAGGAAAAGGAAAAAGTAAATAAGATATTAGAAGTAGTTCAAGAAGATGAACCAGAAACAGGGAAACAAATAGAAGAAATAGTTAGACTAGGGAAATACAAGACAGATAAGACCAGACCAATTAAGGTTAAATTCAGATCACAAACGACAGCAGAGAATATCTAGGCAAAAACAGGGAAACTAGCTGACAGTGATCAATATAAACAGGTATGGATAAAAAGAGAAATGAATAAAGAGGAAAGAGAGGATGAGAAAACAGAAAGACTAGAAGCTAAGGAAAAAAACAAACAAGAAAAGAACAGAGTCAGAAAAAGAGAAATTCTATTGGAGAGTAGAGGATATGAAAGTGAGGAAATGGTTCATAGCAGAGAAAAACAGAAAACATGATGGAATTAGCAGAAAATCAAAAGTGTCTTACACAAATACAGATGGCCTAATAACAGGTTTGAACAAACTGAATGATTACACAAAGGAAAAAGAACCGGACATAATGAGAATTGTAGAGACAAAATTGAAATATCCACTACCAACCAACAGTGTAGTATCATGGTGCATATAATTATTTGATTAAAAACAGAGGTTATTTAATGTTCGTTTAAGAGAGGGTAGAGTGCCAGAGGACTGGAGGAGTGCCTGTATAGTTCCACTTTACAAGGGAAAAGGGGAACAAGTGTGAGTGTAGTAGTTTCAGAGGGATTAGCTTGTTGAGTGTAGTTGGGAAGGCTTATGGGAGGGTCTTGATTGAGAAGATTAGGAGAGGAACAGAGGGAGTAATTGGTGAGGAACAGTGTGGGTTTAGGACAGGTAGAGGTTGTGTAGATCAGATTTTTGTAGTAACACAGATATGTAAGAAAGTTATAGGAAAAGGTAAGGATGTTTTTTGGGCTTTTATGGATTTGGAAAAGGCTTATGACAGGGTAGACAGGAAGGCACTATGGGAGATATTGCAGATATATGGGGTAGGAGGAAAGCTGTTAAGAGCAGTCAAGAGTTTTTATGAGAGTAGTAGAGCTTGTGTTAGGATTAGAAACAAAGAGAGTGAATGGTTTGAAGTAAAGGTGGGACTTTGTCAGGGATGTGTTATGTCGCCCTGGCTGTTCAATCTTTACATGGATGGGGTGGTGCGAGAGGTGAATGCAAGGTCAGGGATTGGAGATGATTAAAGAAAATGGAGAAAAGTGGGAAATAAGCCAGTTGTTGTTTGCTGACGACATTGCGCTTGTAGCAGGATCAGAGGAGGGATTGAGGAAGTTAGTGACAGAGTTTGAGGTGTGTGAAAGAAGGAAGCTGAAGATAAATGTGGGCAAAAGTAAGGTGATGAGATGTACAAGGGGAGAGAGTGACAGCAGGATGTAAGTGAGCATTACGGGTGAACGACTGGAGGAAGTGGATAGCTTTAGATACTTGGGTGTGAATGTGGCAGGAAAGGGAGGAGTTGGGGTGGAGGTAGAATGTAGATTGAGAGAAACGAGTAAATACCTTGGTGGATTGAAAAATGTAATGAGAAATAGACATCTGGGAATCGATGCTAAGAGGAGGTTATAAGAAGGAGTGATTGTGCCAACAGCATTGTTTGGTGCAGAAACATGGAACATGAGAGAGGAAGAGAGGAGTTTGAATGTGTTTGAGATGAAATGTCTGAGAAGTATGATAGGGGTTACTAGGTTGGATAGAGTAAGAAATGAGGTGAGGAGAAGAACTGGGGTGGAAAGGGAACTGGGAGATAGGGTTGATGAAAGAGTATTAGGATGGTTTGGACACATGGAAAGAATGAATGAAGAAAGATTAGTAAAAGAAGTGTGGAAGGCACAGGTGGAAGGAGTGAATATGAGGGGGCGTCCTAGGATGATATGGATGGATGGGGTAAAAGGGGCATTACAAAAGAGAGGAATGTCTGTGGAAGGACGGGAGAGGACAGAAGATAGGGGTGAATGGAGAGGGTTTGTGTATAGATGATGCTGTGATGCATGAGGGGGAGTGGGTGGGGGATGGGGGTGAGGAAGTATGTATGGAAAAAAAAAAAAAAAAAAAAAAAATTGACACAGCCCAAAGGGATTTCTCCCCCATCTTCTCCTTTTCTGTATGGGGGGACAGAGAGGGGGGATCACCGAATTTATGAAGCGGCCTTGCTGTGGATGTGCTGTCTTGTGACACTACTTCTGACCCAGGGCAGTGGACAGGATGCAGGGATGACCCGTCATCCAGAAGGTGCCAAGATAAGAGGGAAGGAGGAGGGTGGAAGGGAGTGGAATATATATGAAATGGAATGGGTGGGAGTGGTTTCTATGCCTTTTTCTTTTTGGCTACCCCCCGTGTAGGGGGAAAAAGCCTTTGGTGTATGTATGTAGAAACAGAGGTAAAACAAGGGGGAGGAGTTATGTTCCTGACTAAGAAGGATGTGAGAAATGTCACATATGGAAAGAACAGAGTAGAGATGATTATGATGGAAGTGGAGGACAAGGATGGGAAGAGCAGAAAGTTTGTAGTAAATTACGTGCCTCCTAAAACGGCTTTGCGGGAAGAGAAAGAACACAAAAATATGTTAGAAGACATAAGGATAACACTAACATAATGGAAGATGGAGGAAGAATAGTAATGGGTGGCTTTAATTGTAAAGAAATCTGCTGGGAAGAGATGACAGTGAAGGGTGGAGACGACCTATGGGGAAATGTACTACTTGATATGATTATAGAACATACAATGATGCAATGGATACAAGAGAATACTAGGTATAGAAATGAGGAAGAACTATCGAGACTGGACCTAATAATCACATCATAACCTGAAATAGTGGACAAGATTGAATATAAGACACCAATAAGTAAAAGTGACCACATATTGGTTGAACTGGAACTAAATGAGGAAAAATATGTGACAAAAACAAACAATAAAGGGAAAATTGATGTATGAAAAAACAAATTTTGATAAAAGAGAATTCTTTCAAGAAGCAGACTGGGAAAGAACACAAGGAGGATACAACAGTAGAAGAGAAATGGAATATTTGGAATTTTTTTTATAAAGGAGTTAAAAAGTATGTTCCAAGACAAAAGCAAGAAAAAGAATATGTAAAGTGCTGGTACAACAAAAGCTGTAGGGAGTTAAAAGACAAAAGGGATAAAGCTTGAATAAAATGAAAAAAAAAAAAAAAAATGAAAAATGGAAAATATATACTAGTTATAGAAATCAATATGTACAAGTGTGCAGAGAAGAAAAGAGAAAATACAAAAAAGATGTCATAGAAAAATGTAAAGATCAACCAAAACTATTTTACAGATTTGTAAACAACAAACTGAAAAACAAACAAGCATTAGAGAAACTACGACAAGGAGTTGAATACACAGGAAATAGTTATTGCAGAAATTATGAACAAGCATTTTAAATCGGTGTTTATGAGGGAGAACATACAACCTAGAGATATCGAGTGGGAGGAGAAAGTCCCCCCTGTGAAAGAGATAGAAGTATCAAGGAATGAAATAATGAATCACTTGAGTAATCTCAATGTCAATAAATCGCATGGACCAGATGAAATGGCAAACTGGATTTTGAGAGAATGCAGAAATGAACTAACAGACAAAATACATAGTCTAATAAACAGTTCATTGAAGGAAGGAAAAGTTCCAAAAGATTGGAAAAGAGCAAATATAGTACCAATATATACAGGGGGAAACAAGGAAGACCCTACTAACTATAGACTGGTCTCTCTTACAAGTACGATAGCTAAAATTTGTAAAATTTTCAAAATTAGATGGGTAAGGCATTTGGAAAAAAATATATATATACTAAATCCAAGGCAATTTGGATTTAGACAAGGACAATCATGCGTCACAAACTTAATGTGTTCCTATTCAAGGCTAATAGATGTAACACAAGAAAGAGATGGATGGGCTGATTGTGCATTTCTAGACTCGAAAAAAGATTTTGGTAAGGTGCCACATAAGAAGTTGCTTAAGAAATTAGAAACTGCAGGAGGAATACAGGGCAAACTGCTGAAGTGGATGGAAGACTTCTTGCATGAAAGAAAAATGAGAGTGGTGATAAGAGACAAACACATTAATTGGGATGAAGTGATAAGTGGAGTTCCACAAGGAACCGTTCTGGCTCCAATAATGTTTGCTATATATATTAATGATATAAATAAAGGAATTGAAAGTTATATGAGCTTCTTTGCAGATGATGCAAAATTGTTGAAAAAAGTGAACACTGAAGAAGTTTGTGAGTCACTACAGAGTGATCTCAATAAAGTATGGGAATGGAGTAGGAAGTGGGAGATGGAATTCAATATTAAGAAGTGTAGTATAATGGAATTTGGAAGAAGCAAAAAAAGAATAGTGGGATCATATAAATTGGGAGAAGAAATTAAAAATGTAGAAAATGAGAAGGACCTGGGAGTCATTATTATGAATAATATGTCCCCTGAGAAACATATAAATAAGATTTTTTGAGAAACTTGTAATTTAATAAGAACAAAGTGGCATTTACATACCTGGACGAAGAAATGGCGAAGAAAATACTAGTTACTTTGATAAGACCAAGATTGGAGTATGCAGCGACGACGTGGTCACCAAGTACAAAAAAATGTATAACAAAACTTGAAAGAATACAAAGAGCAATTACGAAATTGGCACCAACACTCTCAGAACTATCATATGAAGAGAGACTAGCAAAACTTGAGCTACAGACATTAGAGCAAAGAAGAGAGAGAGGAGACTTGAAAGGCATAGAAACTATTGATAGAGAGGATCTAATAAATGGGATAGTAAAAATACAAGAGGACACGGAAAGAAAATAAAGAGACAGCTATAGAGGCGACCTGAAAAAGAACAGCTTTCCCCCCAGAGTAATAGACGTTTGGAACAAGTTAGATGGGAAAGTGGTGTGTGCAAAAACAATACACAAATTTAAAAACAGTCTAGATAAAACAAGATATGAAGACGGGACACCACGAGCATAGCTCCTCTTCACATAAAATACAACTAGGTAAATACACAGACACACACTTTTTGTGGGTTTTGATTTAGTTGTAAGGCATGCTGGGTTGAGGACTTTGGGACTCCCAAGTAAACCTATGCTCTCATGATCTTACAATTTTCATATGCTATTCAGTGTATAAGGCAGGCCCTAAGAGCCAAAACTGGTTCACTCCCACTTCTTCATTTACATGGTGACCCTCCCTCCTTATCCACTCATGAGTGATTAGAGAAGACAAGAAATCCCTTCCAGCTTTGTCAATTTATCATACATTCATCTTCCATACATCATATGACATCCCACATGAAAATGGTCACTGAGTGTGGTTTGGGTGCAGTTTATCATTGTTCCCAAGACTTTGTTTTGAATGATGTGCCTTTTCTTTGTTGGCATTTCTATTTGGGAGAGACCAGGTTGTTGATGTGCTGTAGAGTGAAGTGTGAATGAACAACTACATCTGTTGTGTCTGTTCAGTGTTTATTTCTGTTGACAAAAATTTGGGCTTGTAAATATCCTGTGTAAGCTGAATTTCATTCATTTTTCTTGTTACTTTCTTTGTGGTGGAAATGAATATCATGTATATAATAAGAAAGTTGCAGGACAGTGGGATTTTGCTTGAGGTATCATATATTCAAATATATAACTAATCTTAATAACATAAAATTATCTGGGGTGAGAAGGGTCATTTTCAACTTCTGGAGAAATCTTCAATGTTAGCCAGTATTCTAATTTGTGCTTCCGACAGCATCTGCACATTCAAAATGTCCCAACATGAAACATCTTTAAATTATTATATACTCTGGGTTTACACTCTTCAATCCACCAAGGCATTTACTCGCTTCTCTCAATCTACATTCTACCTCCACCTTCACTCCACCTTTTCCTGCCACATTTGCACCCAAGAATCTAAAACTATCCACTTCTTCCAGTCGCTCTCCCTTAACCCCTTCCATACGGTGCCGCACACGTAGGCGTCATGGACTTAGATCTCGGTGGCAGCAGCCAATGCCAGCCGTACGACGTGTCGTAATAATACTCGCATCATAAAATATAGTCACCGCTTATATCGATCGTTTTCTCTTCACCCGTGAATTTTGATAACCATAGAAAATGCGATTACAAAAGAATTAAAAAGAATGTCATTATGGAGGGGCGACTACAATAAATATAATCAAGACGCCGATATGGCAGCCTCGCGAATACACTCGCTCCCCATGACGCCTACGTGTGCGGCACCGTATGGAAGGGGTTAATGCTCACTTCCAGTCTACTGCCACTTTCACCCCTTGTACATCTTATCACCTTACTTTTACCCACATTTATCTTTAGCTTTCTTCTATCACATACTCTCCCAAACTCTGACACCAACTTCCTCAATCCCTCCTCCGATCCTGCCACAAGCACAGTGTCGTCCGCAAACAACAGCTGGCTCACCTCCCACTTTTCTCCATTTTGAAGAGTGTAATGAGGAATAGACATTTGGGAATGGATGCTAAGAAAAGACTGTATGAAGGAGTGATTGTGCCAACAGCACTGTATGGGGCAGAAACATGGAACATAAGAGAGGAAGAGAGGAGTTTGAATGTGTTTGAGATGAGGTGTCTGAGAAGTATGATGGGGGTTACTAGGCTGGATAGAGTGAGAAATGAGGAGGTGAGGAGGAGAACCGGGGTGGAAAGGGAGCTGGGTTGATGAAAGAGTATTAGGATGGTTTGGACACATGGAAAGAATGAGTGAAGAAAGACTAGTAAAAGAGGTATGGAAGGCAGATGTGGAGGGAGTGAACATGAGGGGACGTCCTAGGATGAGGCAGATGGATGGGGTGAAGGGGGCTTTGGGGAAGAGGGGAATGTCTGTTGAGGAAGGATGGGAGAGGACAGAAGACAGGGGTGCATGGAGAATGGTTGTATATGGATGATGTTGTGATGCATGAGGTGGAATGGGCGGGGGGATGGGGGGTGAGGTAGCATGTGTGAGCAAATTTTGACGCAGACCAAAGGGATTTCTCCCTGTCTTCTCCTTTTATGCATGGGGGGACGGAGAGGGGGGGTTGCCGATTTAATGAAGCAGCCTTGCTGTGGATGTGCTGTGTCTTGCGACACTGCTTCTGACCCAGGGCAATGGACAAGGTTCAGGGATGACCCGTCATCCAGGAGGTGCTATAAGAGGGAGGGTGGAGGGGTGTGGAGTGTTTTCAGGGATGGAACGGGTGGGAGTGATTTTATGCCTTTTCCTTTTTGGCTACCTCCCTTGTAAGGGGGAAAAAGCCTTGGTATATGTATGTATGTATGTACTCTGGGTTTGGGTTTAGATTGCATATGAAAAAGCTAAGCACTGATGAGAAGAACAGGTGGAATACAATCCCAATAGAGGCTACTTATAGTTAGAGTACATAATGACAAAAAAAAAAAATCTTCACAATCACATGAAGACACCCTACTGTAAGTGAGCCTGGGGTACCAGAAGATACATCTCAGCCGTACAAGATAAACAGGTGATCACATGTTGGAAAGCACAATAAAACCTATATAGTGTTCCACAGTATGCAAGGGATTCATAAATTCATAAAATTAAGAAATTAAAAACTATTGCAATAACACAACAATCACTTAAGATTTCAAAACATCATCAAAACATTAAACACAATTTTACTTGCAGAATTCAACTGAGTACAAGAATGAGGGTAAACACTCGCAGTTCACACAATTTATGCACTACATATATCAACATCCACATACAATCACATGGCATGTCCACTATATGTACATCCCTTTACAAATAGCAATAACTGACCAAACAAGCAGAAGTTACAAAGTCAAACCAGAAAATAAACTAAATCTAATCTAACATCCTGCATTTGACTGCTCTTGCAATTCATCAATAACATATAAATTAAGCAATCCAGAAAATGTGTCCAACAGATAGACCCTTTAACAAGTTATTACTATTCAAATAAAATCCTATATAAAACCATGTTATACACTAAAACTTTATATCTCTAGGTTATTTGAGTACAGAAAATATTTTTACAATTATTCCCGAGTTGGAAACAGCTATATAATTCTATAAAAAAATGTGGCCAAATCCTCATGTAAATGGATAATCACATTAAATTTAATCTGCCTTAACTATAAAAATATGGCCAAATTCTGATATGACTGGATAATCATATTAAGTTTTTATCTGCTTGAACAAAAGCAGAATACAGGGAAATGCACAAGGAAAACAGAAATTCAGAAAAGCGGTCACAATTGCTTTTCTTTACTATTTCTGATTGAACAAGACTGAACCTTACTTACATGAGTATTCCGGAGGTGGATCCAGAATAGGAAAGTGGATGGCTACCAAAAAGACAACCAAGGATTGGGGACTTGTTGCAATTTATCAAATCTACACTTTAGCAACAACACATAGGGTAATGCTTGACAATATGTTATATTTTTAAGAAATAATAATAATAATAATTCTCAGGGGATATTAAAAAACATTCTAAAACTTTACCTTAAAACAAAAGAAAAACAAAAATTTGGGAATTGGGAACTTTTTAATTTGAGAAATCATAGTAACATCAACCCTGTACTTGACAATTTCAGTTTGAATACTAATACAATACTCTCTATCATTTAGAAAATCAAGCAGACATATGTTGTTTTGACATTTGCAAACTACAACTTTGTGTGTTTCCTTGACAAGAATACTTACAGCCACAAAAAAAAAAAAAAAAAATCCATATCTATCTTTATGGCACCATATAAATTTTTCCTTGCCTACAGTAATAACATGTGAAAAGAATGAGTAGATAAACTGTTGCATCTCTCATTTAAACAAAAGTAAGGACTTATCCACTAAAAGATGGCTTGTTACATAAGTTAAACCTGCTACAACAGTGAGAGAAGTTAACATTCTGGTCAGCCATAAATGTGCATTCAATCTTGATTTTAATCATAATACAGGTCATGTGATTGTAAGGGAAATCAATTATGAAATAGCCCAAAACAAAGCCTTAAATTAAATTTGAAACTTAAAAGAACATGTAAGTTTTGCTCTGAGGAAAAAGACTTTCACAAATGACCCAACCACATTTTCACACCAGTTACTGTACAGATAGCTCTTCATTTACATGTCATTTCAAGGCAACTGCAGTACATTAGACACAAAATCACACAACACTGTATTACACTTTAATCAGCCCTTCCCCAGTCCCTGGGACAGTTCAAACTTGCACAATTTCATATGTAACACACCATGATCAGTTCAAAAGCTATCCGTACTTGCTACCAGAAATTAAAAATCCCGAGTTAACACAATTTGTGAAAGGAAGCTATTGAGTGTTTATTGTTCAGCAGTCAGCCCATCCTCAACAAAATAAATGTCTTCTGTTGATCAGAATAAAATTAATAAAATGTGGTGTGACAGGGAGTTAACTGCCAATATAGGCTCATGGTCAGGACAATGAAAAGCCAAAAACATATACAAGTGACAGGTGAAATGTGTTCAGATAAATGGAGATAATTTGTTCCAACAGAAGGGCACACTAAGGATGAGCCAGTAGTACTGGTATGGAAGCAAAGTGGAAAAAATTTCCCCTTGTCAACAAAGAGATGTGAGAGAAGAGGATGAAAGGGTTAAAAATCTGCCTCCCATATCTAACCTAACCTTTCTAATCTGGGAAGTATTGATAATGTGGAAGAGGATGGACCCAATGACAGGTATCTGTATGTGGTGGTCCTCCACGTGGATGACACTTTGCCTCACTCAGTTTCCTGATTTCACACATAGAATGATGATAACCTGCAACTACTTCCCTCCTTCTACACTTTCAACATTGAGGGAAATAATAACACAAAAAGAAATAATGAAGCAGGTAACAAACCTTGATGTTAGGAAAACGCACAGCCCAGATGGAATTGCAAACTAAAAGAATGCAAAGAAGAACTAATGGACAAAATATACAACATAATAAGTTGCTCACTCAAAGAAGGAAAAATACCAAAGGACTGGAAAAATGCCAATATTGTACCAATATATAAAGGAGGAAACAAAGAAGAACCAACTAATCACAGACCAATCTCACTAACAAGCACTGTAGCCAAAATTTGTGAGAAGATTATCAAGAATAGACAGACAAAACACCTGGAAGAAAATAATACAATAAACCCAAGACAAACTGGATTCAGACAGGGGAGATCATGTACCACAAATTCAATCTGTTTTTACTCAATAATAATGGATATAATACAAGAAAGGGATGGATGGGCTGATTGTGCTTTCCTGACTTACAAAAAGCCTTTGACAAAGTACCACACACAAAAAAAAATAATAATAAAAAATTGGAAAACATAAGAGGGATACAAGGCAACCTACTGAACTGGATGGAGGGCTTCCTGCGTGGTAGAAAAATGAGAGTAGTACTTGAGAAAAGTATTCAGGTTGGAAGGAGGTGATTAGTGGAGTCCCACAAGGATCTGTATTGGCTCCAATAATGTTTGCTATTTATGTGAATGACATGGATGATGATGTGGAATGTTACATGAGCTTCTTTGCAGACGATGCTAAATTGTTTAGGAAAGTGAAAAATGAAATGGACTGTGAATCACTACAAAGATACCTGAACAAGGTTTGGAAATGGAGTCAGAAGTGGGAAGTGGACTTCAACATTAAGAAATGTAGCATAATGGAGTTTGGAAAAAGTAAACAAAGAATATTAAGACAACATACAATTGGTACTAAAGGGATAAAAAAAAAAGTGGGATCTGAAAAAGACCTGGGAGTAATTATTTCAAATGACTTGTCCTCTGATAAACAAATAAATAAAATCATCAGAGAATCACATAACTTGCTAAGATCAATAAAAGTGGCGTTTACCTATTTGGACAAAGAAATAAAAAAATATATATATATTAGTCTCATTAATAAGGCCTAGATTAGAGTATGCTGCAACATTATGGTCACATACATACATACATATACCAAGGCTTTTTCCCCCCTTACCAGGGAGGTAGCCAAAAAGGACAAGGCATAAAATCATTCCCACCCATTCCATCCCCGAAAACACTCCACACCCCTCCACCCTCCCTGCCCTGGGTCAGAAGCAGTGTCGCAGGACACAGCACATCCACAGCAAGGCCGCTTCATTAAATCGGCGACCCCCCCTCTCCGTCCCCCCACATAAAGGAGAGGACGGGGAGAAATCCCTTCGGGCTGCGTCAAAATTTTTGCTCACACACATTGCCTCACCCACCATTCCACCTCATGCATCACAACATTTTCCATATACAACCATTCTCCATTCACCCCTGTCTTCTGTCCTCTCCCGTCCTTCCTCAACAGACATTCCCCTCTTCCCCAAAGCCCCCTTCACCCCATCCATCCATCTCATCCTAGGACGTCCCCTCATGTTCACTCCCCCCACATCTGCCTTCCATACCTCCTTTACTAGTCTTTCTTCACTCATTCTTTCCATGTGTCCAAGCCATCCTAATACTCTTTCATCAACCCTATCTCCCAACTCCCTTTCCACCCCTGTTCTCCTCCTCACCTCCTCATTTCTCACTCTATCCAGCCTAGTAACCCCCATCATACTTCTCAGACACTTCATCTCAAACACATTCAAGTTCCTTCTCTCTTCCTCTCTTATGTTCCATGTTTCTGCTCCATACAGTGCTGTTGGCACAATCACTCCTTCATTATGGTCACACAGTACCAAAAAGAATATAAGGAAAATTGACAGAATCCAGAGAGCAACCACAAAGATGGCCCTAGCACTTTCAAACTTGTCATATGACGAGAGACTGGCTAAATTGAAGTTACTGACTTTGGAACAAAGAAAAGAGGGAGGTGACCTACTGACCATCTATAGGGTCATGAAAGGCACTGAAATTCTTGATAGAGAGGACTTACTAAATTGGGACACGAGAAACACAAGAGGACAAGGAAAGGAATCAAAAAGGATAGTTATAGAAGAGATCTGAAGAAAAACAGTTTTCCACACAGAGTGGTGGACACTTGGAACAAGCTGGATAAAACAATAGTGTGTGCAAAAACTACATACTTTTTTTAAGAGCAAACTAGACTCTGAGATACAGAGGCGGGACACCACGAGCATAGCTCCCCTTCCCATAAGATACAACTAGGTAAATACCAATACAACACAAACAACAGTCTAAAGTTCCTTCCTAAAGATTCTTGCAAGAGCCCAAAGATCATTGGCAGCTAATGTGAGGATGTGGGTGTTCCACTTAGTGAAACTCAAGGCAACAATCATTATTTCTCTTGATGTATATGAATATGTAAATTTAAACTAGGTTTGTTAACTGGAGAATAAGAGACAGTACCCAATGAACTTTGCTCCTTTCCTGTATATTGTATAACAATAAAGTATATATAAGCATATACAATTAGGTAAATGCATCCACATCTGAAGCAAATACCTATTCAACAACCCCTCCCAATTTAGTGGTACAGGGTTCCCTCAAATAACGCGGATTCGAATAACACGGATTCAATCATACGCGGATTTTATTTCAAAACCATCTCAAATGTAGAGAATCATTTTAAAATTCGCGCTGAGTCGGGCACGCATACGCACACACGCAGCAACATCGCAAACAATTTTACCGCCCTAACCTGTTGAAGTGTAATGTTTCTTTCGTTTGGAACACAACTAATAAGTCTGATAATGACTGCGCTTGTCGTGTCTTAATTTCTCTTATGAGGTTCTTGTTACTGGCGGTGGTGGTTTGGGAGATCAAACACATGTTAGACAACCAGTGTATGTTGTGAATGCGCGTGCATGTACACACAAATACGAACACACACACACTCACGTACATGCTTACTTGTACATGTTAACAGACGCATACACGCATGCATGCACACACACGCCACACACACATACATACGCCACATACACACACGTATACATACGCCACACACACACACAATGTGTATACGCCACATACACACACATGTATATACGCCACATACACATATGCATATACGCCACATACACATGTATACTGTATACGCACAAACACATACATACGCCACATACATACACCACATACACGCGTGCGCACACACACACACACGCGCATGCACACACGTACACATACATGCGGTTCTTGGTATTTAATATAGAAAGTCAGCATACGCGGTAATTTCAGGAACCTAACCCCCGCGTTATTTGAGGGACTCCTGTACTTCATTGTCATTGTTCAGTCTACAATTACCCCCCCCCCCCAAATTATCAAGCCATTTCCCCCAGGTCACTCTTACATGATACCCACAGCTTCCAAGTAACTGATCAACAGCCTGTGGTTTGGCCCACAAGTCAATCAAGGAAGACATGATGTGTTGTTGTCTGGGCTTTTCAGTCATGAAAACCATAGACCTTAGGTAGACAGTACTCCATCAATAAACCTCTCCATACCCTGTAATATTAGCCTTTTGAATTTTGCTCTGATCAAGAGAAAATTTTTATTCAGCTGAAGAGCTGGCCCACAATGGAAAAGCTCAATTTTCAACATCTTTTTTAATGGTGGGTATACTTTATGTACCCACACAATATTATTTACCCTCCCCATTAATCCTCTCATACACTGACACATTTCCGAGTCAAAATGTCTCCATACAAAAGTAAATTCAACATGTAAGTGCATACATTTTTTCTTTAAATTTGTAGAAAAAAAAACTTTACAAGAAAAGTGTGTCAAGTCTTAGTGTCAAAAAAGAAATGCATCCTAAACTAAATTAGCTGGCACCTTTGTAGCCATAACCTCTGTCTCTAGTGTCTTCTAACAGGCAGACTGTAAGCTTCCTTGCACACAACATTTAAATTTTGGAATGGAAACTCGTAAACCTATGCTGTGTGTGAGAGGGTTAACCATCTTTGTCTATATGGTCTGCTGAATACACTACTTACCATTTCCAAAAGATAGAATTAAAAGAAGAGAATGAATACATACAGCTGATTATGTTGATTACATTTACACTAGTGTTCACAAATACTTAAAGAAACAAAAATAAAAATCAATCAATCAATAAATAAAATAATAAATCAAACTGTACCTAACCCTGAATAATGTATGTAAGGGATTATCATAGTTCTCTTAACCTCTTCAGTACAATGAGGCATCATGAGATGTGAGTGGGTACACGAAGATGGTGGCATCAGCATCTTGATTATATACATTTTTTGTAGTTGTACAGGAGTTACTCCCAAACTTTGTGTTTATTATTACTCGGAGTAAAAGTGAACGCATAATACAGCAGGGACTTTATATTTTATAATGTGAGTAGTGTGATGGACTGTACGTATGGCAGCTGATGCTGCATGCGAAAATTTGACTCATACTGAAGTGGTTAAGCTAACAAGAATAGTTCTACTTATATGGGAGGTAGCTAAGTCAAAAGGCATGTACCTACTCCCACCCATTCCACTCCCATCCACCACCCTTTCCTCCCTCTCACCTTAGCTCCTAATGGATGACAGATGATCCCTTTATCATGCCCACTGCCCTGGGTCAGATGCAATGTAGTAGGACATCCACAGCAAAGCTGCTTCATTTAATCAGAGACCCCCCCTTCTCTGTCCACTCGTGTGGAAAAAGAGATGGGGAGAAATCCCTTTGGGCTGGGTCAAAATATCATTCACACATAAACCCCTACCCATTACCTCCTCCTATCCTTGCATCACAGTATCATGTATACACTAATATATATATTGTTACATGTTAGAACTATTCTTTAAATAAATATAGTTCTAACATGAAGTAAAAAAAAACAATATATGTATATATATATATATATATATATATTGGGAACTGGTATGTTATAACACATTTGTAAATGTTCACTTTAAACCCACTATCGGAGAAATAATATCAGAAGTACAGGAAAAACTATATTTCGACTACTATCTGTAGTCCTCTTCAGCAGAATGGTTACAAGAAGTTAGAGTATAGGTATAAATGAGGTAGTGAGGGGTACAGAAAAGTGGATGGAGGAAGTGGGGGGACTCAGGTTACATGCCCTTGACCGTAACTCTGGGGTATATAAATTGCCTTGTAAAGACTGTGGTGATGTCTATTGGGGCCAAACTGGCAGGGATTTGTCCACAAGATTAAAAGAACACAAAAACTCCATTAAATATGGACAAGTCAACTCCACCATGTTCCTTCATGCCAACCAAAAAGACCACAAAATGGATTGGGATAATGCAGCAATTATTTTTAAATCACATTGTAGTTTTCGTAGGAAAATTGTAGAATCTTCCTTAATAAAACATTATCCTAACTTCAATACCTCAAAAGGTCAGTGGCCCCTAGATTGCATTACAAGGATAGCAGTCAATAAACTAATGTCAAGAGCAGTTGGACAAAATACCACCAACTGTCCTTCCTTCACCCAACCATATCAAGAGCATGTAACCTGAGTCCCCCCACTTTCCCCATCCCCTTTTCTGTACCCCTTACTACCTCATTTATATCTGTACTCTAACTTCTTGTAACCATTCTGCTGAAGAGGACTACAGATAGTTGTCGAAATATACAGTTTTTCCTGTACTTCCAATATTATTTCTCCAATAGTGGGTTTAAAGTGAACATATATATATATATATATATTCCAAAGGCTTTTTCTCCCATACAAGGGAGGTAGCCAAAAAACAAAGGCATATAATCCACTCCCACCCATTCCATCCCCACTTACTCCACTCCCATTCACCCCCCCTCCCTCCCTCTTATCTTGGCTCCTCCTGGATGATGGGTCATCCCTGCATCTTGCCCAATATTAATAATAATAGTAATAACAATAAAAGAATAAATAAATACAAACAAGACAATAAGGGGAGCAGGTGCCAAATGATGCACAGAAAGCTGGGAAAACATAGGAAATACTTACGTGGACAAAACTGTAGCACCCCCAGGCATCCATGACAATCAAGAAGTCGACAATGGAAGTCTGATCGAATAGCATCAGTTTCTGGATGGGCTACAAGAAAAGAAAATCAATCAATCAATCAATATGATGCCTCTGGTCACTCTTACAGAGGACTTGCAGCCCTGAAGTAACTAACAACAGCCTCCAGACAGGACCATGCGTCACTTGGGGAAGATATAATGTCTTCTGGAGATTGTTAGTGTGGGGCATTGTACAATGAATTGTTCTGTGTCCTCTATGTGGTAGTTGCATCTGAGGCAGTTTGAATCTGTGTTGGTATGGTTTTAATGCTGGATGGTGTTGTGAGTGCAGGTGTGCCCATGTGTTTCTCATCAGGTGTGAGTTTTTTTGTTTTGTTTTTTCTGTGGGGCTTATGTCTGGGAGTTGTTCATGGAGTATTGAGTTTGGAGACCTGTCTTGACAGGCTTGTTTAGTGATCTGTGTATGTATGTGTTTTGGTGTGAGTGTTTCGTGTGGTATAGGTGGTAGGTTGTTATAGATGTCATCCAAGAAAATAAACATATCATGAGTATGAATGGTCAATTATACAAAATGTTATGTAACAATTGTTTCCTTGATAATATTTTTAAATAGTCTATCTAGCTATCTATATACATACATACATACACCAATGGCTTTTCCCCTTACAAAGGAGGTAGCCAAAAAGCAAAGGCATAAAACCCATTCCCACATACTCCACTCCCATTCACCACCCCTCTCCCTCCCTCCTTTCTTGGCTCCTACCAGATCTTTCATCCCTACATCTCACCCACTGCCCTGGGTTAGAAGCAATGTAGCAAGACACAGCACATCCACAGCAAGGCCATTTCATTTAATCAGCAACACCCCTTCTCCATCCCCTCATGCAGAAAAAGAGATGGGGAAAATCCCTTCAGGCTGCATCAAAATATCATTCACACATACTTCCTTCTTTCACACACCTTCTCAAACTCTGTCATTAACTTCCTTAATCCCTCTTCTGATCCTGCTACATGTGCAGTGTCGTCAGCAAACAACAACTGGCTTATCTTCTATTTTACTCCATTTACTTTAGCCATCTCCAGTCCCCGGCCCTTTACCTTTCACACCACCCCATCCATGTACAAATTGAAGAGCCAAGGCAACATAACACACCCCTAGCAAAGTCCCACCTTTACCTCAAACCATTCACTCTCTCCAATTCTAATACAGGCTCTACTACTTTCGTAAAAAATCTTGATTGCTCTTAACCACGTCAGTACAATGACATCATGAGGCACAAGTGGGTACACGAGAAAGCTGGAGTCGGTGTCTTGGTCATATTTTTTTCTATAGTTGTACACAAGTCACCTCCAGATTCTGTGAACTGGTTTGATCACATTTTCTGAGCTTATTATTACTCAGAATAAAAGAGAATGAGTAATACAGCAGTGACTTCATATTTTATGTGAGTAGTGTGGTGCAAATTACATATGGCAACCAATGCTGTGTGTGAGAATTTGAGTCATACTAATATGGTTAACAGCTTTCCTCTTATCCCATATATCTGCAATACCACCCATTGCCTTCCTGTCTACCATGGCATAAGCCTTTTCCAGATCCATAAAAGCCCCAAAAAAATCCTTACCTTTTCCTATAGCTTTCTCATGTATCTGTCTCAACACAAAAATCTGATCCACACAACCCCCATCTGCCTTAAACCCACACTGTTACTGACCAATTACTCTGTTTCTCTCCTAATCCTCTCAATCAAAACCCTCCCATAAGCCTTCCCAACTACATTCAACAAACTGATCCCTCTGAAACTACTACACTCACACTTGTCCCATTTCCCCTTGTAAAGTGGAACTATACAGGCACTCCTCCAGCACTCTACCCTCTTTTATATAAACATTAAACAACCTTACTAGCCAGTCCACCATCACTGTACCTCCTTTTTTTAGACACTTAGCATGACACCCATCTAACGCAGGTGCCATACCTACTCTCATTATCTTAATAACTGCTTTCACGTCATCTTTCCTTATTTCTTCTCCATTTTCCTCATTAATCACTGTCATTTTCTTAGCACTTCCCACTGCAACTACCTTTCCCTCCCTATCCCTCTTCACATTCAACAACTCCCTAAAATACTCTACCCATCTTCCTCTGCCATCTCTTCCACTATCATCTATCTGCACCTTTTACCTTTACTTCTCTACTCAATTCACCTCCTCTTTCTCTCTTAATTTCCTTCCAAAACATCTTTTTATTATTTTCAAAATTTTCTGTCATATTCTCACCCCATTTCACATCAGCTCTCTTTTTTTGCCTCCTTTATCTTATGCTTTACCTCTCTTTTCTTTGTACCTCTTATATGATTCTCTCATCCTATTTTGTAACCAATCTGTGAATGTTTGCTTTTCTTCTACAACCTTCTTTGCTTCATCTCCTCGCCACTCACTACCCTTCCTTCTATTTCCTCCTGTCCTTCTTGTTCTACACATCATCTCTGCACACCTTGTGACTCCTTCATTGAACCATCCCCATTCCTCCTACACTCCTAGTTCTACTCTATCATTCCACTCTTTCCCACTCCTCTCTCAGCTTCTTGTACTTCTCCTTTTATTTCTTATTTAAGCAGTTTACTCTAAGCACCTCCTTACTTTGTCCTTTTCCTCTTTCTCCATCTATCCTCCACTCTTACCTTCCACCAAGAAATTATCTGATATTCCCCCACTCTCTCCCCTTAGAACTTACTAGTTTTCTCATGGTTACCACTATATAATCCATTAAAGCTCTATCTACCACCCTTCCACCCACCACCCTCTTCCATGTGTAGTTATGCTTGACTTTCTTCCTAAACACTGTATTTGCTATCATCAACTTTCTAAACACATCACCATCATCTCTCCACTAATTTTTTTTTCCTGGAACTTCATACTTCGCAACCACTTTGTCTATTGGTTCATTTCCTATCTTAGCATTAAGATCTTCCAATATCACTACATTGACATTTCTCCCTAATCCCTCTATGCGCTCATTTAAATCTATCCAAAAACCATCCCTTTCTTCTACACTCTTCTCACTACCAGGCCCATATGCACTTACAAAAATCCACATCTCCCTTCCCAATTTCACCTTCATCCACATTAACCCTGAAGAAACCTTCTTCCACTCCACATGTTTACCTATCTCTTCACTTACTAGTCTAGCCACTCCTCTCCCTCTCTCTTCACTCCTGACATCCTCCCGACTACACTACCAAACTCAAACTCACCCCTCCCTTTCAACTTAGTTTCACTTAATGCCAACACATCCATCTTTCTTCCCATAAACATACTGCCTACCTCTTCCCATTTACTCTCATATGTACCACATCCATGCACATTAAAAGACCCAAACCTTAGGGTACTGGTTGGAAAACTCCTCCCAGACCACCTTATGCCTTTGCTTTTATGGAATGTCCCCTCTGGGGCTATAGAGAGTAGGATGGTTCATCCTATCCCTGTCCCATTTTTTTACGCTTTTTACAAGAGAGGTAGCCAAGACAAAAGGCAAACACCCACTCCCATCCACCACCCTTTCATCCCTCTCATCTTAGCTCCTCATGGATCAGGGGCCATCCCTGTATTCCACCCACTGCCCTGGGTCAGAGGCAATGCAAGAAATAGTACATCCACAGCAAGGCTGCTTCACTTAACCAGTGATTCCCCCTCTTAGTCACCTCATACAGAAAAAAAGAGACAGGGGAAAATCCCTTTAGGCTGCATCAAAACAGCATTCACACATAACCACTCCCTACCCCCTCCTTTCTTTGCATCTCAGTATTACACAGCCATTCTCCACTCACCCTTATCTCCAGTCTTCTCCATTCCATCTTCAACAGATATTCCCCTCTTGCTCAATGCCCCTTTCATCCCATCCATCTCTATCTCATCCTTGGTCTTTGCCTTAAATTCACTCCCTCTTACTCTGCCTTCCACACCTCTTTTCCTAATCTTTTTTCACTCATTCTTTCCATATGTCCAAATCATCCCAATACTCTTTCATCAGCACTAGCTGCCATCTCTTTTTCCATCCCTGCTCTCCTCCTAACCTCCTTTCCCATCCTATCCAACCTTGTAACTCCTACCATACTTCTCGGACATTTCATCTCAAACACATTTAAACTTTTCCTCTCTTCCTCTTTTAAATTCCAGGTCCCTGCTCCATACAGTAAAATGCCATCAGCACAATCACCCTTTTGTATACTCTCCTCTTTGCATCTATTCCCAAATGCCTATTTCTCATGAAACTTTTTAATCCTCCATAGGCATTTACTTGGTTCTCTCAGTCTATAATTTACCTCCACCTCCACTTCCTCTTTCCTGCCAAATTCGGCCCCAAATTGCTAAAGTTATCCATTTCCTCCATCATCTCTCCTTTAAGACACCTCCAACTCACTACCATCCTCTCTCCTTGTACATCTCATCTCCTTTAGAACATAAGAATGAAAGAGACTGCAAGAGACCATAAGGCCTACACTAGGTAGCTCCATATCCATCATCACCTGTCATCCCCATCCATAAAGTTGTCTAATCATTTCTTAAAACAATTTATAGTTTCAGCGCTTACTACATGGTTACTAAGTTTATTCCATTCATCGACCACCCTATTAGTAAACCAATTCTTGCCTATTTCCTTCTTAAATCTAAATTTGCCCATAAGGCCTACACTAGGTAGCTCCATATCTATCATCACCTGTCATCCCCATCCATAAAGTTGTCTAATCGTTTCTTAAAACAATTTATAGTTTCAGCGCTTACTACATGGTTACTAAGTTTATTCCATTCATCGACCACCCTATTAGTAAACCAATTCTTGCCTATTTCCTTCTTAAATCTAAATTTGCCCAGTTTATACCCATTACTGCGAGTCCTGCCCTGTTGTTTTATTATGATGACCTTGTTTGCATCACCCTTGTTATAGCCTTTTATCCACTTGAACACTTCTATTAGATCACCCCGCACTCTGCGTCTTTCCAGAGAGTGTAAGTATAAGTGCCTAAGCCTCTCTTCGTAAGGCAAATTTCCGAGTCCTTGTATCATTTTGGTCATTCTTCTCTGTACTGATTCTAGTGAATTTATGTCCATTCTGTAGGACGGAGACCAAAACTGTACCGCATAGTCAAGGATGGGTCTAACTATCGCTAGATAGAGTTTAATAATTACCTCTGCACTTCTATTCGTTACCGTCCTAGCAATGAAGCTTAATGCTCTGTTAGCTTTATTTCTGGCGCTAATGCACTGCTTCCTGGTTTTAAGGTCCGGACTCACCAGAACTCCCAAGTCCCTCTCGCACTCAGATTTTTCTAAAAACGTGTTATCTAAGTTGTATCTATTTTCGGGGTTGTGTAGCCCTACATTTAACACGCTACACTTAGAGATATTGAAGTTCATTTGCCATTTCACCGACCATGTTAACAGTTTATTAAGATCTTCCTGCAGAATCTGGGTGTCGTCTCCTGACCTAATTAGGCGTCCTATTTTAGTGTCATCCGCAAACTTACTAACATCACTATTTAACCCATCATCTAAGTCGTTTATATACATAAACCTATCGTCTAAGTCGTTTATATACATAATGAACAACAAGGGACCCAAAACCGAGCCCTGGGGGACCCCGCTAGTAACATTGCCCCACCTAGATTTTATTCCATTTATGGTGACCCGCTGTTTTCTGTTACTAATCCAAGCTCTAATCCATTCTAACACTTTTCCTCCTATGCCATGGGCTTTGATTTTATTTAGTAGTCTCTGGTGTGGCACTTTGTCGAACGCTTTGCTAAAGTCAAGGTAAATAACATCGTAATTTTCATTGTTGCCTTATATACTTTAGTGTAAAAGGATAGAAGATTAGTCACACATGACTTACCCTTGGAGGAACAATGCTGTGAATCACGAATTAAATTATGCCCTTCAATGTGTTCTCTGAGTCTATTTACTATTATTGATTCAAGCATTTTTCCTATAACCGATGTCAAACTGATTGGCCTGTAGTTGCATATAGACGCTCTATCTCCCTTCTTAAAAACAGGACAACGTTTGCCTGCCTCCAAGCAGTTGGAACAGAACCAGTGTCTACCGATTTATTGAATATTTCAGTTAACTGGTCGCAGATTTCAAATTTACACTCTTTAAGCATTCTTGGAAAAATTTCGTCTGGACCCGGAGATTTTGTAGCTTTAAGTCTGTCAATCTGCTTGACTACTTCTTCTTTACTAATGCTGATATTAGTTAGACTACTTTCTTCATCCCCTCTGAAAATCGGATCGCAGTCAGGTACTTTATCTAACCTCTCATTAGTAAACACCGATAGAAAATAATTGTTAAACTCACTCATTTTTTCTTCCGATTCTATCATGACATTTTCATCGTTTTTAATTGGTCCTATTCTTTCTTTATTTTTTGTTCTATAGAGGTGAAAGAAACCCTTTGGGTTGGATTTTGCTTGACTGGCAACCTTGATTTCATAATTACGTTTCGCTGAACGTGTATTCCTTTTAACCAGCTTTGCCATTTCGTTATATCTTGATCTAAGGTGTGATTCCCTGTTTTTTGTTTTTACGTAAAGTCCTCTTTTCATTCCGATCTCATGTTTCAATCTGTCCGTCATCCATTTGGGAGTATTACTGTTTTTCCGTATTGACTTTAGGGGGATAAATGTGTTTTGTGCATTAGTAATTAGATCAGTTAGATTGTTATACATTTCTTCTAAATTGCTGACCTGACTGTTGGGGCCTCGCCCCCAAATGACCTGACCTAAGGTATGCATATTACCCTCCGTGACCCAGACCTGACTACCAGCCCCGCAACGAAAATCGAGAATGTCTGAAACGTCCGCCTGGCTTTTCGTATTCAATTTCAAATAGGTTTTTATATTGTCAAAGTTTGCTTTCCTGAAGTCTGGTACTTGAACGTTATTCGTATTTTAATTTTTCCCAAATAACATTAAATCTTATTTCTTGATGATCGCTAAAGCCTAGACCTTCTCCCACTATTACGCTGCTAATTTGGTACTCATTATTTGTTAGAATTAAGTCCAGGGTATTTTGTCCCCTCGTAGGATCGGTAATCACTTGTTTTAGGAAATTATCCTGCACCACATCTAGGAATTTCTTTGCTTCATGATCTCCTATTAAAGTTTCCCAGTCAATGTTTCTATAGTTAAAATCTCCCATGATTACAACGTTTTTGTACTGGGACGCTCTGTGAATTTCATGAATCAGGGAATCAGTTTGCTCAATGCTGAGGTTAGGAGATCTATACAAGACGCCAATAATAACTTTCTTATTCTTGCCTATAATCTCTACCCAAATAGATTCCGTACAGTCCTCTTCCTTAATTGAATTGTTGATAATACAGTTTAATGTATTTTTAACGAAAAGTGCTACACCTCCATTCCTGCCGACCCTATCCTTATGAAAAAACTTATATCTTTCTATTTAGATTTCCGGAAGGAAATATTTATCAGCCATGTTGATCCAGGATTCAGTAATAGCTATAATATCGAAATTTTCTACGCATGCTTTACCTCACAGCAAATCAATTTTGTTAATTATGCTCCTGCTATTTGTATAGTAAACTTTAAGTTTATCTTCCCTCCACCTGCTTTGGTGATTTTTTACACAGTCCTCTAAGTTGTTTCTATTGCCTAAACTATATTCCGATACTTCCCCCCCCCTACTCCCACGTAATCTACCCGAAAAAACCCTGTAGGATGCCTACTTCTCGCTCAAGGGATTCAGCAAGGAGCCGAAATCCTCTGGGAGACAAGTGCACTCCGTCCCTTGTGCATAGGTGATTCTTACCATAAAAGCGGTCCCAGTTGTCGACAAATGCCCATCCATTGGCCTTACAATGATTTGCCAGCCTGCAATTCATTGCAATAGCCCTGGAATGCCACATGCCTCCAACTCTACGCCTCCGAAGGATTCCACATACTACAGGAACACCTCCCCTATTTCTGATCTTGTCTAGCGCATCCCAGTACCGCACAAATAATTCCTCACTCCCTAACTTACCTATATCATTTCCTCCGGCACTTAAGCAAACCACTGGGTCCTTACCTTCCCCTACTAGACACTCTTCAATCCTATCTCTAACATCTCCTATGCCCGCGCCGGGGAAACACACCTGCGTCCTATGTTTCCTATCTTTGTCGCAGAAAACCCTGTCTAAATACCTCACTTGACTGTTTTGGTCTCCGTCCTATAGAATGGACTTCAATTCACTAGAATCAGTACAAAGGAGAATGACCAAAATGATACATGGGCTCAGAAATTTACCTTAACTTACACTCTCTGGAAAGACACAGAGTGCAGGGTGATCTAGTAGAGGTGTTCAAGTGGATCAAAGGCTTTAACAAGGGTGATGCAAATAAGGTTATCATATTAAGACAAAAGGGCAGGAATCACAGTCATGTATTTTAATTGGGCAAATTTAGATTTAAGAAGGAAATGGGCAATAACTAGATTACTAATAGGGTGGTCAATGAATGGAATAGACTTAGTAACCATGTAGTGAGCACTGAAACTATTGGTTGTTTTAAGAAACGGTTAGACAACTTTATGGATGGGGATGACAGGTGGTAATGGACATTGAACTACCTAGTATAGGCCTTACGGTTTCTTGCAGTTTCCTTCATTCTTTTATTGTGTTCCCTCAACCTGGTGAATTAACCTCTTTCCAAGCCAATGTGATCAGTGACAACAAGAATTGGTCAAATTAATGCAAACACGGATACTCAACATGAAACTTGCGTTGTCCATTAGCTCCTAACCTAACCTACTGTAACCATTCCATTGAAAAATATATCTTTCCAATGCAAAAAAGGAACACAGTGGCTATTTTTACAACATGGTTGATAGCACCCTCTATTGTGAACTTTTGGACTAAATTCAAAATGGCTGCCACTAATTTCAAATTATACTTGCAGCAGGTGCAGAATTTTATTCATTTGCAGCTCTAAAAGAATCGATTTCCAGCTGGGAAAAGTCTAATATTGTATATCTTTATTCTTTACACCAGGAACTTCAGAACAATACAATCAGCTACTAAACGTGCTCCTAACAGAAGTTTCAAACCTGAGCTGGAGTATTTTTCAATAGATTATTGCTGTGAGCATGGAGGTAGAAAATACCAGCCAAAATCTACTACTGGGACACAACCAAATCAAATCTATGAACTAGACTTCTGTCTATACCAAGATGTCTTCATACATCATTAGTAACTTAAGATAAATTTGCTCATTTAAATTTTTTTGAAACATTCCTGGGAGGATTGTTAGGTTCGGTTAGGTTATTGTCGTAAAAATTTAGTTCAAAAGTTCATAATAGAGGGTGCTATCAACCATGTTGTATGAATAGCCTGAGGACTATTCTTGAGAGTCCGACTCATCGTACAAATAGCCACTGCCAAAAAAAAAAGGAAAGTGAAAATTGGGTAAAATTTTACTTTCGACCATTGTAGGAATATAGCAATACAAAATTAAATAGTAATTTTGTAAATTAAAATGTATGAACGATATATGCAATTTTGTGTGTGGAAATGAAAATAAAAAAGTTGCTTAAACAGATTTCTTAAGTAACGAAGTCGTGTACGACGAATGGTTACGGTACGCCATGTTTGTTATGGTAGATGCCGACGTCGGAGAAATGAAAGGACGATAAATTTGTCTAAACTAAACTAACCTAACCTAACCTGTGTTTAATAAATCATTACCTGCAAATTAGATATCATCCGGCTGGTCGTCGTCGTGAGAGACGTTGACGGGCTTTTCAACCACTCTCTTAGCTTTTGTATGGCTATATTCCTCCAATGGTCGAAAGTAAAATTTTACCGGTTAGGTTAGTTTAGTTTACTTTAGCTTAGACAAATTTATCGTCCTTTCATTACTCCGACGTCGGAATCTACCGTAACAAACATGGCGTACCATTCGTAGTACACGACTTCGTTACTGAAATCTGTTTTAGCAACTTTTTTTGTTTTCATTTCCGCACACAAAATTGCATATTACGTTCATACATTTTAATTTACAAAATTACTATTTAATTTTGTATTGCTATATTCCAACAATGGTCGAAAGTAAAATTTTACCGAAAATTGTGTTTGTATGATCATGCTAGGACATAACCTAATCATATAAATTGCAACTCTTACTTTCACAATAACGTTGCTTTTTTTTTCTTAATAAGTTATCTGAAGTCTGGCGACAACTTATTCCTGATATCTTTGAAACAAGATCTCAACATAGGATGATCATGATAGGTGTCCATGAACACAACTTCCTATGTTGGCGTTTATCAATTAAAATAAATCAAAAAGGAAAATTGATCAACTATGTGAGGGCATGATGAAAACATCGTAGAAAACTATAGACATGGGGCAAAGACATCATAATAGCTATTATTAGGATAAAATGTCATGTCAGTGACATCGATTGTTTTGACATCACAAATCTATAACACGAACGTCACCTGTATGCACAAAGTAACTACCATTTTAATAACTTACTTAAAGTGGCAATAGTGCCTGCCTGAAAAAGAAGACTTGTTTTAGCCTTCTTGTTTTCCAAAAGGACTGCGAAATCGGCATTGGCATCGGTTTTTTGGTATAAACGAAGGCCAAGAGTCGCCATCAATTGTATCCTACGACTCCTTCGAGCACACTATCTTTCAAAGTTCGAATGCCTTGTATTTACTGGTAACTTAATGTTTACTTTTCCTTTGTACGCATAAAAAATTAAGAAATCTAAATTAACTAAATATATTTCATGTTAGATTTAGAGGTTTAAGTGTTTTCATTTATATTCTACACACACTTAGATTAGATCCATGCCAATAGTTAATGTATACGAACAGTGCCTCACTGTCTTATCAAAACAGACCTTTGAGGTAAGAAGATACAATACAAGTTACAAGTACGTTGATAACTTCCTTATCTCACGAACGCAAAAAAAAAAAAAAAAAAAAAAAACGAGCACACGTAACTGTTTTATTTATGTTGTCTCTTCTCTTGTATTGTATTAATTAGTATGGGTGCGTCAACTTAGTTATTATACTAAGCATTTTATGGTTTATTTGTCAATATTCAAACCTTGCGTCAATAAACTTATTTCAATATGAATTATTTCAGACCTTGAAAACAACAAAATGTGCAGTCATGTTGTCTGGTGCAGAGATCCCCAATCCAAATATAATATATATATTATTATATATATAATATATATATATATATATATATATATATATATATATATATATATATATATACATATATATATATATATATATAATATATATATATATATATATATATATATATATATATATATATATATATATATATATATATATATATATATGCTTAGCTTTTGTAGATTACGAGAAGGCCTTTGATTCGGTAGAACTAATAGCAATGCTAAACTCGCCAGGCAAGCAGGGTACAAACGAACAGATTGTAAGGGTTCTAGAAAATATATATATCCGAAAGGTACAGCTGTAATTCGAATACATAAAGACACCGAAAAAATCAAGATCGAGAAAGGAGTACGGCAAGGCGAAACAATTTCATCCAAATTATTTACAGCTTGCTTTAAAGAGATTTTCAGAAGTACATGTGTTATAATATTCTCTTTATTGCACATGTAGTGTTTAATCCCTATACAGTAATTGTTTGATGTATGTAGTCTGTAGGTAGCCTACATAGTCATTACGTAATCGCTCACGTGCGTCGTTAGACCTACGTAGTTTAGAAGTCCCCTTAAACACATTCAGCTTTGGCGCAGTTCACTTATCTATATTCCATAAGCATTCGTGTATTTTGTATAAAGTTACCCCTAATAATTTTGCATGCAAGGTCCTCATTTATATGTAAGCGTTTCCCTTATCTTATCCTTTATGTCATTCACAAATATATCTATATTATTCTACCAACAAGCTCCACCTGCCACAGGCTGCCAGAAGTAGCTTACACCTGACGTCAGTCGGCGTTCACCTCTTGAAGTGGCAAGTCATGACCGATTCGAAATAATAAAAACGATCAACATTTCCGTATTGTTTAACTTAACCACGGTGGTAAGTCTTTCCACCACAATGGTGACCCCGGAGTGACCATTTTGACGTGGTTAAGTGTATATACATTCTGGTAAACTGTGCATTCCTGGTAACTTTGACACGTGCGAGTAACTACGTATTTTACATGACTTCAAAGCGTGCGAGCAAATTCATATTCTAAGTGACTTCGAAATGCGCGACATCATTACGAAAGATCTACATACGACCAGACATTGCAGACAACTCTACGAATCTTAAACCGGGTCCACACTTATTGCAATTCCACGTATCGTATCATCTTTGCGTACCACCTAGTGATACGATACGGTGCAACAGGGTATTGTACCCACTTGTTGCGCTCCGCCTGCTGTATACGGATACGCAACAAGTGGGTACAATACCCAGAATCATGTCTGACAACGACGCCATGACTGCCCCTACGCAGCAGCCAATCGTCACGCCCACTTCACCAACAGCAGCAGCAATAGCCCAACTGAACTTCTACTGTATCCATCTTCAAAGCGTCTCACTTGGACAGACGCAGCAAAGGACTCCTTCAATAATTTGAAGCAGGCCTTACTGGACTGTCCAACCTTAGCTTACCTTTCACTCATACCGACAGACTCATGACTGACAAGCCTAGCCGTTGGTGCCACCCTCTATCAAGTTATAGACGGCGAGAATGCCTCTGGGTTTACTCGAAGAAACTCGGACACACAACGTGCTTACGCTACCTACGACCGCGAAGTATTAGCAGCTTATTTCGCAGGTTTGCATTTTAAGTCCCTCATTAACATACATGTAGTTACCCTGTTTCTTGGCCACAACCCTCTAGTTGCTGTACTTCATTCCAAGTCTCTTGTTTAAACTGACAGACAACAACGACAACTCTCTGTCATCTCTGAATATGTTTCCAGTTCAGTACATCCGCCGTGACAACAATGTCGTTGCCGTTTGCTCATCTCGCCCGACGTGCGCTGTGTCACTCTATGTCATTGATTTAAGTGGTATCGTTCAGTCAGGAAACAGATAATGAATTGGAAACTTTCAAGCCTAGACCAGTGGCGGATCCAGGATAAAAATTTGGGGGGGGGGGCTAACCTGAATTCCTTCCTCTGAGTAGTCTGATGTATCAGAAGTCTGAGGTATACTAAACTTAATAATGTTTTTCAGATTTTTCTGTATTTTAGAGATATATAATAGAATGTATATTCGTTTTATATTGTTACACGCTTGCGCTAGTCAGTGATAAAGCACTGGCACGCCTATACTCTCGCATAGAGAGAAATTATTGCAGGATCCGTGTGTAGTGTTAGTGCACATGGACTTGTAGTGGTTTGGTTCGAACAAGCCAGGGAAAATGAAATTCACTTTGGTCTCTTATTCTAATCTCTTTGGTAAAACAACCACAAGTAATAGCCACTGCTTAGTGCAGTGGTCGGGGAACAGGGGTAAATTACCCCAAATGGGGTAAATTAGAAATTTTGGGGGGTAATGAACGTGCTACGGATGTGGATGTGCTAAGTGAGGGAAACTGATATGAAAGTTGGAGAAAAGAATGCATCGAGGATCCCACGATCTTTAAAACTATGGAAACGGAGAAATATCAGTATTGAAACTGCTTCATCAGTATTGAATCAGTATTGAAACTGTTTTTAACCCTCAGTGAGACCGCTTTTGCGTTGTTGTCTTGGTGGTGGCATTTGCTCCTTGACTTATCAGTCTTTATTTAGCCCCTCGTCATCTACCATAAGGGTTTTTGATCTGGCGTGTTGAGGGAGGAACAACCACGATCATAGGTAAGGGAGGCCTGGATAAGGGGAAGAAGAAAAGGAGTGAAAGGTGGTGGTTGTGGTGGTGGCAGCTTGGATTGTGTGGTTTATCATTTTATGTGGCGTTAATATTTTGGTTCATTCCTGATGCGTTTATAGAATAGTTGCTGTTATGTGATGATCGGTTGTAAACGGTGCTATTTCCATGCCAAAAAGACAGACTTTTATTTCCTATGATAGATGAAATTAACAATTAAACATTTTTCCAATATACATTTTTTGTTTATTTATTACTATCCATGAATTCTATAAGTAAATTGGTTTGTCCACCAGAGTACTTCCAAGTGTGGGGGTAAATTCATTTTACTACAAATTCTATTGGGGTAACACCCAAAAAAGTTACCCGACCCCTGGCTTAGTGGATCTGATCAGTCGTAGCTGGACGATGAGCCTAACGTCAGAGGCGGTGGCGGCTGATGACGGCGAGGCTCGATGGGACTGCTACAAGACTGGACGAGATGTTGTTGCTGCTGCCGTGGCTACTACTATTCTCCCTGATAATAATAATAATATTACGACAGTTAAGTAAGAGTGTGTGGGTGTAAGGGGGGGGGAGGGGGAGATAGAGGAAGGTAAAGTTGAGAAAGTGAAAGAAGAGTAAGTGCAATAGTGTGGGGCGGACCCACTTGCATGGTGTAATTATTTCATTTTGTGTGGTCACCCTATCTATTCTAAACATAATAATTTCCCTAACTAGTTAATCATCATATAATTGGAGTGAAGGAAGGACTCATTTCTGTTATACATTTTGGTTTGTCTTTACGTTAAATAGTGATATTATTATATCTGATGTTATTTCTATGATATAATATGAGTCCTTCCTTCATTGTGCACATAATAATAGTTTTATATGAGTTATATGAGTTGGGAGCAGGTGTGATTCTATGTAGGCTTGGTGCCGTGAATATAGGTTAAGTAATTTTTGGTTTTCATTTAATTCAAGTTGTATTTACTATCAAGTTGCGTCATACCTGCTCCCATTTAAATTATATATATATATATATATATATATATATATATATATATATATATATATATATATATATATATATATATATATATATATATATTTATAGTTTTTTTTTTTTTTTTTTTTTGAAGGACAAGTGTGAATTTATGAGGTTTATGTGCCTTGTGACTGCTATTTGTTGTGTATTAATTTTATTGTTCTCACGTATCCTTCCTGTTATTTTTATTTTATTTTATTTTTATTTTTATTTATTTATTTATTTATTTTTATATATATATATTTTAATTATGTGTGCATTTGCATATACATACGTATATGTATATATATCAACTAGTTAGTGGCCGAGTGGTGGAGAGGTTGGGGGTTAGCCAAGTATGGTTTTCAGTCTTGGCCAGTATTTATGGTCTTGTGATTTTTGAGTGGGCTGTGGGGGTGGAGTTATATTTCATCTGTAAGTATTTTGTTCCAGGTGTTGCTGCTTAGTCGAATTAGTCTGGCGTGTATTTGTTCTAGGTTTGTTGTTTTGTGTAATTGTTCCGTTGTTTCTAGGTATGGTGGTGTGTGTTTTAGTATTCTTCTTATTGCTTTATTTTGTAGTTTTTGCATTTTGTTTATGTTTGTGGGTGTACTTGTGATTGTGATTATTGGGGGGTATTCTAATTGTGGTCGTGCTAGTGTTTTGTATAGTTTTATTTGCGTCTTTGTGCTTAGTCCCCTGAAACGTCTTAGTCTATTTAGTGTAGCGTTTGTTGTTTGTATTCTGTTTGTGATGTGTCAGTGTATGCCTTGTGAACTTATGGTGAGGCCTAGGATGTGTGCTTGTCTGTTGTATGGTATAATGGTGTTGTTTATCTTTATTGGAGGTGGTTGGCGTGATGAAATGGGAAGGAGTTGGAATTTGTTAGTGTTTGTGGAGAGTTTCCATTGTTTTTCGTATGTGTTTAGTTTGTTAATTTCATGTTCTGTTTTCCTGGCAAGTGTTTGTTTTGCTGTAATGGTTGGGTATGTGATGATTTGTGTAACGTCGTCTGCGTATTGTATTGTGTAGCTTCCGTGTGAAGGTGGTGGTATGTCTGATGTGTATAAGTTAAAGAGTGTTAGTGATAGCACGCTTCCTTGTGGTACTCCGCTGCGGAGTGGGAAGGCTGGTCCGATGTATGTGTTTATTTTTATTTTAGCGGTTCTGTTGTCAAGGAAGCTGCACAGTGTTTTTGTAATGGTGTCTGGGAGGTGTGTTTGTAGGATTTTGTATTTAAGGCCTTCGTGCCAAACTTTGTCGAAGGCCTTAGATATGTCTCGTGATATGATGTTGCATGCTTGGTTGTGTCAAGATCTAAGAATATAAGGTCTAACCACTTCCGACCGAATTTCGAGGGAGTTGGCGCAGCGGGCCCGTGAACGTCACCTGGCTGTTCAAAGTGGGGTTAGCGGGTCCTATAGCTGTCAGTTGAAGCTGGTCCGTCGTTCGAAAATGACGTCGCCTTCGCTCGCATCGCTCCACGCAATTAGTTATATTTTGACAAATATTATATAAAATATATATATAAATATATATAAAATATTATAGTTCCTGTCTATATATATGAATATATAATATATATGATATATAATATATATATAATATATAAAATATTATAGTTCCTGTCTTCCTTGGCGTTTCACAGTTTTCTTCAGTGTATCACAAAGAGAAAATGGACTCAGCCAAATGACGTCAGAAGCTGCGCAGAAGAATGTAAACGGTCTGACCTGTATATTTAGACCTTGGGTTGTGTCTTCGTGTTTCTGCTATTGTTTCGTATAAAATGGCGAGTGCTGTGTGTGTTCCTTTGCCAGGTGTGAATCCGTGTTGGTGTGGGTTGAGCATGTCGTGTTCGTGTAAGTGTGCCATTAGTCTATTTGTAATTAGTCTTTCGAATATTTTGTCTGGTGTTTCTAAAAGTGATATGGGTCTGTAATTTTGTATTTGCTTGTTGTCTTTGTTTTGTTTTGGAATAAATGTGATGATAGAGTTTTTGAATTTTTGTGGGAAGTATCCTAGGCTGAGTGTTTCATTGAATATGTTTGTGAGTAGTTGTATTGTTGTTTTAGGTGTGTGTGCTAGTATTTGTTTTGTGATGCCTGATTGTCCTGGTGCTTTGTTTCTAGTGTGTTTTATTATGTTTTTAACGTCTTCTGGTTGTATGGGTTGTCCGATGTAGGTGTCAGTGTCTAGTCTGTTTAAGTCTATGTGTAAGGTTGTGTTCGTTGGTATTGTTGTGTTATGTATGTAAGTATTTTTGTTTCATGGTTTGTGTCAAATTGTGTGTTCTCCTCTGGTGTGATTTGGAATATCTTTTGCCATACTTGTCTAAATGCATTTTCTTTGTCTTTATCGTCATGTAGTTTTACGTCGTTGTGTGTAATGTAGGGCAAAGTGTTGGTGTTAGATCCAAGTAGTCTTTTTATTGTATGCCAGAAGTCTTGTGGTTTTTTTGGGGTTAAATTTGATATTTGCTATTATTTTGTTCCATGTGTCTTCGTAGTTTCTTTTGGATTCTTCTAGTATTTGAAATTGTAGTTGTCTTAGTGTTTGTATCGTGTGTTGAGTCCAGTTGTTTTCTATTAAGGCTTTGTTTTTTATAGTGTTTGCTTTCCATATTAGTTGTTTTAGTGCTTTGGATGTTCTGGGTGTGGGTAATTGTCTGTAGTGTGTTGTTGGTATGCATTGAGTGATTGCGTTGTTTATCAGTTTGTACCAGTCGTCTATTTTGTCGTCTATGTATTTTGTGTCTTTTGTTTGTGTGTGTGTGTTGGTTTGTGTTTCTGTGGTGTTGTATTCTTCTGTTGTTGTTTCTAGTACTGTTTTGAATTTTTTCCAGTCAGCGTCTTTGTAAAGTAGTCTGGGTTGTGTAGGAATAGTGATCGCTGTGGTGGATAGTGTGAAGTGAAGTGGGATGTGGTCTGATGAAGTTATGTCTCCTGGGTGTATTCTGTATGTGAGGTGGTGGTGTCTGTTTGTGAAAATCATGTCTGGGTTACTTGTTCCGTTGTTTGAGAAGCATGTAGGGAAGTCTGGACCTAGGAAGGTGAGGTGATTTTGTATTATTAGTTGGTGTATGTGTTTTCCTACTTGGTTGTTGTAGTTGTGTTTTAGTGTTTTATGTTTTGCGTTGTAATCTCCTATTATGTATGTTGGTTGTGGTTTCTGTGTGATTTTTAATATGTCTTGTGTTGGTAGGAGTGGTCTGCGTGGTGGGAGGTATAATGTGGCTATGGTTATGGGTCCTTTGTCTGTGTTTAATTCAATAGCTAGCATGTCTTCGTCGAAGTCGTCTAATAGTTTGTATTTAATGTTTTGTCTAATTGCTATGGCTATTCCAGCGTTGTCTTCGTTGTATGTGTTTTTGGTGTGTATGTTGTAGTTGAATAGTTTGACTGTGTGCTTTCCTATGGAGTTGAGTAATATGATGTCAGGTGTGTGTGTTGTGTAGTGGTTACTTAGTTCATGTCGTCTGGGTATGTTCCAGGATCTTACGTTATGTTGTATTATGGGTGTTCGGTTTATTGACAGTTGGTTTATGTTTGCGTATGTCGTAGTATCCTTGTCTTGTTTTTTTGTATCTGGCTTCTGTTAGTCTTTGTATTGGTGCTTTAGTCAGGTCGATTAGTCCTTGGTCAATCATTGTCTCTATGGTCTCTTCAGGCATGTCTTTGGTGTAGATGTATTTGATTTTGCCGTTTTGGAGTAGTGTGTGTATGTTATTATGTATTGTTTTGTCTGTCATGTCTTCGTTAGATGTTATTATTTGTAATGTAACTGTGCTGTGTTCAGTTTTCTTTGTCTTCGTGGGTTGAGCGGTTTCTGTTGTTTGTTCAGTGTTGTGTGGTCTCTTGTTTCTCTGTTCTTCTGTCTCCATGTCTTCCGGTTGTGGCTGGGGGGGTGTTGGGTTATTTAACATGTTTAATATGGCTGTTGGTTTGATGACTGAAGGTGGGATGATGATTGTGGGGAGTCCATTGGCTTTGTAGTATGCATCAATTGTCTGCTGGTACGTTCCTGGTGTTGCTGCTTCGGTTATGTTTGCGTGTATGATTGCTGTATTTATGACTGTGAGGTGTTTGAGGTTTATAGGGTTGGGTGTTGGTGTGTGGGGGGACTGAGCAGTGTTTCCTGTGGCTTTGTTTGCGTATGAGTTGTTAGTGTGTGTGTGTGTTTGTTGCTCTCTGTTTTCTTGCATCTTTTTCTTGATTAATTCTTTCCTCACTTGGCATCTGGCTGCGTATGTGGGATGGTCGAGGCCACAGGCAATGCATTTTTAATGGCATTGTGACAGTTATTGATGCGATGTTCCTTTGAGCTGCATCCTGAGCAGATTGTGTATGTGGCGGGTAGTGTGCATTGTTTGAGAGTGTGGTTGTATGCGTAGCACCTCGTGCATTGGGGTAGGTGTATGTACGTTTCTTGATTGAGTATATGTGGGGGGAATGACTGGCTGAACATAAGTATCCCTGTCTCCAGACTCTTCTTGACCATTGTGGAATTCTCCATTTTAATCTTGATAATGGTTCTTGTATTTGGCAATTTAATTATGCTAGTGATCTTCATGTACTGATTGTTCCGTTCCAGTTCCATCTTGATCGCCTCCGTGTCTTCATCGTGTATGTGCTCGTCGACTTGTCTAACTATCAGAGTCCTTTTGGCGTTAAGTTCAGGGGGGTCAATGATGTCCAGGCCTTCAATTGCGAACGAGTTCTTGATTTGTTTTTTCGTTAGTTCTTCTATGGTCCGGTCGTCAGCTATGGCGGTATGTTGTGTTCCGTTGGTGTGAAGCTTCTGGATTGAGATTTCATGTTTGGTTAGTAATTTCCAGATGACGGATCTCTTGCCTGGACCGGCATTGGGCCGGTTTTCGCGAATATTTATCCTGCCCATCGCGCCGGAGCGCGTTGAGCGTGTTGTGTGTAACTGTGCTTGTTAATGTGTGTGTAGTTACTGTGTAAAAAAGAAGAAATGAAAACAAGAAAGAATGGTGTGTGGGGGGGGGAGGTCGTGTGGGTACGGTCTATGCTCGCTGATATGGCTAAGTGGTTGGCGACGGTTAAAGGTAAGTGCTACGTTGGCTGGTGCCCTAGTGCCTATCCGCAGCGTAAGAAACGCCTTGGCTGCCTATTCGTCGAGCCTATGCCGGTCCGCTGTAGTAGCGGGAAACCGGAACGATGGGGGTTCCCTCCCCACCCAGTCGACTGAGCAAGTTTTACAGACCAGCAAGGGCTATGCTCAGTCGAAAGGGGGGTTATTTAGGGCATATACCGTCAGAGCGAGAGACAACAAAGAAATTGTCTTGGCTCGGGTAACGGTTTAGGTGGTAATCTTCAGTTGGCAGTTTCACGGAGCAAGCGTAAGGACGTCCTTCCTCGTTGGTGTCTGCAGCTCGAATGATGAAAAGATCTATTCTCCCTGACTGGCCGCCGCTGCCCTATTTAAGGGTCGCTCGCGGCTCAGCGTAGTTGGCAAGAGAGGTCGCTAGCCGCTCGAGAACCATTTGCTGGCTCCTGATTGGCTAGCTCATATTCACCTCTTGCCAACTATGGGAAGTGTGTGACCGCCTGTGGCTGCGTCACTACAGACTCATGGAAGTAATAAAAGATAAAAGTAGCTTTCAAAAACAGAAATACAAACAAAAACGTGTATGAACTTCTGAACCTGTTAATAAAAGTATCTAAATTACATTAATAACACACAGCATTGTTCATGGGATCTCACACGAACATCAACCTCGTGTCTTTTGGGGCAAATACATTGATTACACTGTCAAATACATTGATTACACTGTCTATTTCAATATTGATTTCATTGTGAACGCCGAGTAGCGCCAGGCCGTTGAGGCGATCTTGACCCATAGTATTCCTTAGGTAGGTCTTCAGTCGCTTCAGGGTTGAAAATGAACGCTCGGCCTCTGCGTTCGAGACTATGAGCGTGATCAAAACTCGGAGGAGCTTGGCCGGGTTCGGATACATTCGGGTCTGGGCGTGGGCAAGGGCATCTCCAATGGATTCGAACTTCATTGTTGTTGAATACCAGCACTCTGCTTCCGCCTTCACGAGGCTCAAGGTCTCTATGTCAGCCTCATAAATCTTTGCCGCTTCCAGTACAGCAGCAACATCTCCATCAGCGCTGCTGAGCAGATTCTTGATCTTGAAGCCAACAGGAATAGTATCATTCCCGAACTGGGTCTGCAGCTCAGTCAATACATGGTCGAGGAAAGGGACATATACAGATTTTCGGTAATACTCCTCAGCTGTCTGGAAGGGTAAATTCGCTCGCTGCGTTTGGCTCGGGGTACAGGAATGGTGTCGTGTGATGAACCGATCTCCTGGAGGAGCCCCTCTGCCTTCTTGAAGATGTCCTGGAAGCTGGTCAGTACAACTTCCCGGGTCTTGTTTAGATGCGTCACCCACATCACCAATCGTAGCGTACGCTGAGACTAGATCGACCATAGGGAACTGCAGGGATCGGCTCGGCTCCACAGTGTGAGCTTGCACAGACTCAGCGACGGCGAGACCAATCAGAAAGCGCGGCTCTCGGATTGCTTTCAACAGAGTTGCTTTACTAATGTCCTAAAAATTGCTGTAGCACACCCGATCCATAAAGATGTGCCCAAATCAAACGTATCAAATTTTCGTCCGATTTCGATCCTTCCAGTATTGTCTAAAGTACTTGAAACCGTTATTCTTGAGCAATTGGTAGATTACCTTGAGTACCACGGGATAGAGTAGATCTGGGTGTGGAGGAGGAATGGGGATGGTTCAAGGAGGGAGTCATAAAGTGTGCAAGGATGGTGTGTGGAACAAGAAGGACAGGTAGAAATAGAAGGAAGGGTAGTGAATGGTGGGATGAAGAAACAAAGAAGGTTGTAGAAGAGAAGAAGCGAGCTTTCACAGATTGGTTACAAAATAGGACGAGGGAGTCATATGAGAGGTACAAAGAAAAGAAAAGAGAAGTAAAGCACAAGGTAAAGGTTACAAAGAGGAGAGCAGATGTGAAATGGGGTAAGAGTATGACAGAAAATTTTGAAAGTAATAAAAAGATGTTTTGGAAAGAAATTAAGAGAGGAAGAGGAGGCGAATCAAGTAGAGAAGAAAAGGTAAAAGATACAGATGGAGAGATGATAATGGAAGAGAAGGCAGTAAGGGGAAGATGGGCAAAATATTTTAGGGAGTTGCTAAATGTGAAGGGGGATAGGGAAGGAAAGATAGCTGCTGTGGGAAATGCGAAGAAAATGAGAGTGAGGAGTGAGGAGAATGGAGGAGAAATAAGGAAGGATGAGGTGAAGGCAGTTGTTAAGATGATGAAAGCAGGTAAGGGACCTGGTCTGGATGGATGCCATGTAGAATGTCTGAAAAAGGGAGGTAAAGTGATGGTGGACTGGCTGGTGAGGTTATTTAATGTTTGCTGGAGAGAGGGTAGAGTGCCGGAGGACTGGAGGAGTGCCTGTATAGTTCCACTTTACAAGGGAAAAGGGGACAAGTGGGAATGTAGTAGTTTCAGAGGGATTAGCTTGTTAAGTGTAGTTGGGAAGGCCTATGTGAGGATCTTGATTGAGAGGATTAGGAGAGGAACAGAGGGAGTAATTGGTGAGGAACAGTGTGGATTTAGGATGGGTAGAGGTTGTGTAGATCAGATCTTTGTGGTAAGACAGATATGTGAGAAAGCTATAGGAAAGGGGAAGGATGTTTTTTGGGCTTTTATGGATCTGGAAAAGGCTTATGATAGGGTAGACAGAAAGGCACTGTGGGAGGTTATGCAGATATACGGGATAGGAGGAAAGCTTCTGGGAGCTGTCAAGAGTTTTTATGAGAGTAGTAGAGCTTGTGTCAGGATTGGAAATGGAGAGAGTGAGTGGTTCGAGGTAAAGGTGGGACTTCGTCAAGGATGCGTTATGTCGCCCTGGCTGTTTAACTTATACATGGATGGGGTGGTGCGAGAGGTAAATGCAAGGGTAGTGGGCAAGGGATTGGAGATGGTTAAAGAAAATGGAGAAAAGTGGGAGGTGAGCCACCTGTTGTTTGCGGACGACACTGCGCTTGTGGCAGGATCTGAGGAGGAATTAAGGAAGTTGGTGGCAGAGTTTGGGAGAGTATGTGATAGAAGAAAGCTAAAGATAAATGTGGGTAAAAGTAGGGTGATGAGATGTACAAGGGGTGAAAGTGGCAGTGGACTGGAAGTGAGCATTAAGGGAGAGCGACTGGAGGAAGTGGATAGTTTTAGATACATGGGTGCAAATGTGGCAGGAAAAGGTGGAGTGAAGGTGGAGGTAGAATGTAGATTGAGAGAAGCGAGTAAATGCCTTGGTGGATTAAAGAGTGTAATGAGGAATAGACATTTGGGAATGGATGCTAAGAGGAGACTGTATGAAGGAGTGATTGTGTCAACAGCACTGTATGGGGCAGAAACATGGAACATAAGAGAAGAAGAGAGGAGTTTGAATGTGTTTGAGATGAGGTGTCTGAGAAGTATGATGGGGGCTACTAGGCTAGATAGAGTGAGAAATGAGGAGGTGAGGAGTAGAACAGGGGTGGAAAAAGAGCTGGGAGATAGGGTTGATGAAAGAATATTAGGATGGTTTGGACACATGGAAAGAATGAGTGAAGAAAGACTAGTAAAAGAGGTGTGGAAGGCAGATGTGGAGGGAGTGAACATGAGGGGACGTCCTAGGATGAGACGGATGGATGGGGTGAAGGGGGCTTTGGGGAAGAGGGGAATGTCTGTTGAGGAAGAACGGAAGAGGACAGAAGACAGGGGTGAATAGAGAATGGTTGTATATGGATGATGTTGTGATTGCATGAGGTGGAATGGGTGGGGGGGGGTGAGGTAGTATGTGTGAGCAAAATTTGAAGCAGCCCAAAGGGCTTTCTCTCCGTCCTCTCCTTTTATGCAATGGGGGGACGGGGAGGGGGGTCGCCGATTTAATGAAGCGGCCTTGCTGTGGATGTGCTGTGTCTTGCGACACTGCTTCTGACCCAGGACAGTGGACAAGGTGCAGTGATGACCCGTCATCCAGAAGGTGCTAAGATAAGAGGGGTGTGGAGTGTATTCAGGGATGGAATGGGTGGAAATGATTTTATGCCTTTCCCTTTTTGGCTACCTCAATTTGGATTCCGTGAAAACCACTGAACATATATGCCTGTTGTTCTCTTACATGAATATATTGCAACTCGACTATCTAATAAAAAATGTGTGCCGCAGTTTTTCTAGACATTAAAAAGGCTTTTGACACAGTTGATCATAGTATTCTATTGATGAAAATGGCTGAGTACGGAATAAGAGACTTTGAACTTCAGATGTTTCAGTCATATTTATCTAATCGTAATCAAGTTGTCTTATTTAACGGTGTTAAATCGAGATTAATGGGTGTAAGTATGGGGGTAGCACAAAACAGATAAATGGAATTAAACAAATGCCAAACACAGCACAATTCCGCCCAAATACCGCACACATGCTGTCAGTTTGTTTAACCCCCGGACCTGGCAAAACATCAGAAAGTACTAAAATCGATTAAATGATACCCCGACAATGATTCATGGAAGAACAAATTTGGGGGGGGGGCTTCAGCCCCCTCAGCCCCCCCCCCCGGATCCGCGCCTGGCCTAGACTAATTTTGTATTGGGTGGCTACTGAAACCAAAGCAGTACCGAACAATGTATTAACCACAAGGCGACAAAACACCACAATTACAATATACGTTTACACCACGTAGGTGAGCTAGCAACTTCTCGCATGGGCACGCAACCTCGCTTGGCCGGAAGCATACATGACCGTATGGTTCCATTGCAAAGTGAGCACACGGAAATGCATCAAATTAATACAATAATAAATACAAAATAATAATTTAACATGTATCAAATATTGTTGTTGGCATCCTTCTGTCTCGGAAGACAATGGAGGTCGCGTTTTTTTTTTTTTTTTTTGGTGGTTTGGTCAGTTCATGGTTGAGTTACAACGCCTGCTGTAGCTGTATAGTCCAATTCTGGAACGGCAGGCTCTATTGCAGTTGTCACAGGTGAAGTCCGCGCGGCTGTGTAGCGGCTGCTGCCATCCTCTGCCGTCTGCGCTCTCTTTTCTCCTCCCACTGGTCCTCTCTCCTCTTTTCGCTAGTTTGAATGCTTGCCTTGACAGCATGTCTCCAGCTGATGCGGTCAGCGGCCACCGCCTCCCAGCTTGCTGGGTTGATGTCGCATGCCTTCAGATCACGTTAGAGAACGTCCTTATAGCGGAGGATGGGCCTTCCTGCAGGTATGGAGCCAGTGGCAAGCTCTCCATACAGCACATTCTTCGGTATTCGGCCATCGTCCATTCGGCTAACATGACCGAGCCATCTCAGTCGCCTCTGACTGAGCAAGGCGAACATGCTGGGCATTCCCGCCTGTGTAAGAACATTCTTGTTGGAAACACAATCTTGCCAACTAATGCCCAGGATTCTTCTGAGGCAGCGCATGTGGAAGATATTGAGTCGGCGTTCTTGGCGGGAGTACAGGGTCCAGGCTTCGCTGCCGTACAAGAGCGTGCTGAGTACACAAGCCTGGTATACTACTTGTAGTGTATTCACATTAAAGAAATGTTTAGGTTAATGGCGATATGCGCCTTCTGTTTCTGTTTTGTTAAATGTTGAATTCACGCGCTTCCTAGAGCGCCATAATGTAAACAGAGTGTGAAATACACACACAGTGCCGGAAGCCTATGTTTCCTTCAACCCTTCCGTGTGACAATGAAGAACAGGGAAACTAATTGGCACATAAGGAAAAGCCAATACATAACAATGGCGACGAGGATCAAAGTGTTTTTTTCTGGTGGTTTAGGCCAGAAACAGTGATAAACGGTCTATATGCAGGAAAACTTTCTTCAGCTACGCGCGTCATAACGCCGGGGTAAGCTACGCTAGAGGTGACCACACAGGGTGTAGGTGCCTTTACTTATATGGCTTCCTGTTACACAGCACCGGACATCACTTGTTTTCTCCTACATGAGAGGAGAAAGGGTTACAATTTCCTAAAGTGTCTGATAGTTTTCTAGCCACGAAGCTAGACCAGGGTGAAAGATGGCATCTTCAAACAAGATTGGGCCGTTTAACCTTGAAGAACTCCCTTTTGATGTCTACTTGGCTTTGTTTGAAGCCCATGTAGCCACACAGGATATAACTGATGCTGGCAAGAAGAATCAGTTATTTGTGTCCATAGGCACCAAAATGTTTGGAATTTTAGCAAATTTAACGGCACCAGATATGCCAACTACGAAGACATATGATGAGCTGATAGAATTAATGAAAAAACATTTCATTACAAAGCCATCCTATCACCGAAGCTTGTGTTCGTTCCAACAACGACGTAAAGTTGAAAAAGAAACTGTGAAAGAGCTCTATGCAGACTTGAAGAGACTGGCAAAGGATTGCAACTTCGGCACCATGTTTGATGCCAGGCTGAGAGACCAGCTGTTTATGGCTGTGGACCATGAACCCTATTTCAAATATCTACTTGCCGAAGATCTGAAACTAGAAGCATTAACATCTTCAACACTCCTAGAACGCATTCTGTTGCTTGAAAAAGCTCATATGGGGGAAGGAGAGACAGGTAATCACAGTTCATCTGGTACAGTACAAAAAGTGCATAGCAAGACTGTGTCAAAGTGTAAGCATTGTGGTTTCCCACATCCAAGTTCTGCTTGTAGGTTTAAAGACTCGGAATGCCACTATTGTGGTCGACAGGGTCATTAAAAAAAATTTGTAGATTTAAGCAAAAGGATGCATACAAGCAAAATAGCTCTAAAAGTTTTAAGAATAAAAACGTCAAATCAGTTTCTGAACAGGAACCAGAGCATGAAGAACACCAGTGTAGTGCTAATAATGTTGTTGATAAAAGCATGTTGCTGAAAGTTTCTTGTAATTGTCTAAAATCTGTTAAACCAGAAATGTACAATTTTGTGTTAAATGATAAATCTATACCTTTAGAGATAGATTCTGGTTCATGTGTTTCACTGATAGGTGAAAATTGGATAAAAGTACTAAATGTTAAAATGACTCCATCTTCCAAAGAATTGACTGCTTATGGAGGTCATCAAATAAAGGTAAAAGGTCAAGTTGATCCTGTAGTAAGGTTTAATAACTATAGTACAAATCATGTATTTTTTGTTACTGATTCACACTGTAATGATTTATGTGGAAAAGATTTAATGAACAAAGTAGGCATAAAGATAACTGGTTTAGATGAAGCTTTGAAAGTGAATTCAGTAAATGACATGGATGTTTCTGATAATCCTAAACAACTTTTGGATAGTTATAAAGTAAATGACAATTTACCTATTAAAGGAGTTGAAGCTAGAATATATGTGAAAAAAGATGCTACTCCTAAATTCATCAAAGCAAGGATAGTGCCCTTAGCACACAAAGAGTTAGTTGATATTGCCATACAGGAGCTTGTAGAAAATAAAGTCATAGAACCTGTAGCTTATAGTGATTGGGCTTCACCCATTGTACCCGTCTTGAAAGATTCAGGAAAAATGAGAATTTGTGCTGATTTTAAGCATTTGAATGGTCAAATTAAATTGAGAAATACCCACTACCTAAGCTTGATGAAATGTTGGCTACAGTTGGAGATAATGTGTTCTGTAAGCTTGACTTGTGTAATGCATATTTGCAAATGAAGGTTTCTGAAGGAGACCAGAAATACCTTGTTATCTCAACTGAAAGGGGATTGTTTAAATACAAAAGACTACCTTTTGGACTGGCATCAGCGCCGGGAATTTTTCAAAGGTATATATCACAGTTATTAAGTGATATTGATGGTTTAATTGTTTATCTAGATGACATCCTTATATGCGCCAAGTCGAGAGAAGACCAAAGTGATAAAGTTAAGCTTGTTTTGAATAAATTGGCTGAAGCTAATGTCAAGTTGAATCTGGGAAAATGTGAGTTTAATAAAACTGTCATTGATTTCCTTGGTTGTGTAATTTCTGGAGAAGGCTTATCTCCATCACCAAATAAGATTAAAGGTATTCGGGATGCTCCTGTACCAGAAAACTTGTATGAGCTACAGTCATTTCTTGGATTAGTCACCTACTATAGTAGATTTATCCCTAAGTTTTCTGAAATTTTGTCACCACTCTATGATTTAACAAAAAACAATGTCAAGTTTCTATGGTCAAACCAGTGCCAAGTAGCTTATGATGTCATTAAAGAAGCTTTATGTAAATCTAATGTCTTATCATGCTTTACAGGAAAGTCAAAATTTATTCTAGAATGTGATGCTTCTCCAGTAGGTGTAGGGTGTGTATTGATACAGGTTGAAAATATTGTTGAAAAACCTATTGCATTTGCTAGTAAAAAACTTACTTCTGCTGAGAAAAATTACTCACAGACGGACCGGGAAGGGCTAGCATTAGTGTGTGGTGTCACAAAGTTTCAATACTATCTATTAGGTAGGAATTTTGAGTTGAGAACGGATCATAAACCACTGCTTGGATTATTTGGAAAAAACAAAGCAATTCAAATAAATTCAAATGCAAGATTAATCCGGTGGTCTGTTCTGTTGTCACATTATATCTATGATCTTGTTCATAAAAGTGGTAAAACCAATGTGGTTGCTGATGCTTTGAGTAGGTTACCTATTGATGATTGTATCAATTCAGGTACACCACCAGAATATGTGAAACTTATAGAAAATTTCAATCCTTTTAACTTTTCTTTTGAAGCTGTACAGAAAATGACAAAAGCAGACCCTGTACTGAATAAATTAGTTTCTCAGGTAAAATTTGGATGGACTAACAACTCGGATGTTTGTAGAGAATATTCTCATGTTAAAAATGATTTATCAATTCTTAAGGGTGTTGTTCTATTTAAAAATAGAGCTATTGTTCCATCTGCCTTAAGAGCTAAAGTGTTAGAGCTACTGCATTCCAGTCATAATGGAATTGTGGCAATGAAAGCTGAAGCCAGAGAAAACATTTGGTGGCCCAGGCTTTCTGATGATATTGAAGAGCTTGCAAAGAGTTGAAATGAATGTAGTGTTAGAAATAATCAAGTTTCTTCTAGCAAATTGATGTGGAATTTTGCTAGTAAGCCTTGGAGTAGGATTCACATTGATTATTGTGGACCAATAGAAAATAAGTATTTTTTTTTATCTTAGTAGATTCTTATTCTAAGTTTATTGATGTTCAATATACTTCAAGCATGGCAAGTGCTAATACTATGGAATTGTTAAGAAAAAGCTTTGCTAATTTTGGTATTCCTGATGTCATTGTTTCGGATAATGCTGCTTATTTTGTTTCTGCTGATATCAAGGAGTTTTATGAAAGGAATGGAATAAAACTGATCAATCCAGCTCCTTTTCACCCAGCATCTAATGGATTAGCAGAGAGATATGTTAAAAGTTTTAAACAGGGAATGCTAAAATATCACAGTGGATCAATTAACACAAGAGTTAGTAGGTTTCTGTATAACAATAGGAGAACCATTCATTCAGGTACAAAAGAAAGCCCTGCAGAAATGATGTTTCACAGAAAATTTAAATCTCCTCTGGACATATGTAAAACGACTAAAACAAAGGAGGAAGAGAGTGTGCTAGTTAACAAGAAGACTGCTCTTGATTGTGTAGAAAGCAGATTTGAAGTTGGGCAAGCAGTTTTTGCAAAAAAATATTCTAGAGGTGAACCTTGGTTACCAGGCATTATTATTGAGGTTACAGGTGTCAGAAACTATGTTGCAAAAGTGTTAACCGAAAGTGGAGATTTAATTTGGCGTAGACATTGTGATCAATTGAAAGCTAGGTATAATACTATTGAAAATGGAAAATCACCAGTTTCTGCATCTTCACTTATTAAACCAACTATTAGCAGTAATGTTGGAAACAAGGAAACTGTAAATGACTGTGTTGGCAGTGATACCATTTTGCAACCTGCAGGTGCCACTGAAGTACTTCCTAATCATAACATTAACAAATCTGTTAATGAACCTTATGTTCCTACTGAGCCTCTATTGAGGAGGTCAAATAGGTCAGTAAAACCTAGTAAAAGGTTAATAGAAACCATGTAACATTTTATTTTGTGTAAACCCATCAAAAATAAGAGGGGAGGAATATGTGTATTCACATTAAAGAAATGTTTAGGTTAATGGCGATATGCGCCTTCTGTTTCTGTTTTGTTAAATGTTGAATTCGCGCGCTTCCCGGAGCGCCATAATGTAAACAGAGTGTGAAATACACACAGTGCCGGAAGCCTATGTTTCCTTCAACCCTTCCGTGTGACAATGAAGAACAGGGAAACTAATTGGCACATAAGGAAAAGCCAATACATAACACTACTATCCTGGTGTTGGTGGTCAGCATAGAGTTGCCCCATACACGCTTTCCAAGACGAGCTAATGTTGTTGCTGCTTTGCCGATGCGCTTGTTCAGCTCTGCACCCAGGGACAGGTTGCTTGAGATTGTGGAACCCAGGTAGGTGAACTCCCCCACCACCTCGAGGATGTGGCCATCGATGGAGATGCTAGGAATGCTGCTGACATCCTGGCCCATGACGTTGGTCTTCTTGATGCTGATGGTAAGGGCGAACTCTTTACAAGCATGAGCGAAGCAGTTGATGAGTCGCTGTAGGGCCTCCTCTGTGTGTGCAGTCAAGGCGGCGTCATCAGCAAACAGCATCTCTCTGATGCTGTTTGCGTACCTTGCGTACCTTGCGTACCTTGGTTTTTGCTCAGAGACGTGCAAGGTTGAAGAGACTTCCGTCATTTCTGGTGTGGAGATACACTCCATCTTCTGACTGGCTGAAGGCACAGGACAGCAGCAGGGAGAAGAAGATGCCGAAAAGCGTCGGAGCAAGCACGCATCCATGTTTCACGCCGCTTCTAATTGGGAAGGGGTCCGAGGATGAGCCATCGTACTGGACGGTGCCGTGCATGTCTTCATGAAAGGAGGAAATCATCCTCAGGAGCTTAGGGGGACATCCAATCCTCTGTAGCAGGGTGAAAAGGCCTCCCCTGCTAACCAAGTCGAAAGCCTTCGCCAGGTCGATGAAGGCAATGTAAAGTGGACGCCTCTGTTCTCGGCACTTCTCTTGCAGTTGCCTTAGTGAAAAGACCATGTCAATGTTTGATCTTTCTGCTCTGAAGCCGCACTGTGCTTCAGGGTAGACTCGTTCTGCAAGTTTCTGCTACCGGTTGAGTACTACTCGGGCGAAGGCTTTCCCGACGGTACTGAGAAGGGATATTCCGCGGTAGTTGTTGCAGTCGCTGCGGTCTGCTTTGTTTTTATAGAGCGTGATGATGTTGGCGTCACGCATGTCTTGGGGAACGGTTCCTTCCTCCCAGCACTGGAGTAAAAGCTCGTGCAGGTGGTGATGTAGAGCGGTACTCTTGCCTGCTTTGACGACCTCCGGGCTAATGCCGTCGTTGCCAGGAGCTTTCCCGCTGGCCAGGGAGTCGATGGCTTTTCTGAGTTCGTCAATAGAAGGTGGAGCATCTATTTCCTCCATGAGTGGTAGGGCTTTGCATTTCTGAACTGCTGCGGTGCTGACAGTGTTTTCTCTTGAGTAAAGTTCTTGATAGTGTTCGACCCATCTCTCCATCTGCTTTCCTCTGTCTGTGATAGTGTCACCAGAGGCTGTCTTCAAAGGTGCGATCTTGGTAATGCTTGGGCCAAAGGCTTTCTTCATGCCGTCGTACATGGCACGAATGTTGCCACAGTCAGCAGAGACCTGGATGTTCTGGAAGAGATTCAGCCAGTAGTCGTTGGCGCTGCGCCGTGCTAACCGTTGAGCGTCATTTCTAGCCTTCCTGAGTGCAGCGAATGTCTTCTCTGAAGGCTCTCTTTTGTAGTTAAGCAGCGCTTTTCTTTTAGCTGCGATTGCTGGTTCGAGTTTTGTGATTCCAGCTCCGAACCAGTCTGGATTCTGCCTCTCTCTCTTGGCGAAGGTGTCCATGGCGGAGTTGTAGATGGCTCCACGAATATGATTCCACCTCTCTTCAGCGCTGTTTGTGGGGCAGTCCCAAAGGGCCTTTTCTGTAGAATCGGCAAAGCGCTTACACAGGTCTGGCATTTTTGTCCTGGCTGTGTTGATACGTGGACGACCTTTCTGCTTGGAGTGATGGATCCGTTTGTGCTGAAGACGCACCTTGCAACCAACCAACCAACCAATGGTCAGTGTCGCAGTCAGTGCTGTGGTAGCTGCGGGTTGTGAGGACGCAGTTTAGCGAGGGTCTTCTGGTGATAACGAGGTCCAGCTGGTGCCAGTGACGTGATCTAGGGTGACACCAGGATACTCTGTGTTGAGGCTTGGTAGCAAAGAATGTGTTGGATACACAGAGGTCGTGGTAGGAACACATCTCTAAGAGCCTCTGACCATTCTCGTTGAGTTTGCCTACACCGAAGTGGCCAATGCTGCGGGGCCAGGATTCTTGGTCAGCTCCGACACGAACGTTGAAATCCCCAAGCAGGTATAGTTGTTCTGTGGCTGGGATCTCTCTGATGGTAGTCTCAAGCTCCTCATAAAACTCATCCTTGGTCTCAGCCGGAGAGCTGAGTATGGGAGCGTATATGCTAAGGACGTTGACTGGGCCAGAAGAAGTTGAGAGACGAAGATAGAGGATTCGAGGTGTTCCCTTTGATGGCGGTTCCACTGAAGACAGTAGAGAGTTTCTCACTGCGAATCCTACGTCATGCATGTATAGTTCCTCTGGTTCCCTTCCCTGCCAGAAGAATGTGTAATCTTGTTCTCTGAGGCTGCCGCTCGATGGGAGTCTGGTCTCCTGTAATGCAGCAATGTCAATGTTGAGCCTCTCCAGTTCGCGGTTGATGATCATAATTAGTAGACAGTAAACTTTCATTATTAAAAAGTTAAAAACTTTAATTTGTATTATTAATGAAAGGTTTATATAATTATATTATATGATAAACTTTTCATTAATAATACAAATTAAAGTTTTTGTTATTAGTACCTTCTAAACTTATCATTATTGGTATATTCTAAAATTCTCATTATTAGCACTCATTAACAGTGCCTTCTGAGCCTATGTATTAGTATATTCTAAGCTTGTCATTTTTAGAACACATTAGATTTATCATTAATAGTACCTTCTAAACTTGTCATTATTAGTATATCATAAAGCTGCCATTATTACTATATTCGTTCGTATATTAATTTTATTATTAAAGTTATCATAAATATTTCCGACTAAACTTGTCATCATTAGTATATTCTAAACATATTATTATAAGCACACATTAAATTTGTCATTATTAGCCACATTAAAGTTATCTTAATAGTACCTTCTATATATGTCATTAATCTAAACTTGTATATGTCTAAGTGTCTATATATGTCATTAATATAAACTTGTCATTATAAGTACACATTAAAGTTACTAAATTTTTCATTATTAGGATAACTTAAACATTTCATTCTCAGTAAAGTTTAATTATTAGAGCATTTTCCTGTCGTCATTATTCGTATATTCCAAACTTGTCATTATTAGTGTATTCTTAGCTTGTCATTTTTAGTATACATTAAAGTTATAGTGTCTAATACCTTCCAAAATTATCATTATTTGTATATTCTGAAAGTGTCATTATTCTAAATTTGTCATTATTAGTACACAATTTTATCTAATAGAACATTCTAAACTTGTCAATATTAGTATACAACAATTAAAATTTAATAGTTATTTAATAGTTTTTTAACTATTTCGTCAAAAATATCATAATAGTTTCTAAGCTTGACATTATTAGTATATTCTAAACTTGTCATTATTTGTACTAGTACATATTAAAGTTATCATTAATAGCACCTTCTAAATTTGTCCTTTTTAGTATGTTCTAAACTTGTTATTATAAGTATATTCTAAACTTGTCTTTATTAGCATTGTTTAGTATATTCTGAATTTGTAATTATTAACTTATTGTAATTTTGTTATTTTTTGTATGTTTTAAACTTGTTATTATTAGTATGTTCTAAAATTATCATTATTAGTATATCTAAACTTCTCATTATTATTAAATATTAATATCATTATTAATACTACCTTCTAAACTTGTCAATAATAGTATATTCCTAATTTTTCATTATTAGTACACATTAAAATTGTCATTAATAGTACCTAATATACATGTCCTTATTATTAGGTTCTAAATTTGTTATATTTATCACATTATGAACTTGTTTATTAATACACATTTATCATTAATGGTTACTTATGAACTTTTCATTATTTGTATATATTAAAGTTGTCATTGTATGTATATCCTAAACTTGTTATTATAAGTACTCATTAAAGTTATCAATAATACATCCTAAACTTGTCATTATTTGTATATTCTAGACTTGTCTGTTAATTAGAATTTTAGAATATATTAAGAATGACAAGTTTAGAATATACTAATAATGACAAGTTCAAAATATACTAATAATGACAAATTTAGAAGGTATCATTAATGTTAATTTTAATGTGTACTAATAATGAAACGTTTAGGTATACTAGTAATGAGAAGTTGAGAATATAGAAATACCTACGAGTTTACAATATACTACTAATGACTAGTTTAATATAAACTAAAATGATAATAATAGCATTTTTGTAATGTACAGATAAAGATAAGTTCAGAAGGTACCTTAATGACAACTTTTATAAGGTACCGTTAACGATGACTTTAATGTGTACTAATATAAACAAAGTACAATATATTAATAAGGGTAAGTTTAGAGGGTACTATAATTGATAACGTTAATTTGTACTAATAATGACAAGCTTAGCTTAATAACGACAAGCTAATAACGACAAGTTTAGAAGGTACTATTAATGGAAACTTTAATGTCTATTAATAGTGATAAGTTTAATATATACTATCAATGAGAAGTTTAGAATATACTAATAATGACAAGTTTGGAAGACACTATTAAAAATAAATTCTATGTGAAATGCTAATGAAAAGTTTAGAATATGACAAGTTTACATATTAATGAAAATTTTAGTTTATAATACAAATGGGAAGTTTAGAAAAAACGTATAACGTTTAGCAGGTACTATTACTAAAATCTTTAATGTGTACTAACACAAAAAATGAGAAGTTTAAAAGGAATTCATTATCGATTTAATTTGTACTAATAATGGCAAGTTTAGAAAATACTAATAATGACAACTCAAGAATATCCTAATAATGTGTATCAATAAGGACAAATTTATAATATTCTAAATATGACAAGTTTAGAAGGTATTTATATATAATTAAAAATAAACTTCACTCAATTTGGAAATTTTGTCAGTTTTTGGCCGAGCCAACAGAATTGATCGAGGTACTATGTTTCCCGACATTTTGAAGAATGGGCGTATAAGATATTGTCTTCTTCTTCTTCTTCTTCTTCTTCTTCTTCTTCTTTTTCTTCTTCTTCTTCTTCTTCTTCTTCTTCTTCTTCTTCTTCTTCTTCTTCTTCGTCTTCTTCTTCTTCCTCGCGTTCTTCTTCGCGTTTTTCTTCGCGTTCTTCTTCGCGTTCTTCTTCGCATTCTTCTTTGCGTTCTTCTTCGCGTTCTTCTTCTTCGCGTTCTTCTTCCTCGCGTTCTTCTTCTTCGCGTTCTTCTTCGCGTTCTTCTTCGCATTCTTCTTCTCATTCTACTTCGTGTTCTTCTTCGCGTTCTTCTTCGTGTTCTTCTTCGTGTTCTTCTTCCTCGCGTTCTTCTTCGCGTTCTTCTTCGTGCTGGAACTTTTGTCAGTTTTTGGCCGAGCCAACAGAATTGATCGAGGTACTATGTTTCCCGACATTTTGAAGAATGGGCGTATAAGATATTGTTTTCGCGTTCTTCTTCTTCTTCTTCTTCTTCTTCTTCTTCTTCTTCTTCTTCTTCCTCCTCCTCCTCCTCGCGTTCTTCTTCGCGTTCTTCTTCGCGTTCTTCTTCGCGTTCTTCTTCGCATTCTTCTTTGCGTTCTTCTTCGCGTTCTTCTTCTTCGCGTTCTTCTTCGCGTTCTTCTTCTTCGCGTTCTTCTTCGCGTTATTCTTCGCGTTCTTCTTCCTCGCGTTCTTCTTCTTCGCGTTCTTCTTCGCGTTCTTCTTCGCATTCTTCTTCTCATTCTACTTCGTATTCTTCTTCGCGTTCTTCTTCGTGTTCTTCTTCGCGTTCTTCTTCCTCGCGTTCTTCTTCGCGTTCTTCTTCGCGTTCTTCTTCGTGCTGGGGATCCCATGTTGGGGTTTCGCCCCGAGGCCGAGGCCGGAGGGGAAAACGAGGGATTTGAGTGCGGAAAGCTGCGGCCGTAGGCCGCTGTTTGCGCAGCCAAGCCCCCGGCCGAGCCAACAGAATTGATCGAGGTACAATGTTTCCCGACATTTTGAAGAATGGGCGTATAAGATATTGTCCCGTGGAAATAATTCCATATGTTCATCTTTAAGATGAACATATGGAATTATTTCCAAAATTGTACAAAAACATAAAAAGGTTAAAACCTAGAATAGCTATGATAAATGATTTCCAACGTATAGTTCGAAAGTTTGGTGAGCTATCAAAGGACAATCCTGATTACAAATATTCTGGCTCAAGGGAAGAGTATATTAGTTTACCAGCTAATAAAGAAGACATTGAAGAAAAAGCATACAGCTGTCATAGAATTTGATTGTCTTGCTACTACATGTCCAACGACGGCAAATCAGCTTTAGCTTTGGAGAGAAAACGACAGAGGCATTATTGGATGTGGGTTACTAAAACAAAGGGAATAGAAAGACAAGAGGTTTGTCGTAATAAGATATTGTCCCGTGGCCTTAAAGATGAACATATGGAATTATTTCCAAAATTGTACAAAAACATAAAAAGGTTAAAACCTAGAATAGCTATGATAAATGATTTCCAACGTATAGTTCGAAAGTTTGGTGAGCTATCAAAGGACAATCCTGATTACAAATATTCTGGCTCAGGGGAAGAGTATCTTAGTTTACCAGCTAAACTGCGAGCGAAGCGAGCTCATAGCGCCGCAGGCCAAAGCGGTGACGTTAGTCACCACCGAAGGTCGCTTGTTATTAATGATAACTTTAATGTGTACTAGTAATAACAAGTTTAGAATATACTAATAATGACAAGTTCAGAAGGCACTATTGTATGATAACTTTAATGTGCACTAATAATGGCAAATTTAGAATATGCTAATAATGGCAAGTTTGTAATGTAAGAATAATGTCAAGTTTAAAAAATATATAAACTTCAACTTTGACAAGTTTACAAGGTATTATTAATAATAGTTTTAATGTGCACTAATAATGAGAAGTTTACAATATACTTATAATGCAAGGTACAGTAAATGATAACTTTTGTGTACTAACAATGACTTTAATGTATACTAAAAATGAAAAATGTAAAATATACTAATAAAGGAAAGTTAGTAATATACTAATAATGAAAAGTTTAAAAGGTAAATTAATAATGCATGTAACTTTGACAAGTATAGAAGGTATTATTAATAATAAATTAAATGTGTACAGAAGTTTACAATATACTAATAGTGAGAGATTTAGAGGGTATTATTAATAATAACTTTAATGTGTACTTATAATCAGAAGTTTACAATATACTAATAATGAGAGATTTAGAAGGTACAGGTATGTGTACTAATAATGGAAAGATTAGAATATACCAATAATTACAAATTTAAAATGTACTGTTCAAGATAACTTTAATTTGTACTAATAATAAGCAAGTTTGTAATATATTAATAAAGACAAGTTTAGAATGCACTCTGATAAATTTAATATGTACTAATAATAAAAAGTTTAGAATATGGTAATGATAACAAGTTTAGAAGGTACTATTAATATCTTTAATGTGTACTAATAGTGACAAGTTAAGAATATAGTAATAATGAGAAGTTTAGAAGGTACTATTATTGACAAGTTTAGAATGTACTAATAATGAAAACTTTGGAAAATATTATTAATGATAGTAACTTTAATGTGTTCTCAAAATGAAAAGTTTAGAATATACTAATAATAAGAAGTTTAGAATAAGCTAATAATGACAATTTTAGAATGTACTTCTAATGATAACTTTAATGTGTACTAGTAATGTCAGGTAAAAGGTACTAATAATAATATCTTTAAAGTGAACTAATAATTACATATTTAGAGTACACTAATGACAAGTTTAGGATTTACAAATAAAGATCGGGAAGGTACTATTAATGATAACTTTAATGTGTACCAAGAATGAGATGTTTAGAATATACTAAAAATGACAATATTAGAAGGAACTATTAATGAAAAATAATGATAGCTTAGTAATAATGACAAGTTTAAAATATACTAATAATGACAAGTTTAGAAAGTGTTATTAATGATAAATTTACAATGTACTAATACTGAGAAGTTTATGATATACAAATAATAAAAAGTTTTTAAATAAAAAATAATGACAAGTTTAGAAGAAACTGATATTGACATGTTTAAAATATAGCCATGGTGATATGCTTAAAAGATCCTATTAATGATAACTTTAATGTGTACTAATAATGACACGTAATAATAAGTTTAGAATAAAAAATAATGACAAGTTTAGAAGAAACTAATATTGACATGTTTAAAATATAGCAATAATGATAAGTTTAAAAGTGCCTATTAATGATAACTTTAAGGTGTACTAATAATGACACGTAATAATAAGAAGTTTAGAAGGTACTATTAATGAAAACTTTAATGTATACTAATAATGTATGTGTGTGTGTGTGTGTGTGTGTGTGTGTGTGTGTGTGTGTGTGTGTGTGTGTGTGTGTGTGTGTGTGTGTGTTCACCTCGGATCTGCTGCAGCCTCTGTCGAGACGTGTGTGTGTGTGTGTGTGTGTGTGTGTGTGTGTGTGTGTGTGTATATATATATAGACATACAAAATACACACATACACATTTACACACGCACAAACGCACGCACACACACACACACACACACACACACACACACACACACACACACACACACACTCACACACACACACACACACACACACACACACACACACACACACACACACACACACACACATACACACACACACACGCACACACACACACACATACACACACACACACACACACACACACACACACACACACACACACACACACACACACACACACACACACACACACACACACACACACACACACACACACACACACATAGACAAAAACAAGAAATCTCCCCTCATGAATGAGTTTACAGCATCACTAAAGGAAATATCAGAACATTTATCAAGGCTGGATGTCAGAAAATCACATGGCCCGGACGGTATTGCAAATTGGATTCTAAAGGAGTGCAAAGAAGAACTAACAGACAAAATACACATCTTAATAAACAGCTCACTCAAAGAAGGAAAGATACCCGAGGACTGGAAAAACGCTAACATTGTACCAATACACAAAGGAGGAAACAAAGAAGAACCCACCAACTATAGGCCAGTATCACTAACAAGCACCATTGCCAAAATTTGTGAGAAAATAATCAAGAATAGATGGGTAAAACATCTGGAAGACAATGACATATTAAACCCAAGACAATTCGGATTCAGACAAGGAAGATCATGCTCCACAAACTTAATATGCTTTTACTCAAGACTAATAGACATAGTGCAAGAAAGAAATGGATGGGCTGATTGTGCATTCCTAGACTTGCAAAAAGCCTTTGACAAAGTACCACACAGAAAACTACTAAAAAAACTGGAACACATAGGAGGAATACAGGGAAACCTACTAAAATGGATAGAGGACTTTCTGACTGGTAGAAAGATGAGAGTAGTGCTCAGAGAAAAATATTCAGACTGGAAAGAGGTGATCAGTGGAGTACCGCAAGGATCTGTGCTGGCACCAATAATGTTTGCTATCTATATGAATGACATGGATGAGGACGTGAACTGCTACATGAGCTTCTTTGCCGATGACGCCAAACTGCTAAGGAAAATAGAAACTGATGAGGACTGTGAAGCACTGCAAGCAGACCTAAATAGGGTATGGAACTGGAGTCAGAAATGGGAAGTGGACTTTAATACTAAGAAGTGTAGCATAATGGAGTTTGGAAAAAGCAAAAACAGAATATCAGGAAAATATACAATTGGAACCAAAGAAGTAAAGAAAGTAGGATCCGAAAAAGATTTGGGAGTAATTATCACGAACGACTTGTCCTATGATATACAGATTAACAAAATTGTCGGGGAGACTTACAACTTGCTAAGATCAATAAAAGTGGCGTTTACATACTTGGACGAAGACATGATGAAAAAAATATTGGTTACATTGATAAGGCCTAGATTAGAGTATGCAGCGACATTGTGGTCCCCCAGTACCAAAAAGAATATAAAGAAAATAGAAAGAATCCAAAGAGCAGCTACAAAAATGGCACCTGCACTTGCAAACCTATCATACGAAGAGAGATTGGCTAAACTGGAGTTACCGACACTGGAGCAAAGAAGAGAGAGAGGTGACCTATTGACCATCTACAGAATCATGAAAGGCACAGAGGTACTCGATAGTGAGAACTTACTTAACTGGGACAAAAGAAACACAAGAGGACATGGAAAGAAAATAAAAAAACATAGCTATAGAAGAGAACTGAAGAAAAACAGTTTTCCTCATAGAGTTTTGGACACTTGGAACAAACTGGACAATGAAATAGTATGCGCAAAAACCATTCATGAGTTTAAAAACAAACTAGACACTGCAAGATACAAAGGCGGGACAACACGAGCATAGCTCCCCTTCCCGCAAAATACAACTAGGTAAATACAACTAGGTAAATACATACACACACATACACACAAACACACATACATACACACACATACACACACAGATACACACACACACACACACACACACACACACACACACACACACACACACACACACACACACACACACACACACACACACACACACACACACACACACACACACACACACACACACACACACAGCCTCACTTCTTTTCCTAACCTCCTCTCATTCTCTTGTGAGAATTTGAAAATTTTGATGGAGAGCTTTTGTGAAATCTCCTACTTGAGCTTTATTTACATATGCTATTTCAATCAAAAATTGGTTGTATTTAAGTTGTATTTTAGGAAAAAGGTCGTATATCCCAACCCTCTAGCCTTAGAAGAACTGGTCATAGTCAATTCTGGGAAATACGCAGAAATGTCAAATACTATAGTTACCCATAAAATTTGAAGTTTTCTGAGATTCTATAAAGCCAAAGAAAGCAAAGTATGATAGGAATGACTGTAGTGTTTAACAACTATTCTTTAGTAAAATGTTCACGAGATTACTGACACGACTATGATTCCAAGAATACACTCGGGTACTATGAAAGGGCAAATGGCAAATGTGAGAATGAATATTATTGGTCCGGATAAGATTAAAAGCTTTTGATTTGTCAGCTTCCAACTTTGCGTTTTCCATATACTGCTTGCGTCCTCATGATAAAAATCCAGTTAACCATTAGTTAATTAGTAATGATACTTATTTTTCACTCTTTCTGTCTATCTTCTAGCTTGATCATACTTTTCTTAACCTTCTATTCTCTTCGTGCTCATCCATTTTCAGAATTTTTATTTTTGATTTCTTATCTTTTATATATTTTTATTTATCTATTTATTCATTTATTTATTTATTTTGACAGCTTCTTTACTATTTTCGATCTAGAGCAGATTTTCTCAACCAGGGTTCCGAAAAGATCCCAGGGTTACGCGAGAACAAGTGAGATAAGCTAATGCACTTTTGATTTTTTTTTTATTCAATTTGATATACGTAATATAATTAAACACGCACGACATATTCTTGGTTATTGTAATAATGTGATGTATACATCATCCTATCTAACCTATTATTACGATGAAATTAAAATGAGAAAAATAGTTTTTTTTGTTGTAATTTATTCTAAAGGTTACGCAAGGGTAAAAAGGTTGAGAAACGCTGCACTAGAGTGTTCATTTTTTCTTCCAACTGTGTAAGTATTGCATAACTTCTTTGTCAAGTCTTGTAATCGCCGAATGGAAGGCGACCTACCAAACCTTCTCTTCCAGCATCTTCGGTTGTATTTTCACTTAATCTGCATTGGAATATATTTGTTCAAAAATCGTTTTATGCCTATACTCTTCAGAGGTTTTGATTTGACGTTTCAGTTTGCCCACAACTAGCCTATGGTCTGAACTGCATGACATCAATATTATGTTTTTTACATCTCTGAAAAATCTTATGTGATTTAAGGTGAATTATGGGCTTGTCGGTGTATTTTTGCTGTATGCTTTTCTACCCGTACCAAATCCTTTGCGATCTTTTTCAATGTGTCCATTCAGATCATCCATGATAACTACATTTTCGGCGTATGGTAAGTCGTTCTTAACATTCTGGAGGGATTTATAGAGTACTTCTTCATTACAATATTGTAAATTTATGATTATTAGTACATATTAAAGTTATCATTAATAGTGCCCTTAAACTTGTCATTATTAGTATATTCCAAACATTAATTATATGAAGACATTAAAGTTTTTATTTATAGTATACTCTAAATTTGTCTTTATTAGTACGTTCTAAACTTGTCATTATTAGTACAAATTATAGTTATCATATATAGAACTTTCTAAAGTTGTCATTTTAGTGATTTCTAAACTTGTCATTATTAATATATTCTAAACATTAAAGTTACCATAAATATCATCTAAGCATATCATTAGTATACTCTAAACATGTCATTATTCTAATCTTGTCATTCTTAGTATATTCTAAGCTCGTTATTATTAGTACATACTAAATTTATCATTAATAATACCTTCTAAATTTGTTATTATTAGTGTATTCTAATCATGACATTATGAGCATATTCTAGATTTGTCATTATTGGGATATTCTACATTAGTCATTATTAGTACACATTAGTTATCATTAACAATACTTTTTAAAGTTGTCACTGTTCGTAAATTCGAAACATATTATTAGTAAATACTAAACATATCTTTCTTGTTATTCTAAACTTTATTAGTATACATTAAAATAATCATTACTATGACCTTCTATACTTATCATCATTAGTATATTCTAAACTTGGTAATAATATTATATACCGAGTTTACCATTATTCTAAACTTGTCATTATTAGTCTATTCTAAACTTATGAGTATTAGTACATATTAAAGTTATCATTTGTAGTGTCTTCAAAACATGTTATTGTTAGTATATTGAAAACTTATTATTAGTACGTATCATACTTGTCATTAATAGCAACTTCTAATTTGCTATTATTAGTATTTTCTAAACTTTGCATTATTAATATATATAAACCTTGTCATTATTACTACATATTAACGTCATCATTAATACAACATGTCATTATTAAAATACTGTAAACTTGTGATTATTAGTACACATTAAAGTTATAATTAATATTATAAACTTGCCATTGTTCGGATATTCTAAACTTTCATTATTAGTATATTCTAAACTTATTATTATTAGTATATTCTAAACTCATTATTATTATATTCTAAACTTGTCATTATTGGATTAGTACACCCTAAAGTTGTATTCATTAATACAAATTAAAGTTATTATTAATAGTACCTTGTAAACTTATATGCTAAACTTGTCATTATTAGTACAAAATAAAGTTATCATTAGTAGAACCTTCTAAACTTATCGTTATTAGTGTATTCCACACTTGTCATTATTTCTAAACATTAAAGTTACCTTTAACAGTATCTTCTAAACTTATCAATCTTAGTATATTCTAAATGCCATTGTAAGTATATTCTAAACCTGTGATTATTAGTACATATTAAAGTTATCATACCTTGTCATTATTATTATAACTTAAACTAGTATATTCTAAACACATCATTATTAGTATATTCAAAACTCGTCATTATTAGTCAACTTATCATTAATAGTATATTCTAATCTTTATTATTAGTATATTCCAAATTTGCCATTATTAGTATACATTAAATTGATCATTAAGAGTACCTTCTAATCTTATCATTATTAGTATATCCTAAATTCTAAACTTGTGTTAAATAGTAACTAGTAACTAGTAACTTCTAAACTTTTTATTATTACGTGCCATTATTAGTACACATTATACTTATCATTTAATAGGATCTTTTAAACATATCACTATTACTATATTTTAAACATGTCAATATTAGTTTCTTCTAAACTTGTCATTATTTTCTATTCTAAACTTTTTATTATTTGTATATTATAAACTCTTCAGTTATCATTAATAGTACTTTCTAAACTTGCATTATTAGTATATTCTAAACTTGTTATTATTACTAAACTTTAAGGTTATCATAAATAGTTCACTATAAAATTTTCATTTTTAGTATATTCTAAACATCTCATTATTGGTACATATTAAAGTTATCATTAATAGTACCTACCCGGCGTTTATTTGTATATCCTAAACTTAATATTAGTATACTCTAAATATGTAATTATTAGTTCACTTTAAAGTTACTATTAATAGTACCTTTAACCTGTCTAGTACACATTACTAGTACATATTAAAGTTATCATTAAAAATACATTCTAAAATTGTCAATATTAGCTTATTCTAAACTTCTTATTATTGGTATATTCTAAACTTTTCATTTTCAGAACACTTTAAAGTTATTATTAATAGCTTATAAAATTGTATTTGTATTTGTATTTGTATTTGTATTTGTATTTGTATTCGTATTATTTATTTGTATTTGTATTTGTATTTGTATTTGTATTTGTTTTGTAATTTTTGTATGTTCGTATTTCTATATTTTTTGTATTTTTGTATTTTGTAGTTTTTGTATTTGTTTGTAGTTATTAGTATAACATTAACGTTGAAAATATTTTCCAAACTTTTCATTATAAGTACATTCTAAACTTGTCAATGATAGTACCTTCTAATCTTCTCATTATTACTATATTCCAAACTTGTCATTAAAGGTCTTAATAGTACATTCTAAACTTGTTATCATTACCATATTCTAAACTTTTTATTATTATTACACATTAAATTTATTAGTTAGAGTGCATTCTAAACTTGTCTTTATTAGTATATTACAAACTTGCTTATTATTAGTACAAATTAAAGTTATCCTGAACAGTACCCTTTAAACTTGTAATTATTGGTATATTCTAATCTTTCCATTATTAGTACACATACCTGTACCTTTTAAACCTCTTTTTATTAGTATATTGCAAACTTCTGATTATTAGTACACATTAAACTTGTCAAAGTTAAATGCATTATTAATATATCTTTTAAACTAGTCATTATTAGTATATTACAAACTTACCGTTATTAGTATATTTTAAAAATTTCATTATTAGTACACATTAAAGTCATTGTTGGTATATAATAAAAAGTATCATTAACTGTATCATGCATTATAAGTATATTGTAAACTTGTCACATTAGAGCTATTATTAATAATACCTTCTCAACTTGACATTATTTGTATATTACAAAATTGCCATTACTAGCATATTATAAATTTGTCATCATTAGTGTACATTAAAGTTATCATGCAATAGTATCTTCTAAACTTGTCATTGTTACTATATTCTAAACTTGTTGTTACTAGTTATCATTAATAATACCTTCTAAACTTGTCATAATTAGAATACTATAAATTTGTCCTTATTAATACATATTATGATAATATTCTATAGTTGTCATTGTTAGTATATTATAAACTTTTCATTATTAGTACAAATCAAATCATTCAATATTAGTACATATCAAAGTTATTTAATAGAGCCTTGTAAAATTGTCATTATTAAAACATATTAAAGTTATTATAAGTATCATTTTCTAAAGTTTGATTAAATTATTAGTACACATTGTATATATCATTAATAGTACTATCGACAATATTCATTATTAATATTTTCTAAACTTCTGATATTAAAGTTATCAACAGCTCCGACTGAACATGTTATTCTTAGTATATTCTAAACTTGATAGTATTAGTGCATATGAGTATTAAAGTTATTATCAAATGCATATTCTAAACATGTCATTACTAGTATTTTGTCAAATTTTCACTATTAGTACTCATTAAAGTAATAACTAATAGTACCTGCTAAACGCTATACGTTTTTTCTAAATTTCCCATTTTATTGTAAATTAAAATTTTCATTAACATGTAAACTTGTCATATTCTAAACTTTTCGTTATCATTTCACATAGATTTTATCTTTAATAGTGCTTTCCAAACTTGTCATCATTAGTATATTCTAAACTTCTCATTAATAGTATATACTAAACTTATCACTATTAATAGACATTAAAGATATCTTTAATAGTATCCTCTAAACTTGTCATTATTAGTATATTCCAAGCTTGTCGTTATTAGTACAAGTTAACGTTATCATTTAAAGTACTTTCTAAACTTACCCTTATTAGTATATAGTACCTTGTTTATATTAGTACACATTAAAGTTATCATTAATATTAATGTACCTATAAGTTGTCATTAACGTACCCCCTGAACTTATCTTTACTTGTATATTACAAAAATGCTATATTAGTATATTCTAAACTTGTCATTATCACCACATTAGCACATATTAACACCTTCTAAAATCTTCATTATTATATTAAACTTGTCATTATCAGTATATTCTAAACTTATCTTCTAAAGTTTTCTTCTAAACATGCCATTTTTATATATTCTAAACTTTTCAACATTAGTACATATTAATTTATTTTATTGTGATTATTAGCATATCATAATCTTGACAGTATTAGTACACATTGAAGTTATCATTAATAGTAGTTTCTTAACTTTTTATTAGTATATTCTAAGCTTGTCATCATTTGCCATTTGCCATATAAGTTATCATTAGTAGTACCTTCTAAACATCTAATTTTTAGTATAATTTACTTCTTTGTCGCGGCTAGTGCCGCTTAAATTGTTTTTATCGGCTTAAGAAACCTGCACAGCGAAGCTATAGCGGTAATCCCCTACCACACTCCTGGCCAAATGGCCACTTCCGGAAGGGAGTGTGTGGTTGGACATTCTGCATAAATCATCGGAAATTTAAAATTCCCGGCTCTGTGCAGGTGGCGCAAGCGTCTACAACCCCACCTCCCCCTCCCTATCCCCTCCCTTCTTACTCGGCTGCACGGATTGAGCCGTCACTTCAATGAGAAATGAAGGCTTCGCCTGTGGGAGAAGGGAGGGACCCTAAATCTGTGCAGGTTTCTTAAGCCGATAAAAACAATTTAAGCGGCACTAGCCGCGACAAAGAAGTATTATCGGCTGAGAAGAAACCTGCACAGCGAAGCTAAGCATGAGACGAGGATAGGTGGGAGGAGAAGGTGAAGCCCAAATTGTAGTCGAGGACAGGGCTCAAGCCGTTATTACGTGTGTCTCGTATGGGAGACTATTCATCTTATCATTCAGTAGAGGGGAGACAAAAAGCATCAAGTACTTATATCGATATCAATATCAATATATATACATATTCATTTGTTTATTTTTTATAAAAATAATATTGTACAATTTACATAGTGCATAAATTCTATGTAGAATATTGTATCTTGCTCAGCGGTTCCTGGGCCTTCCCCTACCCCTCGGTCGCCCTTTGCCCCCCTTCTTTTGCGAAGAGAGGGGTGGAGCCGTTCCCATGGCGACACATGGGACAGGGGTGATCGAGTGGTAGAGATACCGTGTCTTGAAGGAAGTTGCTGATGCCCAGCCCCCGAGGTCCTGCACCCGTTCCACAGAGTGGGTGCGGAGAAATGCCAGCGATGCCGCGAGGCCTCTGATGTTGTGGGCGTGGGGGGCATGGCCCGGGTCGGCCTTCTCTATAATGCGGCAAAGTAGACGCGCCAGGGACCTCAGGGTTAGGGGGTTCCGAGATTTCGAATTGTAGAAGAGATGATCCTCGGACACCCCTTCCGTGCGTTCCACGTAGTCTTTAAACGCACGGACCGGGCACAGCGGGTGTGGGTTTCCTTCCTCCAGGAAGGATGGTATTCTGATAGGGCCAATCATGTCGTCCGCCTGCTCATTCTTGGCTAGGAATGTAGGTGATGGAGCGAGAGTTAGGGCAGAGCAGTCCTCCTCCAGGTTGGAGAAGGACTGGTGGTGGGTGATCGCCGCCAGCTCTGACGCCCTATAACCCGTAGCCAGGGCGAGCAGAAAGACGGCACGTTGAAGGAAGTGTTCCCCCTCCATTGTCTCCGAAGGTTGGGAGGGTTGTTGGATCTGGATGACGGTCGGGACCGTAGCGAAGACGCGGTCTGTCGCTTCCTGGTCGAACAGACCACGGGAAAGGGGAGCTGCTCTCACCACGCCCCGGCGAGCTATCTCCGGGGCCGACCGCGTTGCAGACTGACGAGCTGCCAAACGAGCCGCGGTGAAGGCCCTCGCTGCTGGGGGTAGGGCTGATGACGCCATGTTGGCTGTACCCTCTGCCACGGTAGAGAGTGCCGCCAGGGTGTGTCTGCATACAGAAAACACGCGAATCAAATTAGTAGGGCGAGAAGGATCCCGATCCCCGGAGGGTGTAATAAAGTCACATCGCTCAATTGTAGAACGTATAACATATGCGAGGCCAAGGTCGTTTCCGAACGACCTCGTCCTCGGGCGCTAGTCAAGAGGCTCCGTCCTGGGTGAAGACGCTACCTGAGCGTCTCTCGCCAGGACAGGTCTGGACCCTCTGTATAGATTGAAATATCCCACTCACCTCAATTCTTCCCGCGGGAAGTCCTCAAAGCTCGTGGCGAGCGTCGTCAGCCAGTTCCTCATCATCGCGATTGCCGTGACGGTCGAGATGGTAGAGGCAAGGTCTTGTCTGGTCGAGGCCTCCGTCGTCAGCAACTTATATAGAACCTTAGCCCCCTCCTCGTCGTTGGCCCACTTTAGGATAACGTCATCTCTCCTCCTCCAGCCCTCCGGTAGCGAGTAGTCGGGAGACCAGGCCACTAGCTTGTGGCCTTCTCCAAACGAGTACTCCCAGGACCGGGGAAGGTCACACCATGAGAAGGGGCGGAACTCAAAAGAGTCCGTCATGGTAGGAGGATAAGGTAAAGAAGAACTGTAGTGGTCCTCCACCCCGTCCAACCCGACGGACGTCTGATTGGGGGGTTCCTCCTGAGAGGGGCCTTCTAGTCCTATACCTGTCGCCGGCACGGAGGGGCGGAGGGAAGGACCAGGAGGGAGAGTGGGAGGGGGGGCTAGAGCCGTAGGTTCAATAGGAGGTTGCTCTGGAGAGGGGTGCGTTTTGATTTGCGCGGCCTGAAAGGCCGGATAATGTGATAGGGCCGATTCAAGGACGGGGCCTATCAGGGACGGAAGGAGGGCAGCCACTTGGGCAGCCAGAGTTCCCTCTCCCCTCGTTTCGTCCTCCGGCTCCCTGCCCTTGTGGGATTTACGGCGAGGAAAAGGAGAGCGAGGAAGGGAGGGTGAGTTGGGGGGAGAGGCTGTGGAGGGTGGGGACAAGCTGAGCGTCCTGGACCTCGGTGAGGCAGACCTCTTTTTCGAGCGAGATTTCCTGCCGGGTTCACGCGAGTGAACTAGGGAGGAAGACGAGTTCGTGGGGGTGCTTGACAAAGCAAGCCGTAAGGGTTTTAAGGACCCTTGATGGTCGGATGTATGGGGCTGCCGAGAGGCCTGAGGACGCTCGGGGACACCATACTCCGCAACATCAGACTCGTCCCCTTGTACTCCGAGAGGCCCAGGTTGTGCACCAACGGAAGTCTCGGAGACATAGGGAGACGGATGGCGAGGGCGAACGAGGCCCAATTCCACGCCTAACGCCGGATCCGCCCACACTAGGGGGGGGGGGTCGTCAGCGGATTTCAATTTCCGAGCTCTGCGCCATGCCTCCCGAAGGAGTTCGAGGGCAGCTAGCTTGGAACGGGTTTTGGGAGGAGCAGCACGACTCTCCTCAACCCGCGCTTTGCACACAACGCCAGCTTGTGAGAAACAAGGGGTATGGCGGGAGCAGAGGTCGTGGGGGTGCTTGACAAAGCAAGCCGTAAGGGTTTTAAGGACCCTTGATGGTCGGATGTATGGGGCTGCCGAGAGGCCTGAGGACGCTCGGGGAGACCATACTCCGCAACATCAGACTCGTCCCCTTGTACTCCGAGAGGCCCAGGTTGTGCACCAACGGAAGTCTCGGAGACATAGGGAGACGGATGGCGAGGGCGAACGAGGCCCAATTCCACGCCTAACGCCGGATCCGCCCACACTAGGGGGGGGGGTCGTCAGCGGATTTCAATTTCCGAGCTCTGCGCCATGCCTCCCGAAGGAGTTCGAGGGCAGCTAGCTTGGAACGGGTTTTGGGAGGAGCAGCACGACTCTCCTCAACCCGCGCTTTGCACACAACGCCAGCTTGTGAGAAACAAGGGGTATGGCGGGAGCAGAGGTCGTGGGGGTGCTTGACAAAGCAAGCCGTAAGGGTTTTAAGGACCCTTGATGGTCGGATGTATGGGGCTGCCGAGAGGCCTGAGGACGCTCGGGGAGACCATACTCCGCAACATCAGACTCGTCCCCTTGTACTCCGAGAGGCCCAGGTTGTGCACCAACGGAAGTCTCGGAGACATAGGGAGACGGATGGCGAGGGCGAACGAGGCCCAATTCCACGCCTAACGCCGGATCCGCCCACACTAGGGGGGGGGGGTCGTCAGCGGATTTCAATTTCCGAGCTCTGCGCCATGCCTCCCGAAGGAGTTCGAGGGCAGCTAGCTTGGAACGGGTTTTGGGAGGAGCAGCACGAATCTCCTCAACCCGCGCTTTGCACACAACGCCAGCTTGTGAGAAACAAGGGGTATGGCGGGAGCAGAGGTCGTGGTGGCCGTCTGACGAGATCCTGGCTGTGCAGCCGGATTCCACACACAAGCGTTTGGTCTGAAAATAGAATAATGGTAATCATAGACGGGGTGTCCCAAAGGTGTCTGGACACAACACCGAAGGGGAAAAACTGCAGGAGAACAGGTAGAGCTCCCTACGAGAACACGAGCACGAGCAGGAACCAGACTTACCTGCATGAAAAGAAGGTGGGTTGTTGAGTGACCGACTCGTCTGGTTCCGCGATGCTAAGTGACGGCTCAATCCGTGCAGCCGAGTAAGAAGGGAGGGGATAGGGAGGGGGAGGTGGGGTTGTAGACGCTTGCGCCACCTGCACAGAGCCGGGAATTTTAAATTTCCGATGATTTATGCGGAATGTCCAACCACACACTCCCTTCCGGAAGTGGCCATTTGGCCAGGAGTGTGGTAGGGGATTACCGCTATAGCTTCGCTGTGCAGGTTTCTTCTCAGCCGATAATAAACTTTTCATTATTGGTGTTTTCTAAATTTGTCATTATTGGATTACATTAAAGTTTACAGTAAAAGTACTTTCTGAACTTGTCATTATTACTGTATATTAGCACCTTCTAAAATCTTCATTATTATTATTATATTAAACTTGTCATTATCAGTATATTCTAAACTTATCTTCTAAAGTTTTCTTCTAAACATGCCATTTTTATATATTCTAAACTTTTCAACATTAGTACACATTAATTTATTTTATTGTGATTATTAGCATATCATAATCTTGACAGTATTAGTACACATTGAAGTTATCATTAATAGTAGTTTCTTAACTTTTTATTAGTATATTCTAAGCTTGTCATCATTTGCCATTTGCTATATAAGTTATCATTAATAGTACCTTCTAAACATCTCATTTTTAGTATAATTTAAACTTTTCATTATTGGTGTTTTCTAAATTTGTCATTATTGGATTACATTAAAGTTTACTGTAATAGTAATTTCTGAACTTGTCATTATTACTGTATTTTAAACTTGTCATTATTAGTACACATTAAAGTTATCATTAATAGTAACTTATAAGCTTGTCTTTGTAACTAGACATTAAAGTTATCATTAATAGTACCTTTCTAAATTTGTCATTTCAGTACACATTCAATTTATTATCAATAGTACCCTCTACATTTGTCAATTTTTGTATATTATAAACTTGTTATTATTAATACATATTTAAGCTAATAAATGCCATTATTAGTGCACATTAAATATATCATCAATATTTTCTAGTGATGTCAATATTCATATATTCCAAGCTTGTTATTAGTACACATTAAAATGATCATTAACAGTACCTTGTCATCATTAGTATATCCCAAACATTAATCATTAGAAGACATGGAAGTTTTCATTTATATTATATTTTACTTTATCATTATTAAACTTGTCATTATTAGTACAAATTAAATTTATAATATAAAGTTGTCATTATTAGTCATTTCTAAACTTGTTATGATTAATATATACTAAACTTTTACACAGTGAAGTTATAATAATTATCGTCTCAGCTTATCATTAGTATATTCTAAACATGTCATTATTCTAAACTTGTCATTCTTAGTATATTCTAAACTCGCTATTATTAGTACACATTAAATTTATCATTAATAATACCTTCTAACTTTGTAAATATTAGTGTAATCTAAACTTGCCATTACAAGTATATCTAAACCTGAAATTATTAGCATATTCTAAATTTGTCATTATTAGTATATTCTACACTTGTCATTATTAGTACACATTAAAGCTTGTCAATATTTGTAAGTTCTAAACCCTAATTATTAGTACACATTAAAGTTATCATTAACAATATTTTCTAAAGTTGTCATTGTTCTTATATTCGAAACATATCACTATTAGTAAATACTAAACATATTTTCTTTGTCGTTATTAGTACACATTAAAGTTATAATTATTAGGACCTTAAAAATGATCATTATTACTATATTCTAAAATTGGTAATACTAATATATTCCAAAGTGTTTATTATTCTAAACTTGTCCTTATTACTACACATTAAAGTTATCATTATTAGGACCTTGTAAGCTTATCATTATTAGTATATTCTAAACTTGGCAATACTAATATATTCAAAAATTTACAATTATTTAAAAGTTGTCATTATTTGTATATTCTAAAATTGTGAGTATTAGTACATGTTAGTTATCATTATTACTGGCTCCTTAGCATGACATTGTCAGCTTTTTTTTCTTCAAAACTAATCATTATTAGTACGTATTATAGTTATCAATAATAGCAACTTCTAATCATGCTATTATTAGTATTTACTCAAATTTGCATTATTAATATAATTCAAACGTGTCATTATTGCTACACATTAACATTATCATTAATATAACCTTTTAAACTTTAAATTACTACAATATTGTAAACATGTGATAATTAGTACATATCAAAGTTATTATTAATAGTGCCTTTAAACTTGTCATTATTAGTATATACCAAACATTAATTATTAGAAGACATTAAAGTTTTTATTTATAATACAATTTTAAGTTTGTCATTATTAGTACGTTCTAAACTTGTCATTATTAGTACAAATTATAGTTATCATATATAGAACCTTTTAAAGTTGTCATTTATAGTAATTTCTAAACTTGCCATTATCAATATATTCTAAACTCTTACATATTAAAGTTATCATAAATATTATCTTCTAAGCTTATCATTATTATTATAATTATGTCATTAGTCTAAACTTGTGATTCTTAGTATATTCTGAGCTCGTTATTATTGGTACATACTAAATTTTTCATTAATAATACCTTCTAAATTTGTTATTATTGGTGTATTCTAAACTTGTCATTACAAGTATATTCTAAACCTGACATTATTAGCATATTCTAAATTTGTCATTATTGGTATATTCAACACTTGTCATTATTAGTACCCATTAAAGCTTATTCTAAACCCTCATTATTAGTACACATTAGTTATCACTGACAATACTTTCTTAAGTTGTCATTGTTCGTAAATTTGAAACATCACTATTAGTATATCTTCTTTGGTATTGTAAATTTTATTAGTTTACATTGAAGTTATCATTACTAGGACCTTGTATCCTTACCATTATTAGTATATTCTAAACTTGGTAATATAATATATTCCGAGTTTATCATTATCCTAAACTTGTCATTATTAGTATATTCTAAACATGTCATTGTCATATTCAAAACTAATTATTCAAAACTAATTATTAGTACGTATTATAGTTATCTTTAATAGCAACTTCTACTATGCTATTATTAGTATTTTCTAAACCTTGCATTACTAATATATTTCAAACGTGTTATTATTACTACACATTAACGTTATCATTAATGTAACCTTCTAAACATGTCATTATTGAAATACTGTAAACCTGTGATTATTAGTACACATTAAAGTTATAATCAATAGTGCCTTTAAATTGTCATTATAATTTTGTCATTTTTCGGATATTCAACTTTCATTATTAGTATATTCTAAACTTATTATTATTAGTATATTCAAATATACTAAACATATCTTCTTCGGTATTTTAAACTTTATCAGTATACTGTACATTAAAGTTGTCATTACTAGGACCTTGTATCCTTATCATTATTAGTATATTCTAAACTTGGTAATAATAATATATTCCGAGTTTATCATTATTCAAAACTTGTCATTATTTGTATATTTTAAAATTTTGAGTACATATTAGAGTTATCATTAGTAGTGTCTTCTAAACATGTCATTGCTAGTATATTCAAAACTAATTATTATATAGTTTTATAGTATTATAGTTAGTGTATTATAGTTATAGTTGTAGTATTATAGTTATCATTAATAGCAACATCTACTATGCTATTATTAGTATTTTATAAACCTTGCATTATTAATATATTTCAAACGTGTCATTATTACTACACATTAACGTTATCATTAATGTAACCATCTAAACATATCATTATTAAAATATTGTAAACCTGTGATTATTAGTACATATTAAAGCTATCATTCGTTTTATTTTCCATACATGCCATTATTAGTATTCTAATTTGTCATTTGTAATATACAAATAAAGATAAGTTCAGAAGGTACCTTAATGACTACTTTTAGAAGGTACTATTAATGATAACTTTAATGTGTAATAATATAAACAAAGTACTATGTACTAATAAGGGTAAGTTTAGAAGGTATTATAATTGATAACGTTAACTTGTACTAATAACGACAAGCTTAGAATATACTAATAATGCCAAGTTTAGAAGGTACTATTAAGGATAACTTTAATGTTTGTTAATAGTGAGAAGTTTAGTATATACTATTAATGAGAAGTTTAGAATATAAAAATAATGATAAGCACTATTAAAGATAAAATCTATGTGAAATGATAATGAAAAGTTTAGAATTTGACAAGTTTACATGTTAATGAGAAATTTAATTTATAATAAAATGTGGAATTTAGAAAAAACGTATAGCGTTTAATGTATACTAATAATTACTTTAATGAGTACTGATAGTGAAAAAATTACAAAATACTAGTAATGACATGTTTATAATATACTTTTAATAATAACTTTAATATGTACTAATAGTAACAAGTTTAGAATATACTAAGAATAACATGTTCAGTCGGAACTATTGATGATAACTTTAATATGAGTTTAGAATATATTAATAACAAATATTGTCGATAGTACTAGTAATGATATATACAATGTGTACCAATAATCAATATTTTAGAAAATGCTATTTATAATAGCTTTAATACGTTTTGATAATGACAATTTTAGAAGGTTCTATTAAATATCTTTGATTTCTACTAATATTGAATAATTTGATTTGTACTAATAATGAAAAGTTTATAATATACTAACAATGACAACTGTAGAATATCATAATATGTATCAATAAGGACAAATTTATAATATTCTGATTATGACAAGTTTAGAAGGTATGATAACTTTAATGTGTATTAGTAATAAGAAGTTAAAATATACTAATAATGACAAATTTAGAATATGCTAGTAATGGCAATTTTGTAATATACAAATAATATCAACTTTAGAAGGTAATAATAGCTTTAATGTGACAAGTTTACAATATACTTATAATGCAAGGTACATTTAATGATAACTTTTAATGTGTACTAATTATGAATGGGGTAAGTTTATAATATACTAATGGGTAAGTTTATAATATACTAATAATGTAATAATATACAAATAATGTAAGTTTTTAATATACTAATAATGACAAGTTTATAATATACTAATAATGACAATTTTAGAAAGTACTATTAATGGTAAGTTTAATGTATATTAGATACGTTAAGAATATACTTATAATGACAAGTATAGAACATACTAATAATGAAAAGTTTACAATATACTGTTAATGATAACTAATACTAATAATAACAATTATAGAACATACTAATAATGATCAGATTAAAGATACTATTAATGATAACTTTAATGTGTACTATTAATGAGAAGTTTAGAATATACTAATAATGAAATTTTAGAATATTCTATTAATGATAACTTTAAAGTGTTCCAATAGTGACAAGCTTAGAATATGAACGATAATTACATGTTTAGAAAGTACTATTAATGATAACTCTAATATGTACTGATAATCACATGTTTAGAATATACTAATAAGGACAAGTTTAGAAGGTAATATTAATGATAATTTTTAATATGCAATTGTAGAGGATACTGATAATAACAAATATTAGAAAATATTATGAAAGTTGAGAATATACTATTATGGTTAAGTTTATAATATACTAATAATGACAAGTTTAGAAAATACTATTAATGGTAAGTTTAATGTATAGTCATAATGGTACGTTAAGAATATACTTATAATGACAAGTTTAGAACATACTAGTAATGACAAGTTTACAAGATACTGTTAATGATAAGAAATACTAATAATGATAATTATAGAACCTACTTATAATGATCAGATTAAAAATACTATTAACGATAACTTTAATGTGTACTACTAATGACAAGTTTAGAATATACTAATAATGAAATTTTAGAATATTCTATTAATGATAACTTTTAAGTGTACCAATAGTGACAAGCTTAGAATATGAAAGATAATTACATGTTTAGAAAGCACTATTAATGATAACTCTTAATATGTACTCATAATCACATGTTTAGAATATATTAATGAGGACAAGTATAGAAGGTACTATTAATGATAACTTTAATATGCACTAATAATGGCAATTGTAGAAGATACTGATAATTACATATATTAGTAGGTAATATCAATGATAACTGTAATGTGTACTAATAATGACAAAGATTAGAATATACGAATAATGACAACTTTGGAAGGTGCTGCTAATCATGAGTATTAATACTAATAAGTTTAGAATATGATAATAATGACAATTTTAGAATAATGACAACTTTAGAATACACTAATATTGCCATGTTTAGAATATATTTAAATAAGCACTAATAATGAAAAGTTTAGAACATGTCAATGAAGATATGTTTAGAATATTCTAATGGTTAGATTATACGAATAGAAAGTGCTATTAATGATAACTTTAATGTGTACTAATAATGATAATTATAGAACATACTAATAATGATCATATTAAAGATACTATTAATGATAACTTTAATGTGTACAAGTTTAGAATATAGAAGTAATGACAAGTATATAATGGTAATTTTAATGTGTTCTAATGTGTTCAAATAAAAAAAGTTAGGAGGATGCCTTTAATAGTAGTAAAAAAAAAGTTTAAAAGGTATTTTTGATAAGGCAAGTTTACAATATGATGTCAAGTTAAGAAGGTAATATTGATAATAACGTTAATGTGTACTAATAATGACAAGTTTAGAATATACTAATAATGATATCTAGCAAGTACTCTTAATGTGTACTATTAATACTAGAATATACAAGTAATGACAAGTTTAGAAGATACTACTAATAATAGCTTTAATATGTATCAATAATGACAGGTTTATAATATACTAATAAAGAAAAGTTAAGAATACGCTAATACTGCCAAGTTTGGAAGGTGTTATAATTGATAAGTTTAATGTGTACTAATAATGACAAGTTTACAATGTACTAACAATGACAAATTAAGAATATACTAATAATGAATATACTAATAATGACATGTATGGAAGATAGGTTTAGAATATACTTACAATGACATTTAGAATATACTAAGATTGACAAGTTCGGAAGATACTGTTAAAGGTAACTTTAATGTTTAGAAATAATGAGAAGTGTGGAATATACTAATAACGATAAGTTTAGAAGGTTCTACTAATGTTAACTTTATTTTGTACAAATAATGACAAGTTTAGCATATAAGTTTACAAGGTACTTTTAATAATAACTTTAATGTATATTAATAAAGACAACTTTAAGGAGTACTAATCCAGTAATGACAAGTTTAGAATATAATAAAAATGAGATTAGAATATAATAATAATAATAAGTTTAGAATATACTAATAATGAAAGTTTAGAATATCCGAACAATGACAAGTTTATAATGATAATCTTAAAGAAACTATTAATTATAACTTTAATGTGTACTAATAATCACAAGTTTACAATATTTTGATAATGACATGTTATATATATTATATTAATGATGACGTTAATATGTAGTAATAATGTATTAATAATGCA